>NC_070594.1:7933266-8262149 GCF_027409825.1 Scomber japonicus | reverse complement strand
CTGGTTTGACAGCAGATATTGTGATGGTTGTATGTGGAAATCAGAGCCGTATAGAAACTTTCATATAGCTGACAAAACAGATGGTAGCAGTTGGATGAGGAAGAAGAAGTAGGAGGAACAAGTTTGGTGTGAGTGTTGTTATTCTATACTTTGGCTTGAATCTGTTCACAATAAACTAAATGTCAGAAAGGTGCAGCTGAGAGGGAAACAGTATATAGGTTTGTTTTTCGCTGGTTTTCTGTCATCTGTCTTCTGCACATGCCCAGTTGGAGGAGAATTTATCCTTTTGGTGTTGATGGAGGTATTTGCAGAAAAAGGCTGATACCCCTGCTGTGGATGCATGTCGTATTTGCTCAAAAAAATAATGTTTTAAAATTTAGCTTAATGTAGAAGACTGCTTTAGCTCCTGTATCTACTATATGGGGCCCTGTCCTGTCCTGCTGAGCTCACTCTGCCCTGCTTGGTCAGCTTCAGGAAGCTTCCTCTAGCGCTGGAGGCTACAGTACGTAAACATACTATAGTAGTAGCAGGATTTCACTTCTTCCTCTATGTCAACTTCTCAAATCCATCCATACATGTCGGAGCTGAATCTGATCAGACATACGAGGTTGGACAGTGTCAACAACATGTGGAAACACCATAGCAACAACCTTAGCAACCAGTTGGACGGTTGTTTATGGGCATGTGTGATAAGATGATGTCAGTGAGGTAGAAAAAAACACTGCACATGAAGGGAACAGAGCAGCCCTGGCTTTTTATTTAAAGGCAGCATTTTAACATCCCATATCTTAACAGGATAAAAAGAACAGAAAATCACAAAAGGCAGAATAAGGCCCCTTTAAAGTTTGGAAAGGTTGTGGTTACAGGTAATAAAAAGGTCAAATACCAATTGGAGATCAGAGATAAAGACACAATCTGCAGTTTTTGCATGTTTGTCTTAAAAAGATGATCAATTTTCTCTTGAGTTTTGTCTTTTCTGACCAAAAACTCAGCAGTTTGGGCAAAATCTAACCAGTATTTTTCATTTGCACAACAGTAACTCAAAAAAATCAGTGTTCTCCTTGATGGTATTTAAGTAAGAAAACATTTAATCTGGCTTGTTTGGTCATAAATGTTCCCAAAATTGTCAGCAGGTTAGGTTGGGATGGGCGGAATGACAGAAAAAGCTTAAGAGCCACACCTGTAAAACCACAACCTTCAAGTTCTTAAATCTTAAAGGTGGATTTCTCCTCTTTTTTTTTCTGGTGTGAAACGCTCAGTGTGACTGTGTGTGATCGAGGCCTTCTGAGCCACAAAATGTCTGACTCGAGGCGGAGGGTTTAGCAGGCTGCCGTCCAGCCCTGCAGACACATGAATCGCTCTCTTTATGCGGTCGTGTTCGATGACCTCGCTCTGCCTGTCATTCACTCCCATTTCCATACTGAAGACGGAGGCGGGAGGAGGGGAAACAAGGAAACAAGACGCATGACTTGACAAAGAGGCAAGTTTTCTTTTAATGTCAGGAGCTGCATGAATTTGCGGCGCTGGACACGACAAAGCGGGACGACGAAATTAAAACCGGGTTTTGTTCTCTCCGTACGCTGGTTTAAATATTTATGATGCACACACTGTGTTTCTAAGAGAGTATGAAGAACTTATAATTAAAAGTTCAGTAAGTCTCAAACTTCCCTCCTCTGTATCCATCTCTTTTTTTTCCCCCCCTTTATTCAAATCCAACGTGTGTTTAATAATTCATCAGTTTGATCAGGCAGACACAGAGTCAATGTACAGCTGCAGTGTAAAGTTATTCAAACACACCGCTGAGATCCTCCACTGATCTGGAGACAAACACAGGTGACTTGTGTCGATCTCTCCGAGGTTTAAGAGATGAGCAGAACCCAGACAAACAGACACAGAAAACTTTTTTTTTTCCTCCATGAAAGTCACTGTTTTACTGCAGCAGGTACATTTAAAAATGACTCAAAATGATAAATCTATTATTGAAATAGCTTCAGATTAATGTTGTAATGGATTCATCAACTAAATGATTAATAAATATTAATCAGTCACCAACTGGGAAAAAATAAAAGTAAATGATGTTAACCCTTCTCAGGTGAGGGAGGGAAGGAGAGAAGGAAGGAAGGACGGAAGGGAGTAAGGAGGGAGTGAAGGAAGGAAGGGGAGAGGGAAGGAAGGAAAGGAGTAAGGAGGGAGGAAAGGAGGAAGGAAGGGAGGGAGGAAGGAAGGAAAGGAGTAAGGAAGGAGGGAGGAAGGAAAGGAGTAAAGAGGGAGGGAGGAAGGAAAGGAGTAAAGGAGTAAAGAGGGAGGGAGGAAGGAAAAGAGTAAGGAGGAAAGGAGGGAGGAAAGAAGGAAGGAAGGAAAGGTGGGAGGATGGAAATAAGGAAAGAAGGAAGCAAGGAAAGATGGAAGGAAATGAGGAAAGAAGTATGTATGGAAGGAAGGAAGGAAGGAAAGAAGGAACAGTCAAATCCAGTCATGCATTCAGTTGCTTCTCGTCTATTTCAGCTCTACTTGTGTGTGTGTGATTTACAGTTTGGTGTTTTGATGCTTTAACACTGAATCTGAAGGAGGAGCTGCCTTCATGTTCCCTCTCTGCTGCCGCTCTGATTGCCGCTCGTCTGTTTTTATGGCGTCGACATCACACAGCTGTCACTCTCCGAGTTTTACAGTCTGCTGACAGCAGAGACAGCTAAATATGTCGATGTCAGCCAGAGGAGCGGCGGGCCAACCAAAACACCAAATATGACGTTTAGACTTCAGTGTTTAGGTTCACTGTGACTCTGATAATAGGGGTGATTCAGAGGGGGAGATGGTGCAGTGATGATGTCATTTTCCTGCTTAGCAACAACCTAATTTTCATGTCCTGACCTTTGACCTCTGGCCATGTTACTGCTGGTGCTTTGTAATCAAGGAGTTGAAGCTACTTCTGCTCACAGATGTGCCTTTTTATTTAATTGAACCACACTAGGATGTTAAAAAATGCATTTAATATCTCAATAGCTACAAGATGGATTGACTTTATAATGATAATTTGATTTGTGTATCACATTTCAAAACAGTTATATGCTTCATGGAGCTAAATTAAACATACATTCAGGAGATAATACTGAAGAAAACAAAGAATATAAAAAACAGACCTGGTTTAACTTTAGTTAATTGTTACCAATCAGTTCTGAAATGAGCAGGTTATTTTTATGTTTATGAGGTGAAAGCGATATAAGGTGTTAATCAACAGTCTGACGAGGTTATCCACATACTTTACTGTGTTTAAGCTGCAAGAAACTGTTTGATATTAAAGTTTATCAGCAGATTTTCAATATAAAAAGATCTAAGGATTATTTTCAGTATCAAAAAGTGTGCAGAAAAATGTCTAAAATAAAGTAAAAAAGTTTCCCAAATTCCAAATATATTTAATTTATTGAAAAATAAAAAAGAATAGCAGCAAATACTCACAAATAAGAAGCTGGAACCAGAGTGCTTTTGGTTTTTTTGCTATAAAAATGACAATTATCAATATAGTTGCTGATTTATTTTTTCTGTTTATCGACTAATAGTTGCAGCTCTAAAAGCACTCCGATGAAAAATGAATGCATTAGCTAATAATTCAGATTTTAATGGCCCTGAGAGGATGAATCTGGATCATTATTAGGATACCCCAATACTCTAACTTCCTGTCCTGAGAGAGGGATCTGTGCTCTGTTGCTCTTCCAGACATTTCTTCCACTTATTCCCCTGTCAGTTTGTCTTTAAAGTGTTTTTAGGGTATTTTCCTTATTTGAAGCAGGGGTCTGAGCACAGATGATGATGTATTGCTCTACAGACTGTAAAGCCCCCTGAGGCAAATTTGTGATTCGTGATATTGGGCTATAAAATTGACTTCTCCGCCCCATTAAGTCAAAGCAATGTTTCATGTCTTGTGTTGGGTTGAATTACCACAGATTTTTATCTCTTTTTCTCCTCAACTTACAGCAGCTTCACACAGGACCAGCAGCTCTTATCTTTATATGCTGGTTTCCACTTCAGAGTTAAACAGGACCAGAACTTACTGGATGTCCTGGTTTGACCCCAACTATAAGCTTTTAGGGGAAGATAACCCGCAAATAAAACAGTAATATTATTCTCAGAGTGATTTTGAAATTTCTAACGATTTCTTGTGTTTATTTTAGTGAAGTTATGGATTTTTATCAATTTATTTTTTACATTCCTCTCTGTATTGGATTATGGGGATGTTATTTTTACGGGCGGGCGGCCAGTTCCCCTCTCAAAACCTTTAGATGAAGTATATCACTCTGCATTAAGATTCATTACTGGAGATAGTTATGGGCACACTATTGTCCACTTTACCAAAATACTGTCTGTCCCGCCTGCTCTGTCAACGTGACGAGATCAGTATTTGTTAAATTTGATTTGAAAAGCTACTTTACAAACCCCCTCCACATCATTCAGCCCTGCTTTCTTAGGAATTAGCGAAGCACCTGTTCGGATCGGGCTGATTGCTGCTTCAGTACATTGAAAAACTATAATATGGTTGATATGAGGTGTGAATATGAGTATACACACCAACAACATGACAGAAATTATCTATCAAGAGCACTTACAGAACATGGGTAAGCTACGTCAAACATACCCGAATTCCTCGTGTAGAAACTTGATTGTGATGCTAAAACTTCTCTTTCTGTCTAGTCATGAGGTGTGAGTGTCCATTCTTGATGTGAAGCTCTGTTTTCACTGTGTACTCTGAGTCATATCACGCCTCATCTCTGACGAGGATGATGATGTACACACTTATTAGGAGAACACAAACGGAACAATACAAAACACAACCAAACATACAGAAAACACACCATAAAATTTAAGTTTATGACGTCTTAGCCGCATTGACATCCATGACATTGACTGTAGCTATGTAAGGAGTAAACTAGGTGTAGTAAATGTGACCAGTTGTGGACCACTGTGTGTGTGTCTGATTTAATTTGGTACTGTTTATATTTAATAAATTAACACATGGATGCTTCCTCATTAAAAAACATGTTCAGTCTATCAGCTGGATGTTGTAGAAACTCTCCAAGGCTGTCAGACAAGTCTTTAAATTAATAATAATCTTCATAGTCATAATAATATTATAATATCATAATCCTGTCATGCAGTCTGACTTTCTAACACTCAAATAACTTTTAACACCTGTAAGTAATTAATGAAATGAAATGAACTTTAAAACTAGCCCTCAGAGACTCTTAATTGCAGCTGTGTTTAGAGTTTCACAGTCTGCGGCGCTCAGATTAGCATCAGGCTGGATTTAAATGAACAAGAGAAAACAAACATAACTCACTATTAACATTAAAATAATCTATTATTTTATAAAAATAAAGCAGTTACAAGACACAGTATGTCTGGGTTAGGAGATGAAGACTGTGTGTGTCTGTGCTCGGACAGCAAAACACATCAACCCATCGCTTTCGTAGCCTAGAGAGATCAGAAACTGAGCCAGTGTGAGAAGACATGATTAGCATTTCTGACCACTGTGTTAATTGCTTTGCACAGATAAGAACTGCTGTGGTGACAGAACACTGTAAACTGTAAAGTGCTGTGGATGTGAGTTTGGGGTCAGATACAGTACAACGGTTTTGAATGTAGAGTGTCAGTGACAAATAAGGGTTGACAAGGTTGGTTTTATGTCATTTGGAATGACTTTTGCACCATTTTTTAAAGTATTTTGTCAAAATTGACCATTTTTTTCCTGAGTAATATGTAACAAAAGATGTAATAATGTGTTAAAAACCACAGTGTTACATTGCAAAAGTGGATTATATTTAGTCCACATTTTAGTTCACATTTATTTTCCTGTATATAATCAGATTTTTATGAAAAAATAGTGGTTACACCGATTGACAATGGGTTGCATCACATCATTGACCCATACATGCAATGTGTGTATGTGCTGGAGGTTTGAGCATCGTGGGCTAATATTAGCATTAGCACTGGCGACCATCTGGATCAGTAAAGTCGGTGTAATGTTTAGTGACGGGAGTTTTATTTTATGAAAATGACAGGAAGTGCGTTACTCGCTAAGGCTAGCTCCGAATTCTCAGGAACAAAACTTTAAACAGGTATTATTTGGACAAATTAGCGTCACATTGTGGATCTAAAGGGCTACTTTACTTTCTTCCTAAAAAGGTTAGAAATGTGGATAAAGTGGTATATTTACAGAGTTAGAGCTAAAATGAAATCAGCTTCAGCCTGATGATTTCAGCTCGGGTAGGGATGAAATGCATTGTGGGTAATCATGTAGTTTACTACAGTGTAAACGGTCTGCTTACTATCTGGTCCTTTAGTGTGCAGTATGTAGTATGTAGTATAGAAGTATGTAGTATGTAGTATAGAAGTATGTAGTATGTAGTATAGAAGTATGTAGTATAGAAGTATAGAAGTATGTAGTATAGAAGTATAGAAGTATGTAGTATTTAGTATGTAGTATAGAAGTATGTAGTATGGAAGTATGTAGTATGGAAGTATGTAGTATAGAAGTATGTAGTATAGAAGTATGTAGTATGCGGTTTCGAACACAGCCCTAGTGTTTTGGGTTCCAAAGCCCAGTTGAACTACGCTCAACAATGTACCTGAACGCCTCTTCTGTAGACACAAGCGGTTCTCTTGCTTTTGCTGCCGTCGATCCTCTTAACGTGCTGCTCACGACATGTTTGTTTTAAAAAGGTTTTCTGCTTTGTCTGTGGTGGCGCTTCACAATGACCACGGTCTCGGAACATATGAGACAAACTGGTTTTTAACATCCCGTCGAAGTATTTGCTCCATTTTACATGCGTGGCTACAGTCGTTGTGTATTGGAGCTGCACAGTCACATCAACACACTGTTCCTTTGAGCTGCCAAACATGTTATTTGGACCTCGGCCTTTTCAAACCTCTTTTGGGCTTTCTGTGTAAACAAGGTGGTTTTCAGGTCTTTTTAGTCCCAGGGCACAAATAACAGCAGCTGTGTTGAGTAACAGCGAACTCAGAAAGCAAAAATGTGTTGAGATAAAACAAGAGTTGTTATTCCTCATTATACAAATGTGAGCTGAAATGCCAAGAACAATAAACATATACGGTACGGGGATTTTTCCTGCACATGCTGGAGCAATTAGACCATTACTGGTTTCTTAAGACTGACATATGTACTGGTTATTCAGGGATTGAGCCTGTTTAAAGCTGATTTTTTAAATTAATGCAACTTTGAGGTCAAAATTGTACAAAACTTTCCAGTAAATGTGTTTTTCAAGGTAAGAAAAGCTAAAAAAAAGGAACTACTGTAACATTCAAATATGAGGAATGACTGCTAATATGTAATATGAATAAAATAGAAGAATATAAATGATAACTAAAGTATTTCAATATAATTAAAAACCTAAAACTGATGCTGCTACTAAGACAAGACAATTTGTAGGAAAACTCATCAAAGCAAATCCATCTTTTATGATCTCTGTTTTCTTAGAAAAGATTTTGAGCTTTGGATTATTTGTTTTCAAGGTCTTGTGAACTTTTTGTTTTAATCTCAGTTGAACAGAAAAGACAATAAGAGAAGAACTCAGGTGTCAGACGGTTGACAGCTTCTGAAAACACACAGCGCTGTACTCGGGTGTCAGGTGTCTTCGTAATGTGTGTGATCGACGGGTAGAATCCAAACAGAGTTGATGTGTGAATAAAACATAAAGTATAGAGCTGAAGAAAGGTGTGACCCTGCTGCGTCGGTCATGCTGGGAACATTAAAGAAGTTATTTCTTTTACTTTTACTGAAGTGTGTTCTTAAATGTTATCATTCGTGATCTGGTCCTGCAGCAAACTATTTAACATTGATCAGGTGTTTAATTTTATTATGTGTCACAAAACCATGAAAGTGAACGTTTTTCTTGTTTTGGTCACATGATGGAGGTTTGACAGCATTTTATTAAATCTTGAATCTGAATAATGATTCTCGCCTCATTAGCAGATTCAGTATCACCTTGTAACAACACTATCACTGCCTGATGGTGCAGTTTGATTGGCTCCCCTGAGGCGTTGTGTTCAGGGCCATCACGAGAGCGTAGGTGGTATCCAGCGTTGATCCCCGGTCAGCTGTTTACCTCGCTGCCAGTGGACATAACAGACACACACACACACACACACACACAGACACAAAGAAAAAGAACACTTCACACACGTTTACGACATTGTCCGTGTTTATTTGTTGACTTCGAAAGAGAAAATCTCTGAAGTAAAACACAGCAGCTCGTGACGATGGTGGTGGAGTGAGTAATGGAAACTTCCAGTTGATTTATTTATTTACATGTGTTTACAGCAACTAATGTTTCCATCTGTTTGCAGTAGCCACACCAAGGTGTCATCATGCATCCTTGTTTTCTCATGAGTAAATGGAGTTGGACTTGATTTGGACGAAGGAAAGAATTCATGTCGGCCCGGTCATCCTTTTTTAAAAAACAACACCCTAAAAAAGTAGTGATTTGGAGGCAGTGGGCAAACGCTGCGTTGTCCAAGTAAAGAAACAATTAGACATTTGATTTTGGGACGGTTTACATTCATTTCAGGACGGTTAAACGGTTGCGGGACAATGGGAAGGGGTCTTATATAGAAGCTGTTCAGAGAAGACATTTTTATTTCCACTTTGGATCTCTGATTCAATATTTGGAGCTGGAATATGGAAAGAGTTCATTTTGGACGTTTGAAATAGTAGTTTGAACCAACATTTTTTTGCTAAATGATACACATGGTCCCTGTTTTGTTTGTGTGCAGTTTGAGTGTTGGGTGGAGGTAATTGATGGGATCCTTTGTTAATGTTGATTTTTATTGTTTTATATTGGGAAAACAAATGGTTCATTTGAAATAGTTGTTTGAATTTGCTTTACAACATTTTTTTAATATAATGTCTGAAGGTATCAGGTCGTTAATGATGAAGATCTAAGGTGATTTTAGGGTTATTGCTTTAAAATGCAGCAATTTAAGTGGTATTTTTGTACTGTATGTTACAGTTATTATGGAAAACATGGTAACAAATGTAATCATAATCAGTTATTTGCTAAATGATACACATGGTCCCTGTTTTGTTTGTGTGCAGTTTGAGTGTTGGGTGGAGGTAATTGATGGGATCCTTTCTTAATGTTGATGTTTTTGTGTTATATTGGGAAACAAATGGTGCATTTAGTGACTTCAGTATGAAAAGTGCTGTGTTCTCCTTACAGACATTAAACAGCACATCAGCCTCTGTTATAGCTCATATAGTTCTGTGTTGTATACTGACCGACATCGTCTTCTTACCTGCTTCTTCTTCTTCTTCTTCTTCAGGGAGTCCCGTACAGGCGGCGGCGGAGGAGGTGGAAGGTGGAGGCTCCGTCATGTCGTCCCGGTGGTGCTGCTGTGGATGTGTCTGCACAAGAACGGTAGGAAACCAGCTCGGCCACCATGTTGTTCTGAACAGGAAGTGTCAGGAAAGATGGATTTTGTCTTTAATTGAATGATTAATATGACAGGACTTGAAAAACTAAAAAAAACTTGCTCTCACAGCTGTTTAACTGACAAAGCTGAGTTGATAATTCAGGGCAGAAATGGAAACTTTTCACATTATTAAAATGTAATCGAAATCTACCTATCACACCCACATCTGCTTGTTCAGCTCTAACACACACATGAAAAACTTTAGTTGAAATCAAACTCTGAATGAAAAGACAAATGTTCAGGTTACGTCAGCATATAATGTCCTAAATGTGCTAAAACTACAGCTGGTTGAGTCACAACTTTAAATCAAAGTCTAACAGACAGATGGACACAGAAAATGAGGACTTTTTTTTTTTTTTAGAGGCGAGGACCATTATTGAATGGGAATATTCTAGAAAGTGAGGACATTTTAGGACAAATTTGAGTTTTACACCTTGAGGAATTTTTTGGTGTGGATATTTTTTTTAATGTGCAGGTAGTATTTTTTCAAGTGAGGGCATTTTAAGCATTTAAGCATGCATTCAAAGTCAAAGGGAGGCTTTATTGTTTTAAGTTGGGAAGGTTTTCAAAAAAAGGGATAACAAAGATAAGATGGGATGGTTTTAGAAAGTGAGAACATTTCTTTTACAGTGGGAGCAATTAGGTGACTAATGAGAAAAATGGAGATTTTTGTGTTGTTTTAACCCTCCTGTTGTCCTCGAGTCAGGGAAGGAAGGAAGGAAGCGTGTGCATGCCAAAAAATGTGGTTTGTTGTGTTGCATGAGGCGGTAAACACACACACGCACACATACTCACACCTACAGTACCATTAATCAACATTATGTGTGCAGACAGCGTTATAAACAGAAATCAATCACAATTCATCTCAATATCTTCTAGAAAACAAACAGCTGTGAGAGCAACTCGACAAAAACTGAAAAACAAAATTCTTCTTCTGACAAAAAATAATGTAATAAAATAATGTGCAGCCCTCAGCCAACGAGACAATGAACAGAGCTGTGAATGAAGTGAGTGAACAATTAGGTGTAATGACATTAGTGGCCACAATTAACATCATATTATGTGGAGATATTGTGACATTTAATCCTCCTATTGGAAAATGAATCTGGGTGAGCGTTTCTTTTAATCTGAAGAGGCCACAGGCGCAAAATGAGCTCATTATTTTAATTCAATTATTCAGTGTATAAAATGCAGAAAGCTGAACTGTGGCAATAATGACCAAAAAAAAAAAGTAAATTGGGTGTAATTTTCTCATTTTTATGTGATGATTAAACTCAGAATTATCTTGCACTTTATAGCAAAGTGCCTCTTTAATTATCATCAAATGGTTGTTCAGTCAGTGTCCTTTTTGTGGATATTAGTGGAGGAATAATTGTTATTTTCTGGTTTACATCCATTTTTTTGCCTTCATTCATGTTTTGTTTTGCATGTTTTGTCATTCATGTTCTGTTGTGTCCCTGCTGTCGGGTAAAAATGTTGCATTTCTTACTTGAAGAATAAGAGGTTAAGTTTTGTATTGCTGTTTCCTCACAAAAAAAATAAAAATAATGTGCATTTTTCAATGTCCATGGGAAAAGCAGAGCTCCTAGAGATGCAGCACTTTTGTCTGACAGCAGTGATTTATATGATTTCCATCTTTCATTTGTGTCTTTTCTTCTTTCCATGTTTCCATATTCCACACATACACACACACACACACACACACACACACACACACACACACACACACACACACACACACTTGTTTCCCCATCGCCTTTTTTTTTTTCATTCTGATTTTTCCATCTCTGTGTTCGAGCATGCCTCGTTTTCTTCATGTCATGTGCTTCCATTAACAAAAAAAAGCTGCTCGTCATGTTGCAGAA
Source organism: Scomber japonicus (assembly GCF_027409825.1). Classification (NCBI taxonomy): domain Eukaryota; kingdom Metazoa; phylum Chordata; class Actinopteri; order Scombriformes; family Scombridae; genus Scomber; species Scomber japonicus. The sequence goes on along the minus strand of NC_070594.1, from coordinate 8,250,804 downwards.
AGAAAAAGTCACAACTCTGCAGTCGGATATCATTTCCATTTGGTTTCTTCTTTTAATCACATCAAACAAACACATCACAGGAGTCACGCTTTTCATCCATGCTTTAAAAATAGTGTTGGGAATGAATCTTTTTAGAGCAGTTATGGGTTTTAACTGCTATCACGAGCTTTTTTTAGACTAAATGTCATATTGTTGATGATGTGTAGAAAGCTCCAGTTTGTTTTGGGGTATATTTCTTACTCCTGTCATTAACAAGCCAACTCTAGACATAGCACCATCACATCAGACTGCTATTTTGGTATGTGTGACCTATACAGGGGCGGACGTCAGACCAAGTACGGCAGTCTGGCATTAAGGTGCAGCGGGTTTCGGTGGGGGCGTGTTATACAATCAAGGAAGTGGAGTTGAGAGTTATAGATTAATGTACGTGAGGACTTATCAGAGGCCAAAACACAGACAGGATTTTTACAACTCTGGAAAGTTATCACGGCAGCAGCAGCAGCAGCTGTTTTATCTTTTGTAGCGATGATTGTGAGATAAACAGCTGAACACGGTGTTCATGTTACAAAGTAATCCACCAGGAATGTGAGCTTGCATGTACTGTCATGTGATTGGCCAGCGCAGCGTGACGTTTGTCGTTGTTGTACTCGAGCAAAAGTTGATTCCCTTTCAACTTTTTGATGCTTGACCTCTGTGAGCCCCTCCGCTGCTGCTGGGTAAATGTCACTGTGCCTATTTAACCCTCCTCTTGTCCTCGAGTCAAGGAAGGAAGGGAGGGAGAGAGGAAGGAAGGAAGGAAGGAAGGAAGGAAGAGAGGAGAGGAAGGAAGGTAGGAGGGAGGGAGGAAATGAAAGAAGGAAGTGAGGAAAGGAAGGGAGGAAGGAAGATAGGAGGGAGGGAGGAAAGAAGGAAGGAAGAAAGGGGGAAGGGAGGAAGAAAAGGAAGGAAGGACGGAGGAAAGAAGGAAGGTAGGAGGGGAGGGAGGAAGGAAGGAAGGAAGGAAGGAAGGAAGGAAGGAAGGAAGAGTAAAATGTTCATTAATTCATTTGGTCAGTCTATCATTTATTTCCTTTCTTTATTCAGTCATTTAATTGTGTGTTTATTCGATTGTTGATCATTGATCATCGTCACTGACAGTTGATTTGTTGGTTTGATAGTTCGTCCAGTCGTTTGTTCAGTTGAGAAGTTTATTTCTTTCTTTGTTGGATTGTTGTTTGTGTCTTTTAATGTTTAATCAATCTTTCATTAATGTAATACATTGTTTATTGGTCAGTGTATTGATTGTTCATTTGTTTGTTTGTTCATATCATCAATTTCTCATTTATTCATCAATCAATCAGTTATTCCATAGATTGTTGTTTCCTTTGTTCTTGATGACTCCTGAACTCCTAAAAAAAAGAAAAAGCACTACCAGTGTGCCTTTGAGCCTGTGTGTACGTGTGCGTGTGTGTGTATGTGTGCAAACTGATGATGTCACAGCAGTTGTAAGTTAGTGTGTCTGCATGTTAGTGAAGTGAAAAGTGCAACAAAAAAAAAAAAAAAGAGAGAGAGTTGATCCTGCCAAAAAAGCAGAAGCAAATTTTTGCCTGACGAGCTGAAAATGTGCTAAATGCAGCATGAAAATACACACACACACACACACACACTAACACACACACACACACACACACACAAAGTTAATATGTAGTGTTTCATTAAGTGTTTCATTAAGATTTTATTCTCTCTCTCAGTGGGTTTTCTTGTTAAACACTTTAAACTCCTGGCCAAAAGTATGTGGACACGTGGACATTTCTCCCAACATGTGATATTTATTTTAACGATGCCGCGATGACAAGACAAGATTTTAATCAAATACATGAAGAAGAGGTATTATAGAAGTAAAGCAGCAGTCAAAGCTCAAACAATTAAAAAAAAACCATGCATTAATTTGAGGAACCTGAGTCTCCTCATCGCTCCACACAGATCATCAAGTAGGTTTATATTCACTTTTGTATCCACACTACTACTTTTACACCTCAGATATAACAGGAAACTCCTTTTTTAAAGCATTCTGTAGTGTTTTTATTGTGTAAAATGCAAATCCACCCTCATGCAGGTGGATGGAAATGCACTTACAGCCTCCGCTCTCCAGACTTTATCACCCAACGCTGATTTTTGGGTGATGAGGTCTGGCTAGTGTGTTGGATGAGGTTGAGGTCAGGTTCTTCCACAGCAAACTGGGAAAACCATTTGTTCATGGAGCTGGAGGGGAGGGGGGGGTTGTGCACTGGGAAGTGTCATGTTGGAAAAGAGGGAAAAACGGGGGGGGGGGGGGGTGTCCACATACTTTTGGGTATATTTTAGGAGAACTGGAGGTGGAGAGAGGGACAGAAGGCAGAGAGATTCTTGGCTGTTGGTGTTTTCCACGCTCAAGCCAATAACGCTCATTAAACAGAAAAATTAAAACTCAAAAAGAAAGTTAGAGAGAGAGAGAGAGAGTGGGGAAGAGTGTGTGTGTGTGTGTGTGTGTGTGTAGGTGTGTGTGTGTGTGTGTGTCTTTAATGTATTTTCCATACCCTACCAGCAGCCTCAGGCCAAACCGAGCGGTTCACACACACTCGTAAAGTTCCCAGCAGCACTAAACCACAGCACACACACACACACACACACACACACACACACACACACACACACACACACACACACACACACACACACACACACACACACACACACAGAGAGAGAGAGGTTAGTGGTGTATGCTGTGCTTTTAGTGACAAGAACATAACCAGTGTGTGTGTGTGTGTGTGTGTGTGTGTGTGTGTGTGTGTGTGTGTTGCTGACCAGTAGATAAACTGTAGGTTTTAACGTTACACGATCAGGAAACTGTAAATGTTTTAGAGTGATGAGAGACGACTGAGGACCAAGAACCTCTGGAGGACCTCGGCAACACTGTGAGACTCTTTCTTTTTCAAAAATAGTCTTTTTTATTATATTCAGGAAGAGCGATGTCTTTGACAAATAGGACGTAAACTGCAGGTTTTTGGACTCAGCTACTGGACAAGATGTGCGTGTCAGTCTTTCCAGGATTTTGCAGAGGGTTTTTTGTGATTATTGTGGCCAAACATGATTGATTTTGCAGTGGCTTGTCTCAAAAACTGCTCTTCAATTTTTATTTTTGATATTTTTTATGTGCTCTCATTGCAGTAAAATAGCAGGAATTGGGGGGGGAAATTGCAAGTAAATGGAAAATAATAAGTTCTTTTCTTTAAACTGCTACCAATGTAATCACTTCCTTTTGATAAAACCTTATTGTATAGTCATATCTTCAGTGCTCAAAGTTATATAAAAAAGAAAATACTGCACTAAAGTCACATTTATAAGCCTTCATCAAATAAACCTTAACATCATCACCAAATAAAATAACTCAATAATGCCATTAAAATAAATCTATTGACATAAAAATATATAGTTCAATTCCCTCAGTGCCCATTTTTATGTTGGAGGTAAATGATGTCCATCTCCTCCGTCCGTCTAAACAACATCACCTTGCATTCTTCTGACTGACTGAATTCAAATGAGCCGCAAGTTACCGCGTCATGAAATGGGACATTTGGTCCAAATCGCAAGCGGTCTGTTGATTTGACCTTTTTCATGTAGAAAAGCTGTGGTCAATTAGCAAAATTACAATTTCTCGTAAATACTGCAGAGATTTTTTTTGAATATGCGTTAATTGTTTTAATCGTAATATCACAATTTACCAGAGCGACTGACGTGTGGAGCTAAATCTGCACTTGGATGAGAAGAAGCAGAGACTAAAACTATACTGTAGGTTCTCATCTAAGGTTTTAAAAAAGCTGATTTCATGTCCACTGTAGGGTTTCCAGGTGATTTTAGTGGAGACATCTATACACTGAGAGACACAGGAACAACATAAACCTTGTTCTTCTTTGTCTTTTCTTCAGTCGGTAAATAACAAAACTGAATCCCAGCCAACATCTATAAGGAGTGACAGATACCTGGCTGGACACAAAGTCTTTTATGGTGCAAACGTCAGACAGAATCAACCAATCAGGCTTTTAACGGAGGCAGTGTTGCATCATGAGTTATACTGACTTTTAAAGAGGACAGTTTCTGCACATTTTCAGATCTATATTTTTATTCTGAGGCTCTACTGGAATATCTTTACATGGTTTATTATTAAAAACTCCTTATTGATCTTATACTCACTGTAAGTTCAGCCTCTGTCTGAAACTGGCTGGTCGTAAGTCCCTGTCTCTTTAACCCTCCTGTTGTCCTCGAGTCAAGGAAGGGAGGAAAGGAAGGAAGGATGGAAGGGAGGAAGAAAGGAAGGATGGAAGGGAGGAAGAAAGAAAGGAGGAAGGAAAGAAGGAAGGAATGAAGGGAGGAAGAAAGGGGAAGGAAAGGAGGAAGGAAGGAAGGAATGATGGGAAGGAGGAAGAAAGGATTGAAGGGAGGAAGAAAGGGGAAGGAAAGGAAGGAAGGAAGGATGGAAGAGAGGAAGAAAGAGGAAGGAAAGGAAGGAAGGACAGAGGAAAGAAGGAAGTAAGGACGGTAACAGGAAGGAAGGGAGGAAGGAAGTAAAGAAGGACGAAGGAAGGAAGGAAAGAAGGAAGGAAGGAAGTAAAGAAGGAAGGAAGGAAGGACGGAAGGAAGGAAGGAAGGAACAGTCAAAACATACAGGGTCAATTTGAACCGGGAGGACGACACGAAGGTTAAGATCCCCCTCCTGATTGGTCGGCTCCAGGAAGCTTCCTTCAGCTCTGGAGGCTGCGTTTACACATTATAGAAGCAGGATTTCACTTTGTCTCATTCTTTACTCAAAATGTTAACTTCTCAAACATACCTGTACGTGTTGGAGCTGAACTATGAGAGGGAACAACATGAACGACATATGGAAGCATCATAGCAACAACCTTAGCAACCGAGGCACCAGAACAGACGGCCTTTTGTGGGCACGCATGAATACTCTGATGTCATCATGAGGAGGATGTACAGCAATACAGCATCCTCAACCCTTAGATTCAGATGAGGACAACCCCCCCCCCCAAACAAAAAACTTTTAACAGGGCAACAGAGGAGTGATGCCTCTCCTATGATGTACAGATAGGAAAGGTTGTGTACAGAATAGACCAAAGAAGCAAAAATACAGAAACAACAGGATGACTGTGCTCAACCTGCTCTCTGTGTTCACCTTTACTGTGTTTTGTGGGGCGGCTTGTGCCTCAGGAGGAGGCACAAGAGTCGGGTCGTCCACTAATTGGAAGATCGGCCGTTTGGCTCCTCCAGCGCACATGTCGATGTGTCCTTGAGCAAAATACTTAACCTTAAATTGCTCCCGATGGCTGTGCAAACGGTGAGTGAATGTTAATGTCCCCCCCCCACCCCCGATGAGCAGGTTTGCACCCTGCATCGCAGCCCGTGTCATCAGTGTATGAACGTGTGTGTGAATAGGTGGATGTGACTTGTAGTGTAAAAGCTCTTTGAGTGTTAGGAAAACCAGAAAAACCATTTACCATTTTAATTCAGTCTAACTTACCATATATCATCCTTTCATTGACATAGTTTGTTTGTTTCGGCTGATCTGATTTTATGCAATTTGTGAGATCGGCTGTAATGTCCGATCAATGTCGTCATTGTCATGTTGAAACTTGTTGCAGATGCTCCCGTTACATAGATTACAGATGACTTGTGTTTTATCTCTTTAACTCCGAAAAAGTTCCACACCACCGACGTGTTTGTTTGAATCCGACAGTTAGTTTTGAGCCCTGTTGTGATGTGACGGACGATAAAGTTTTTTGAATTTTGAATCATTAGCTGCATGTCAGAGGTGTGGGACTTCTTCGGAGTACATGATACAGATAAAACACAAGCTCTCTCTAGCTGTGCAACACTAAAGTACCTGATGGAGGAGCATCTGCACAATGTTTCAACATCACACATTTAACCAGGCACCTGGATAAGGAACACAAGGAGGAGCAGAAGTTATTTAAATACACGTATTGTTCCCTCATGTGATCGGATCGGTGATCGGTTTATTTAAACTCGCTAATCGGTGATCGGCCCCAAAAATCCTGATGGTGTAAAGCCTAAGTATGCAGGTGTCATTTAATGATGGAGCATAAACTCTATCTGTTGATCAGGAGTTATTACCCCCATACCACACTGGCAAAAAACTTAAGTCCTCTGACCAGGGACTCCTGTCTGTCCTCAGATCCAGGACTAAGTGCTATAGAAGACAAGGCCTTCTCCATTGCTGCCCCCAAACTCTCTTCCTCCCCCCATTCGTTTCTCTCCTACTATTGAAAGCTTTAAGAAAAACCTTAAAAATTACTTTTACTCCCTGGCTTTTAACTGTGCCTAACTGTCACTATGTATTTTATGACCATACATTTTTATTTCTGATTTCTTTTTTATTGGGTTGTTTCTATTTCTGTGTGTGTTCTTCCTTTTTGTGCAAAGCACCTTGGATCAACCATGTTGTGCTCTATAAATAAAGCTGAAATTGAAGTTGAAATTATTCCCACGATGCTTTGCTGCTTTGTTCTGCCATGTATTCAGCTTTATTGATAATCACAGAGACAATCTGTTAGGCGGCACAAAGTCCAGCTCACATCATTGTTTTTGTGAAAGCTTGGTTTTCCTTGTATACACTGAAACGCCAAGCTGCCGTTTTTAAGATTTATATAATCTGGAAAGCTGTGTTTTTGGCAAGGAAAACACAGTTATAGTTTAAGTTTGGTGGCTTGAAATAGAGAGAAGATAAACATTTACTTAGCGTAGTGTGTACTTTCCAACTAAAGTCTGCAGATATATATTTTTTTATCTGTATATGGTTGTTTTTTTGTCTTTTAATTAAGTGTCCTCCAATGATCTCAGAGGCTTTTCCACCCAGACAGGAATGAACTGGAGAGAAATTACTAATTATAGCAATGTAAATATAACACTATCCCTTATTGTTTAGCTGTAATTATGGTTTTAATTATGGTTAATTCAATTCAGACCACAAAGAATCACTGCAAGCCTCCATAGTTTTCCATCTGAGGTTTTAAAAGCATCAGCGTGCAATTTGGAAACATAGCATGAGCAGAGGATCATTGTGTGCATCCAGATATGTCATGAAGTTTGTTTCTATCCACCTGCATGAGAAGTCCTGTGTGGAAACGCAGGAAATGAGACTAAAATATTGTTTCCTGATTGTGTAAAAGTAGTTTTTATGTGGGGAAAAAAGCAAATCTAGACAGACTTAGTGAATAAATGATGAGGATGAAGAGACCGTAACTTGTCGTGCCCTTTTCTTCTGAGATGGTTTAATGGCACCGACTGGAGAATTAATACAAGCAGCTGTTCATCTCCTGATATTCATATTAAAGGATGGAGACTTTTGATCTGGATGCAAGCTGTATTTAAATCTCTCCTATAGGACAAAGATTAATAAATATACAAATCAGTACAAATGAATTAAAAGAACAAAAAGGTTTAATAGTCAGAAAACTTGATTGAGGGTGATTTGCTAGTGTGAGAACAAACCAGACACAAAACAAAACCACAGATACACGGGAGGGAATTTGATTAAGTGAGATTGAGATGATCATTTATGGTCATTAATCTTGATTTTTGACAACTTTGTGCTTTCATGGCAGCAAAAAAGCAAGTTCAATTAAGCTGAGTGCTGAGACTGAAGGTGATTTAGAGACGCGTAGAAAGTCGGAGATTAATGGCGATTTAGTTGAAAACAAAGGTTAGTGTTTTGTTTCTTAGATTCTTTAGAGGAAGAAAGAAGATTCAGATTTGATTTAGAAAGACACAGAGGGATATTGTGTGAGTCTATTGTCAACAACGAATGATTAAAATCACATCTGTGACGCCATAATTTCAAGATGTGACATTTGAATCGTACTGCAAACACTAAAAAGTATCCCATCAGTCTTCCTCCTCTCTGTGGTCCTACCAAGAGAGAGAGAGAGAGACAGACAGAGAGAGAGAGAGACAGAGAGAGAGAGAGAGATACAATAGAAACATGGAGAGAGAGAGGGCAGAGGACGGCTGCTCCATACATATTTCATAACACAACGTGGGCGTTTGCTCCTGCTGAGGACGATCCAGATCTTATCAGCCAGACTGCTTTCCGCCCCTCATCACTCTTTTTTTTTTCTTCTCGCCTATTTTCTTTTTTTTTCCTTCAGTCGTCTTTTCTCTGAGCTCTCTTTTTCTTTTTCTTTTTTTTTCTTTTTGGTGATGGTGGTGAATGAAGTAGTGATATATTTTACTTAAGTACTCAATTACAAGTAAAAGTCTTGCATTCAGAGTTAAATATCCCTTCCAGGCATGTTTTAAGATGTTTTTCCCCACAAAAAGTTCAATTATCTTGTTAAAAATTCTTAACACATCTCCTCGTCCTCACTCATTAAAAGAGAGAAACTCTGAATATGTTAATATTCATTTCAAAGGTTTTCCTTTCCTTTAACTGTGAAGTCCATTCTCAGTGTTTGTGCACTGGATGTTTCCTCATGCTAGTGAACCTCTTCTGGCTTCAAACTAGTTGTGATGTCCCAAATCACACTCGTAGCTACAAGGGTTAAACCATAGACTGTATAAAAGAAATAGACGTAACATCCGTGACGTCACCCATTGGTTTGTGGACTGCTGCTTGGAAGCCAATAGTTTCGAATCTGGGCAGCGCCATCTTGAAAATTTCAGGTGCATGCTGGGAAAAATAAAAACACAGATTCTACTTATATAGGCATGGGGCGGGTCATGGGCGGAGCGGGGAGGTTGCTATGGTTGCGAGGGCTGGATCTCGAGGACATTGGTCAATCAACCTATCAATCACAACGTAGCCACGCCCTAATGCATACCCTGCTTTGTCGTCAAATATAAAATCAGGGAGGCCAAAATGTCCCAAATGAACATCATACTGCATTGAAGAAGGCTTTAAACTAGCGATTGAGACCATAAACACATTTTGAAAACGTTTACTGAGGTTAGAAATCAAGTGAGAAGTTGGTGAATTCTCCATTGACTTGTATAGAGACGGAAGTCCTTTTGACACCAAAACTGTCGCCCCCTGGTGGCCTTTTGCTAGAATGGAGTTCTAAATTACTTCTGCTTTGGCCTCATTTCAGAGGACCAGAACTTCCCGCCTGGTTAAACTGATAAATAAAAATGAGCACAGAGAAACTTCACACACACACGCTACCTCCTTCAGCAGATGCATTTGAAAACAGACTCAGGACAAAACGTCATTCTGCAAAGAGAAGAGAAACAAGATCCAGCTGAGGGAGCAAAACAAGAAACACCTTTCAGACCGGAGGGGGTCTCGAACCAGATGTTTTACCTAATCGCATCCTGCTAAATAAATGCACACATCAGAGTGACGGAAGTAGAAAAGAGCTAAAAGATGACAGAGTGCGTGTGATCTTTTTATTGAGGAACATACAGTAGCCAACACACAATACAGTGACTGTTATATTTTTTGTAAAGACACCACTTGAAAACAAACAGCTCGTAAAAACGTCTTAGGAAGAGAAATCACACCTTTTTACTTGTATAATATGTGATTTACTGACATGATAGTGAGATTTAGTGTGACTTTCACTTCCTGAGGATATCACCTCTGATAATAAACATCCATAAATCTGCTTTGACACCACAGAAAAAAATGCTTCCCATAACTGCAGAACTATCAGAGTAACCCAGCCAGTGATAGATGTCTGTATATCCATGGAGCTGCTAATAGCTGATTCTGCATATTTTTAAATTGCCTTACTTTTGTCTAAGGGGGGGGGGGGGGGGGGCTCAGTGTCAGACTTTAAAAACCCCTAGTACAGAAAAAGTAGTGAAGCTGCACCTCACTCATAAACCTGCATATAAAACTATAATATTTGTTAAGGATTTCAATTTTTTCAGGTCTTTTGTGTCCTCCCTCTGGTGTCTGGTGTCTGTTGCATTAAACACAAACAAGGCATCACTCTGTCCTCTCCTGCTTCTCTTCTCCTTGATCATTCCTCTCCTCCCTCCTCTTCGGTCATCTCTAGCTTTCACCTCCTCCTCCTCCTCCTCCTCCTCTCCCCCCACCCACCTGCCCTCAGATGCCACTCTCAATTATCTCCTAGTGAAAGACAAGAGGATGGAGGAGAGGGAGGAGTACAAACACCTGGCAGAGTGAGTCAGCGTTCACCTGCGGAGAGAGAGAGAGAGAGAGCGAGTAAGATTGAGATAGAGAGAGAAAAAGAGCAAGAGTTCAGTTCCTCCCTCTGGCCTGCTCGCTAACAAATATGTCACCTTATGTGAACCTGTAATTAAAGTTCTCCAACTGAGCTTATCGCTGCTAATTTAAATGTCACAGTGTTGTGTTCAGGTGCTATCAAGCTCAGTGTGACCTTCTGCACTCACTATGACGACTAGCGACCCTAAAAATAATGATGTTTTATGATGTGATAATGCTCATTTTGATCACTTTAAGGTTAGAGAACTTGTTGTGTGGGTTAAAAGGTGCCAGTTCCTTAAAGTGAAGCTCCTTTATTGTCATGGCTATAATAATAACTACAGGGTTAATGTTAGAGGAGGATCATAATTGAGTTTTTCTCTCCTGTATGGTAAAGTCCACTGTTGGGTTAATGCATCCGTCGGCCACTCCTCTGAATAGGGAAATCTGTCCACTTATACAGTATCTGAACTTACTGAATAAGCCTGTTATGTTGTTTTTCTTGGGAGGATAGTTTCCTTTATGCAAAATTTGATTTGCTGCATTGAAATAGGGACTCCAGCTACATAAGTGGATGATGGAACAGTATTTCATTAAAATAAACACAAGATGAGTGATTTCAGCAGGTATGTTGGAGAGAAAGTATTTAAAAAAGGCAGTTTAATCGCACATTAAGATGTGGTTGCTCAAAAAATGTCCTACACATTACTTAATCTCAATCACATTCCACACTTATCACGATGATATATTGCCTGGACCTGATTGGTCTTATGAGGTTATCCAAATGAAGCTTTACAGTTCCAGGAAGTGGAAACTGTGGAAGATGGAAACCATGGTGTAAAAACCTATAGCTCTATAACACAGAATTGATCCAAGTCATAAAGCAGCGTCTGTATGATAATGTCTCCAAAGGAAACTTACAATTCGTGAAGACATTCTTTGAGGTTTTTACAATTTGTATAACCTCTAACGGATTCTTAAAGTAGGTTTACTTTTCACAGTGCTTGGATTTTATGACTTTGCACTGCAGACAGACGTTGATCACAAAGACATTCTTACATTTCATCAAACACAGGAGGCTGTTGTACCAACAGACATACACAGTATGTGGATAAAACGGTATTGAGACTGTAGGAGAGCAAAGGAAGTAAAGCAAAGAAAGGGATAAAGAAAGAAAAGCAGTGGAGATAACACAAAGGGGCTAAAGGAGAACGAGGAATGAATGAGGGAGGAGAGAGGAATGCAAGTGAAAGAATGTGAGAGAAACGCTAGAAAGGACAAAAAGGTGAAAAGAGAGAAGGGCAGGTTGATGGAAGCAGACTAATCTACAGGATTAGTGTCTGAGAGAGGCAGAGAGAGTATTATTAGTATCTTAACGTAACCGTAAACTATCATTTATCACTAGAAGTATCACTTAGCTCCTTGAGTCACAGTGAAATGTCACATGCCACGGTGTCAGATATGGAAAAAAAAAATATTTTTTAAAAATCTTTTCAGCCATTTCTTTCAGCTCTTGTTTCCTTTTCATAATTCCAGGGTCACAGGAAAGGTTTGACCTTTTGCACTTTCATTCACATGCTATTGCAGCTTATGTGGTTTTTGGTTTGAAGTCTCTACAGATCAGAGTAAGGTTTGTAAATCCTTCAATACTGATATCAGGGTCATGCCAGGTCAAATGAGAGCAACTTGACAAGTTTTCTCAACAGTAAAATCTCAAAAATGCAACTAACCTTTTTATTATTATTACTAATGGACTGGACATGTGCAGTAACAGATTAGTATGATGCTGAAAGTTGTCATTGGCAGTCAAAGAGTCATATAGTTTAATGAGAAACACATTGTAACATTACTCTTTTAACCGTATTATCTTGCCCCTGCTTTCTGGGTTGGAAGTCACTGCCCCAAGTTTGGGATTTCAAGGATCTCAGAGTCTCTCATGAGTCAGGGTGGGATGGAAAGTGAGTTCAACAGCTGAACCAGGTCATATAAAGTTCTTGGTGTCTACTATTTTTTCACTAATGTGTAAATTAGCTGCTGGCAAAGTGACCGTAGCATCACAGGCTGTAACAATAACTTCCAAAAATAACAGTTTTAGGAGTCAAAAGATAAAATGAATTGAACAATCAATCAGTCGTGATTGTAAATGTTACTTTGTTTTATTTCTATCTGCATACTTGGAGACATTTGTGTGTTTTTGTGTATTAGTGGTATCCATGCAGTTTACAGTAACTGAGAAATAACTCTTCATGCTAAGCTAACAGATGTTTTTAGTCATTTAGTCTTTGGTTTATTAATTTGAGCTTCACTAGTAAGAACCAGGCCATAACAATATGTCATTTAAAACGTTTAATGGGAATTCAGGAGATATTGGATATTGAGGACAGATGAATGGATTTAAAAGAGGGATGGCGGACGGGGGAGGGGTGAAGGTGGATGTCATATGTAAACTTCGTGGAAGGAGGCTCAAAGTGGTGGAGGTTCAGTCTTTGGCCTGTCTCCACCCGAGCTGATTACGAACCCCAGATGGTACCTAGAAGGAGATAGGAGAGGTATGCTGTGGATTTGAATAGGGATAGAGATTAGGAGGAGGGAATAGAGGATGAAGGGATGTGAGTAGGAATGAGGTATGGAGGGAAGCTTGAAGGAAAGGGAGCTGAGCTTGAAGGCTGTCACCTACGGTCAAGAGTTTTGGGTATTCGACGAAAAGAAATTAGATGGCAGATACAAACGACTGATATAAGTTTCCTATGCAGTGTGGCTGGGCAGATATCCAGACAAAGCTCAATAAGAGACCGTTGAGGTAGTTTGGACATCTAATTAGGATTCCTCCTGGATGTCGTCCTTATGAGTTTTTCTAGCATATCTAACCAGGAGAAGACACTCTGTCATAATCTGCTTAACCTGCCGCACCCTAGACCTGGATAAGTGGCAGAAAATCAATCTTGTCTTTGGTCCATTTTGTGCAGTATTAGAAAGATATTAGACTTGTGCACAATGTCCCAAGGCACTTAAATATACCTCTTCTGACCTCTGTGGTGTTTTTTTAATGAGTGTGTCTTGTCTAATGCAGGCGAGTGATGGGAAGCACAGTCCTCCCAATGGTTTCATTTTGTTCCACTGATCTATTGGTAGCTGTAATGCAACAAAAAATGTAGCAATTGTGCCAGGAAAAGATTATAAGCTAGTAAATATGGGTGATTTTAAAAAATATGGAAGGAAGGAAATATTTTTCAACACATTTAAGAAAGAAAAGACTGATCTTCATCCTTTAATAGTGCAAAGGGACTAATGTTTCGACACACATGGTGTAAATGCTAAACAAAATATATATATATACCCGTGTATGTCAGACAAAGCAAAAGTTCTCTAAAAGATTTGCATATCTGAACTGAACACAGAGTTTCTATATGGACTTAAAATATGGATTATGCTATGGCACGGCTCTGCAGCCTCATTAAAGTTCTGTTGAATAGAAAAAGAAAAAAAAATCTCCCAGAGGAGGTGATATACCGAGCTCACTGTTTCACAAAGAGGCAAGCTGGATTCATATTCTCCACACTGTTGAACCCTTTGGCTTTAGTGAAGCTTATTTTAATACATGATATATGTTTGTTGCAGCGCTTGTGCCGGATTTTTATATAACTGAAAAATAAATTTGTATGTTTGTCTTTATAAAGTTGTGGCATCTGGACATTGGCTCTGGCATTGCCCTTATTATCCAATGGGTTAAATTCCTGCTCCACCATCTTCCCAATGATATGACTCAGTGTAGACCTATCCTACATTATCAATTTGCCTTTTTCCATTTAGACTCTGATGAAGACTTGTTGTTGAAACATTGCAAATCTGTCAGTGTGCAGTCCAGTTTTTTCTCTCTTAAGTTTGCTTCTCCCTGATCTGGGAAGCATCTGAGTCAGCTGCACATTGCTGGAAGATGCACAGAGAATCTCTTTTAACCCTCAAATACCAGACTTTTCCTAATATGACCCACAATATACAAAAATGCTAATGCAGCTGACGCACATTTTTGTATACGCAAATGTACAAATTTGAAAATCACCATTTAAACATGTTGTTGGATCTATAAAATGATCTGCAAGACTATGAAATAGTGATTGTGAATGTCTTTTTTCTCCATAAATATATAGAATACACTCTCTGACAGCTTATTTAGGGTTAATCAATCAATCATTTATTAATGACTTATGACTGAATTTAAGAATGTGAATTGGTGTAGAGGCTAATTATGAGTCAGAATATGAACAGTATGTAAGGGTTAATTCCACAAAAGATACACATGATCTGTATTTTGGTGAGTAACACTGAGCCAATATGTTGATGGAAAGCCGAGACAACCTTTGGAAATTGTGGCTGAATTGTATCACCTTCATTTCTGTTCTTTAGTTTTTCACTGGTTTGGTTTGGCCTTTGTTTTAAGTGTGTCTAATTGACATGCCAGCACTAATCAGTGTCATCAGCACCACCTGCACAGTTCACATTGTGCCAGTAGAAAAAACCTCAAGTGTAACATGGTTCGACCTCACGGAAGAAAGCTGAGACATCTGTCTGTGTTCAGCCTTTATTAAAGAAAGAGACTTCTGAGACTTCTTTTAAAGTATTCAACCTTTTCATTGTATCATATATATATCATTGTTACTCTATATGTTGTTTGGGTTGTAGCAAATCATCTAAGGGCCCATTTATGCTCAACGTACGTACGAAAATGTATCCGTCCGTTTCAAACAATGTTACGGTCACTGCTCACATACTTCCATGCGTCCTTTACGTTGGCATGGATGTTAACCAATAAATCCACCAGGGGGCAGCACAGAGTCAAAAGTTTATGACAAACAACAAACTCAAAAACAAACATGGCGACTGTGGAGGAGATATTGATAATGTTCCTCTTGCATAAAAGACAAAAATGATATGTTTAAAGTTTCTAACCAACTCGCAAAACCTTTCCTCAAAAAGTTCCTCCATTGTTATTTCTTCTTTGTCTCTCACTAGAGCTACGTATCGAGTAGTGACAGCAACACTGCCCCCCATGGTTTCCGGTGGTACTGCTCCGTTTGGTCCGTATCCGTAAGCTTTATGGAAACGTGCAGAAATACGGATGAAATGAACGCAGAGCACGGACAGAAGGCTCCGTCTGTATCCAGATCCGTATTTAACGTTGAGCATAAATGGGCCTTTAGAAGAACAGATACTCTTAACCCTTACATACTGTTCCGGGTGAAATTTGACCCATGTTTTTACATCTGAGAGCTGTAAAAACACAGTAAAACATTTCTTTATAGTCGGACTTTTCTTACTGTGACCCACGGTATCAGAAAATGGGAAATGAAATGCATCATTTTTTTACATTTTGGTACAGCTGATACACATTTTTATATATGCAAACACAAATTCAAAAATCAGCATTTACATGCTGCTGTATACTTCATATTCTATCAAATGTTCTCCTGGACCATAAAATAGTGATTGAGAATGTCTTTTTTCTGTAGGATGAATCACACAGAAAGACTAATCAAACATTGGTTAATGACTGATGGGGGAATTTATGAATGTGAATTGGTGTAGAGACTGATTGAGCCAGAATATGAACAATATGTCAGGGTTAAAATAAATGAGCATGAAACAGAGCAGCAATGAAAATAAGCTTATCTGGATCTGGTTTAGGGGTTTTGCAATTTATCCCAGAATGCTTTGGGCAAGCAGGATGGTACAGTCCATCCAACACACAGGCAGACAGTTATACTTTATATACTCTCACAGGCAAGTGAGAACCACTTACTAACAACATCCAATCATTATTGCTGTAAATCTGGCTTGAGGGAATAAAACATTCTCTCCTCTACGCTCTTCACTCTTCTGCTCATTTTTCATTGATCGCAGCTTCTTTTATAAAAAAAAAAGCCAAGAAAGAAAGCCACACTGCCAGAGCTGTGATGCTGCCAAACCTCCTGTCTCCCACATCAGCGTGAAAACAAAAGCCTTTTGTTTCCCGTCTCTGTCAGATCGGGGTAAATGAACAGTAGTTTGGGTTGTAGTTCGGCGCTGCCTCTGACAGAGAAGTGTACCCACATGTCGAGGTTTCAGTGTTCTGCTGCAGGAAACAAAACTTCATTTCAGCAGCGTTTTTCAGCCACAGCAGCTGGCTCATCACGAAATTTCATCACTCGTTTCTCTCATTTTACCAGCTGTCCCGTTGAATAGAATAAAACTTTACAAAGTGGGTGATGGACAGAATGTACAACCACAGAATAGCTTTATTTGGACTATGGCTGGTGGCAATTTCCCAGTATACGTCTGGAAGTAGATACACATCCATTACATCACTTTAACCATTCATAACATTTGAGGACACTGAAATGAGTGGGTAAACCAGTCCTTTCTCTTTATTGTTAAACCTTCATATTTAAAAGACAGAAATATGTTTCAAAACCACTTCGGTTAACAGTCACTTGGGAAGGAAGTCCATTGTTCCCTTTCTCATCGTAAATAACCAAAAGACTTTGCCTCCTGTATTTCTGCAGAAACAAACCAACTGTGTTGAAATGTGATGCATTTACATTTCATTATGTTGTAGTTCAGCAAGCTTCGGGACTTTAACCCTCCTGTCGTCCTCCCGGGTCAAATTGACCCCGTCTTTTTTGACTGTTCCTTCTTTCCTCCCTTCCTTCCTTCCATCCTTCCTTTCCTACCTCCCTTCCTTCTTCCCTTTCCTCCCTTCCTTCCTCCCTCCTTTCATCCCTTCCTTCCTCCCTCCTTCTCTTTTTCCTCCCCCCTACCTTTGTCCTTCTTTCCTTCCTTCCTCTTTTCCTTTCTCCCTTCCTTCTTTCCCTTCCTTCCTCCCTCCCTCCTTCCTACCTTCCTTTCCTTCCTTCCTTCTTCCTCCCTCCCTTCCCTTCCGTCTTTTCTCCCTTCCTTCCTTCCTTCCCCCTTTCCTTCCTTCCTCCCTCCCTTCCCTCCTTCCTTCTTCCCTTACCTTCCTTCCTTCTTCCTCCCTCCCTTCCTTCCTTCCTCTCTCCCTTCCCTCCTTCCTCCCTCCCTCCCTTCCTTCCTCCCTTGACTCAAGGACAACAGGAGGGTTAAAGAGGACATATTCTGCACATTTTCAGGTTGATGTTAAAAGCTTCTTATTTATCTTATATTGTGTGTTTAATGCAGCCCCTCAGTTCAGCCTCTGTCCCAAACATGCTGTTTTAGCTCCTGTCTCTTTAAGGCCCCCCTCCCCCAGCACCAGAGGCTATGTAACAAACACTATAGTAGCAGGATTTCATTTCTTTTCTCCTTCTTTACTTCAAATGTTAACTTCTCAACTACACGTTGGAGCTGAATCAGATCTGGGTTAGGGTTAATGGACAATGTGAACACATGGAAACACCTTAGTAATGACCTTAGCAACCATTTGTTGGCATATGTGAACAATCTGACGTAATCACAAGCAGGAAGTAGAGGTAACTTTGCAAACAAAGCGTTTAGAGCAGGTTGAAGCCCTGACCTTTTTCTTGAAGTGACTTTTTTTTTTTAACATATAATTCACCTTGTTTCATTGTTTTCCCTTGACCTTCACCAAACACATTAAACTGTATAAGACAACATTGTCAGCTGTGGTGATTTACTTTTGACAGTTTCTAAACAAACCAATCAGCTTTATGATGATTAATATAATAATTAGTTTATATCGGTCACCAGTAGAAGCTAGTGGTAAAAGTCTAGAAATACAGTAATGCTTAGTCAGCCTTCAGTTAATACATGTACTTATTCACCTTTGCTAAAAGACCAAATGGTGAAGAAAAGAGTGTATGGCTCGTACTTGTGTGCTCTTATAAAGACATATAAAGCCTCAAAATTAAAATTTCAAGTGCTGCTTTGATTATACAAATCTTTAATAACTGCTGGAAAATGAGTACATCAAGGTGGAATGAAAGCTGCAATTATAAACGATGAAGACATACAAAGTGTTGGGACAAATCGAACTCTGTCAACTCAGAGTAAAGCCAGTAATTAGCAGCCACACACACACACACACACGCTTGCTCTCTCAGTACCGGTCATTAGCGTCATTAGCTTCGGCCTCTGAACTAACTGACGTGTTTTACAGCTGTTGGTTGTGTCACAGGACTCTTTAGGTGTCAGAAAATGTTGGAGGGTGAATTAACTGAAGCGAATGAAAGAGTGACACATTCACACTCATACACACACGCACACACACACACACACACACACACACACACACACACACACACACACACACAGAAGCTTATAAAACAGCAGGCCATCCCAGTAGCCCGCGCCCAACCTGATCTCACCTCTCACTTTATCCAAACAGCCTTGCACACACATGCTGAGTAAACACACACACACACACACACACACACACACACACACACACACACACACACACACACACACACACACACACACATACACACACACACACACAAAACAGTGAAATCTAAAACCTGAAACAGTGTTTGTTGAGTCATCTCTGCTCAGGATTTATTTGGTCTGTGACGAGTTTTATTGAAGCGAATGACTCGCTGATGTTGTTTTGTGCAGAAACTGTAGACGTTTGTGAGCGACCTGCAGTAGCATATTCTTCTTCTTCTTGTGTATATATATTTAAATGTGTGTGTATATTTGCTATGTTGTGCATGAAAGTAGCATTTCAGCAACGCTAGCAGATAGCAGTGTCACTCTGTCCACCACTTTGGTCCAAAGTGAAATATCTCAACAGCTATTTGATGGATTTTGTACAGAGAGTCGTGTTCCTGAGAGGATTAATGCCATATTTGTCATATCAAAGTTATCGTAATTAAGGGATTCCACTAATCTCCTCCTCCTCTTCCTCCTCCTCTTTCTCCTCCTCCTCCTCAGTGCACAGTATTCTTAAACCTCACAGTGTTATTAGCTACAATTATAGCTTTCAAACCCGTAACAGGACCTTCAAAGCTCCTGGTAAAGTAGGATAAACTGTAGCAGCATGTTCGGTTCAGATCTCAGCCTGATTCCTGTTTGTCGAAGCAGGAAAGTACGTCAAAGACACTAAATGGCTCCTTATGGAGTTTCTCTCATCTGTAACACGGGGAGGGGAACCTATAGGGACACGCGTGTGAGGATGCACGCACACCTGTTCTCATGTTTGGCACCAATTTATTTGCCTGCAGTGCCTGTTCTGCATTATGTCAATTAGGC
The DNA here is from genome assembly GCF_027409825.1 of Scomber japonicus. Taxonomy (NCBI): domain Eukaryota; kingdom Metazoa; phylum Chordata; class Actinopteri; order Scombriformes; family Scombridae; genus Scomber; species Scomber japonicus. The sequence continues at coordinate 8,231,393 of NC_070594.1, read as the reverse complement.
TAAACCTCTGGGGCTCGTCACTCTGCTCTGTTTGTCTCACACAGACACATAAACACACACACACACACACACACACACACACACACACACACACACACACACACACACACACACACACACACACAGAGCCAGACACACACACACACACAGAGCCAGACACACACACACGCATCTACCTTTGTCTCCTTCTCCAATATTTGACATCTGTGCTCTCCTCCACACATTAAATGTAAATGAGAGAGGTCGTGACGTCTTTCCTTCCCCGTGTTTCTCATTTCCTTCCGTCCTCTCCTTCCTTTTCCCAAATGATTTCCTTAATTTTCTTTCCTGATGTGTTTGCTCTGCTCTTCATTTCATTTCGTTCTTTATTAACCTTCTCCATATTTCCCTCTACTTTCACTTCCTCTCAATATCAAGCTGTCTTTTCCTTCTTTCCCTGAATAGCCTGCACCCATGTTTCCTCAATTCCTTTTCTTTCCTTCCTTCTTATTGCCTTTTGTTTTCAGTCAACCGTTCCTTTCCCCTCATTGTTTTCCTTCCTCTTTCCTTTCCTGATCTACTCTACTTTCCTTTTCTTTGGTTTCCTCTCTTCTTCTGCTTGACCTCTGACACTCCTTGTTTCATCTCTCCTTTCTTCTCCTTGCCTCTCCTCTTGTTTCCTCTCCTCTCCTTTCGTTCCTTCTACTATCCTCTCCTCATTTCTCTTCTTGTTTCCTCTCCTCTTCTTCCTTTTTTCTTTTTCTCTTCTCTTATTTCCTCTCTTCTCCTCTTTCCTCTTCATTTCTTTTTTGTTTTTCATCCTGTCTCCTCTCTTCTCTTTTTCCTCTCCTTGTCTTTTGTTTCCTCTACTTTCTCTTGTTTCCTCTCTCCTTGTTTATCTTATCTTCACTTGTTTCCTATCCTCTCCCCTTGTCTCCTCTCTCCTCTTTTTTCGATCTCCTCTATTCTTGCTTGTTTCCTCTCCTCTCCCCTTGTCTCCTCTCTCCTCTTTTTCCCATCTCCTTTATTCTTGCTTGTTTCCTTGCCTCCTCATTTCCTCTCCTGATGTCTCCTCTTCCCTTTTCTTGTTTCCCTGTCTTCTTCTTTCCTCCCCTCCCCTTTCTTCTCCTCCCATCTCCACTCCTCTTCTCTCTCCACCTGTTTGTGATCAGGAGTGCAATAAAACAGACATATTTTATGTCTCTCTATTAGAGGTGCGTTCATCGTACCCATTTTAAAGGAGTTAATTCAACAGTGGCACCTTAATGCCTCCTCGCTGGCTGTAAGTCACCTTCACTGCTGCTAATCAGAGCAAATATAAAACTTTATGACTTCCTCTTCACATGCTGTTGAAACGATGCTCTGCCGCTGGACTGTTAACTAATAAAGAGAGACATCAAGACAGAGCTGCAGAGAGGGAGAGGACAAGTTAACATCATTAATAACGTGTGTGTGTGTATGTGTGTGTATGTGTGTGTGTGTGTGTGTAATGTCTGCAGGATTACTGCTGGCATAGATACACACATTTACATTTAGATGGCTGGTTGGTTTTGGCAGCGCGAAGACGGCGGCTTGTCACTGAGTCAACAGAAGACTTCTCCAGCGTTAAGGAATTAATTTGAGATGTTAATATTTTACAGCCTTGGCAGTCTTGTGTCAGTGTTTCCTTTGTGGACTGCTATAAATTTCAGCCTGTGTGTGTTAATTGGATTGAGAATCAAAGCCAAGTCAAATAGAATGAAAATGAATTTATTTACAGAATGTGTGACAAAGCCTGAAATTTTTAGGCTGATGTTGGTTACGAAATCAAATAAATGAGTTATTAACTTTTATTTATACATCGAGGGTCGACTCCGAGCCGTGTTCATGTCAGTATAGTGTCTTGTCTTACACTTGAAACTGTCCTAGAAAACTGGTCTTATCAAAAGTAAAATGCCAGCAGACCAGTGTGGAATCATCTTAGCGATACTGTACAGTTTTTCAGGTACTTAGCAGGTCGGTTTTTCCTGCATCTTGGAGAAGTTTCACACTTTCTGCCTCTTCATGTATGCCTGTTCAATCTGGGACTGACTCCATGATGTTGAAATCAAGACTCTGTGGGGGCCAAAGCATCTGCTGCAGAACTCTTTGTTCTTCTTGTTGCTGTAGATAGTTCTTTATGACTCTGGCTGTATGTTTGGCTGGATTATGGATACAAATCTAAACATCTAAGTGCTTAAAACTTTTTGCATGCTACTTTATGTGGAATAATTGGTTTCCATGGCTCCTCTGTGAAGAGTTAAAAGCGCTGGAACGTCCTCAATGATGCCAGATCTGATGGATTTCCGGGTCACATGAAGATTAGAGAAGTTTGGAATGATAAATCATTATAAGTCATGTGAAAAGATGTATTCCTGTTATTGATGAACCTCAAGTACCTCAGAGGATTTGCAGTGTTGTGCAATAGCTGTCTGCGGGGACGTTCACACATGAGCTTGTATGAGCTTTGTATGTTGAGAAGGAAGAAATCACTCATGGCATGAATGTGGTTTAGGTAGAACAAGGAATCCCTCTTACATATACTAATATTTCTAAAGTGTACTTGAGTACTTTGTTATATTGTCTTGTTGTACAGTGAGGCAGATGATTGTGAAACCAATCTCTCCTGTTGCTTCCCACATTTGGTTATCAGCACAGTTATATATTTGCATCAGGGGACTTCCTGCTTCCTGATTGGCCCATACACACACACACACACACACACACACACACACACACACACACACACACACACACACACACACAATCCCCACTGTCAAATAAAGTTTCACTGTGCGTGTGTGTGCATGTGTGTGCATTATGTCACCAGCCTGCTCCTCTCACCTCCAGGCTGATAGTTAAAGCACTAAACTATAAACTTCAGGAGGAAATTAAAGCTGAAACATTTGGCTTATTTTGCTTTAAATGTTTTAAAGTTATGTTTAAATTCCACTGTGTGCCTGATGAAGTGTTTTTAGACATGAAGACTTGACACATTTACTGTAATTTGACCTATAGTGGCTTTACATTACATTATATTTTGAATCTTTTTGATATTTTTTGTATTTAAATCTCAACACATGGACCTAAAAGACATATTTTTATATTTAGTGTGACAGGTGATATCATAATGTTTGGACTAAACATGAATAATAAGTCTAGTCAAAGAAATCAGAGAAAAAAGAGGCATCAATTTTACACAAAAGATCCTGTTTAGAGCCAGAGTTTGGTTTGTCCATTCTGGGCTACTGTAGAAACATGGTGGGCTTCGTGGAGGTGGACCCACTCCCTATAGATATAAATGGATCATTCTAAAGTAATGAAAACACAACTATTCTTATTTTCAGGTGATTTAACACTAATTAAAACATATGTATGAGTATTATATTCAATTTCTCCCATTGTTGGAGAACTTCTACAAACAAGAAATAAGTCAGAGCGATTTAGGAGAAGTTCTTCCTCCATATTTTACTTGAATATAAGTTCACAAATGTTCTCTGGTGGTTGTCAGAAGGTTTTCAAGCGAAGTAGAGAGTAGCAGAGGTACAAGAAAAAGTCATTTTTAAAGTACAGTGAGATGAAATCTTCTGTCAAATCTTCTCTTCATTTACATATGTATGGCAAACTTTCTTTCACTTCAAATGACGTGATAATTCCTGCGATTATTTCTTTCATTGAAGTTAGTTAGTTCATTGAAGTTAGAATATTCTGCCTTTCTGCTGCAGTTTTGAGTTTCCTTCTGACTGAAAAATCATGTTTTATTTCTTCTAAGCTGTCAGATTCATATCAGGAATGGAGCAACACTTTGGTTCAACAGTTTAAGAGATTTGCATTGCAAAGCGCTGATTTGATTTCACTGTATAATATTAAAGAAACAGTGTCCCTCTGTGGCTAATGGGGGACAGATGATGGATAATTACATGAAGATGAGGGGGAACTGCCACTGTGTGCAGGAGGTAATGCAGGACAGATGCAGGACAAACAGTGGTTACCGGTGTACCAGGAACAGCGGTGCTTCCTCCACAGCAGGGATGTAAGGAATAAGATACAGTAAAGGAAGTTTGCTTTGCTGACTAAGTGTGGAGATCACCTACAGAGAAAGACCTCCAGATCCCCGACAGCCATCTTGTTAAATCAGTTGCACAGTCAGCACAAACGCTGGCTGATTCAAGACGGTTTCTTTGTTTTTAGGATTGGAACTTTTCTGTTTGTCTTTTAAAGAAATAATAAATCCTCCGAATCATAACTCAAAAACCAGAACACACAGACACCAAACACACCCACTGTATAAAATTAAAAGAACCTGGCTAGGGCAACATACGGTACAGACAAAATTTATTGCAAGATTTTATTCTTTATTCTGTCACATGTATGTGAGCCGGTCCAGCATAAATAGACTTGGGTACGTACAGACAGAAAAGTAGGGAAAGAACAGGGTGTGAGACCCAGTGGACACAAGGTTAGAATTGTCTCCGACTATTATGTCCAAAAATACGACAAAAGCACTGAAATTTATGTCTGTGTGTAATGATAGGCCTACGCTCCCAATCAGGCTACAACCACTGTAACTCATGGAACAATACAAAGTTTCTTCTTCTTCTTCTTCTTTTTTTTTTTAATGATTTACTTCAATGATTAGAGAGGCAGCAACCCTAACCCATAACCCGAACCCTTTGCATTTAAGCATCTAAACTGAAAACTGCAATTACAGTATAACCTTGAAAGTACAAAGTAAACTGAGCATTCATTCTAGCTCGACACTCCTCCTCCTCCTCCTCTACCTCCTCCTCCTGTTTAGGATCTTTAATGAACAGGGGGATAGAAGACACCCTATGACGTCTACTCACATCACTTTTCCAACCAAAACCAAACCAGACCTGACAGCTGTTAGAAGGTGAATTCGACACGTGGACATGTATATTTGTATTCCAAACTTATAAACAGTTTTCTTGATTTCAGTTTTTGTGGTCAGATGGGGGTTTTTTTTTGCCATCTGACCACAACCACACTTGGCTAGAGACACTAAACTCTCTCTCCAACCAACTGTTTGCTAGTATATAAAATATTTATTCTGTAATCAAGAATACGTAAATCTCTTGTTGCCTCAACTGCGACTGCACAGTGATGTTGGCAAGTGTGGATTCATGAGTGTATCCTGGTATCCTGCCACATGAAGTACATTACAGCTAATGTGACACAGAAGAGTATACAGAGAAAGTAGAGATTATTATAACTGTGACACTTGGAGACAAAACTTTCCTGATGTGAGCGTCGTTGTGTTTGCTTCTGCTGATCCGGCGGGTCGAAAGCCTCGCTGCCTCCAGAGCTGCGCTTGTAGATGAGAGGATGCAGAGGAAACTTGAGAGGCAGATTGTAGGCTTTCAGGGGATAAATTATGTTGCTTGTTAACACACACAAACACACGCGCACACACATATATACACACATACGCACACACACACACACACACACACACTCTCGGGGAGTGTAGACTTCTTTGGTCTGATTCACTGATTTCATTCAGCTTGTAGAGTATAAGTAGCTTTGTTTCTCTCTCTCTCTTTCTCTCTTTCTCTTTCTCTCCCTCTGTCTCTCCCTCTCTCTCTCTCTCTCTCTCTCTCTCTCTCTCTCTCTCTCTCTCTCTCTCTCTCTCTCTCTCTCTCTCTCTCCCTCTCCCTCTCCCTCTCCCTCTCCCTCTCCCTCTCCCTCTCCCTCTCTCTCTCTCTCTCTCTCTCTCTTTCTTTCACACACACACACACACACACACACACACACAGAAAGAGAGAGAGAGAGGCTCAGTATGTGAATCGTGTGGCTGCTTCTAGTTTTTCCATTAGTGGGAAAAAGGAGTTTGGTGCTTTTTTGAAGCTCGGTCCAAAACACACACACACACACACACATACACACACACACACACACACACACACAGTACACTCACAGTAGAAAAGCGTTTGACTTCAATGTAAAGCAGCAGAAATGTGCACATTTGCTTGAACACACTGGACAATTACTTCATCCACTAATGATTATTTTCTTCATTTATTGATTAATCATTTAGTCTATAAAACATCTGAAAACTGAAAAGCGTCCATCACAGTATCCAAGAGCAGCGGTTCCCACGTTCTGTGCAGCAAGAAAAGCAGCAAATTCTGAAATTTGAGAACCTCGAGCCATCAAACGCTTGATGCCTTTGGCTGGAAAAATGACTGAGAAGACTTTATATCAACACTGCTCTATATGCATGTGTAGAATTTATACTTATGTGTGCGCTTACAGACTTTATTTAAACTCACCAGCTTCAAATTAAAGGAGTAAAGGAGTCTGAAAAGTTTATATCTTGCACCTTTCTAGACAGGTGCTAGACGGCAATTTGGAGAACTTGGTGAAAACATGATGGCAGGCAGATTTAAAACAGGAAGAAACAGGAGAAAAAGAGACCAAATTATGTCTCTTCCATTCAAATTGAATAAATGAATGTAAATCAAAGAAGGTGCAGGATTTACTGTCACAGTAAATGAAAACACACCTTCTTTGGCTGTTAAGAAGAGCTTGGAAACTTGTGTGTTTATTCATGTTTTTTGTTTAAATAGCACATTTATAGATTAATACATATTTGCTCACTGCGTTTTTGACTAAATGGAGGTTAAAGTTTCTTCCCAACAATTTCTTGGTACATAAATTTCTTGGACTTATTTTTTTTTATTGCTGTTTTACTGTTAAACTACTTTGATTTTTGTGGATTTGCTGATTTTTCAGTCTCTCTGTAATTTGAGGTCCAGGCAGCGTTACAGCAGTCTTATAAAAGTGAAAATAACTAATATTCACACACGCAGCATTTTGAGCAGTGACTTTGAGGTTTTTTTTAAAAGCGGAACTGTTGGACTTGTTTGGTGAAATCTGCACGAGTCAGTAGCTTCTGTCAACACGCCTACGAGCAAGGCACTGTGAGGCTCCATGTTGCAGAAAAATGTGACCTCAGTCAGCTTTTCTTGGATGAAAAAGGGTTAAAACACACAGAAACACACACTCTCTCTCGTGTTTGTGACGTTTCCAGTGCGTTGGCTATGGTTTTGGCTGCAGCGAAGGCTGAGCCTGAGATCAACGGAGGCCATTGTTACTCCAAGCGAGTGAGACAAACCATTCTTTCCACTTTCCATTTCAGCTCTTGTCTGTTTTTTTTTTCTTTTTCTTATTTTGTGTGTGTGTGCGTGTGTGTGTGTGTGAGGGACGGCTCATCTTTCTAGCGGTTTGTTGATGAAGGCTAACGTGTTTCATGTTTCGAGTGAAGAATCAGATGCCTATGCAAACTGATCGACGGAATTTCAGCATATGTTTTAATGTTTGCTTCTAGAGAAAAAATGTACTGTGCATGACTCATTTATCTTTGAAATCTCAGCAGTAGCATCTTGATAGGAAAATATAAGTTTAAGGGGACAATTTGACTCCATACATGCAGTCTGAGGTACAAAACATACTGGCTGTGGTTTGCAATGCACAATCTTTTATTCTTATCCGTCATATACAGTAGCTCCCGTTTTGGATCATTTAAGACAACATTTACCATCTACTACATGTCCTTACCCAAATATTTCTCAAAGACAAATGTGACTTTTTTAAAAATCTAACTGGCAGGATTGTTCTGCATGTGCATGGTTTTTACTTCTCCAGTTGTTTTCTAACCTGAGTCATACAGAGGTATGAGCTGGTGTGACAGCTGTGATCGTCCACTTCTCTCTCTAAAGCAATCAAACTGCTCTCAGTTATTGATTGATTGAAATGTTCCTCTCTGGGCTGCTCAACCTTTTCCTAACTCCAAAACTTGTCTTGTCTCGTCTACTCTTTGTTGTGTCCTGATTCCTTGGGTGCCACCTCTTAAAGATAATTCCTAAACTACTCTCCTTGTCTCGTATAAAAGTCTTGGTTTTGTCTCGTGAGTCCTTTTTAAGTCTTCGTAACCTTCTTGAAAACTTTTGTCTGCCCTCCTTGACTTGGCTCAAAAAGGATTCCCTTGAAATCTACCTACTTCCCTGATTTGTATCCTACCCTTCTTTCACCTTGTGTCCTTGTCTACTAGCATCTTGTCCGCTAAGTGATGTAATCCAACCTCCCAGTATAACCTTGCCCTAAAAGCTTCAGTGTCCCTTTTTGAAAAGTTCATGAATGTATCATCACCCCCAGTGCTGGGCTGTGGCTCCACGAACTGTAACCTGGTGTTGACGGAGTCCCAGGGGGGATTCACGTCGCCCTGCTACCCCCAGAAATACCCCAATTCCCAGGCCTGTAAGTGGACCATGCAGGCCCCTGCTGGCTTCATAATCCAGCTGTCCTTCCTGGACTTTGACGTGGAGGAGGCGCCGGGCTGCATCTATGACAGAGTGGTGGTGAACACAGGAAACAACGATGTTAAGTTCTGTGGGCTGACGGCCAAAGGACTGACGCTGAACTCGACGGGGAACGTGATGGAGCTTTTGTTTACCTCCGACTTCAGCGTGCCGAAGACAGGATTCAGTGTTAGCTTCATACACGGTAGGTGCAGGCCAAGATATGATTTCCAGGTCTGGGATCAGTTTAGACACAAACTTAGCTAAAACAAACTGCGCCTATTGTCATACATCACTGTAGTATTTTTTTTACCTACTGAGGTGTGTAGCAGGTAGATGGTGCACTTAATGTGTATCATTGGGTCATTAGTATCATATTCACTTTAAAAAATTATCAGCTCACCAGAAAACAAATAGGACAAACAAATCTTTTTCAGTTTACTTCCTGGGATTCAAAAGATATAAAGCTTTAAACCTCCACTGATCAGTATGTTTTTATATTAACAACAGACACAGTTAGCTGTAGACTAGCTGGTGAACATAGTGGAGCATTTAGCAGCTAAAGAGTTGGTAGAGAGTAGAAAACAGAGCTAAAAGAGAGTGAATATTGGACTTATATTCACCAGATGGACAGAAACACGACTCCAAATGAATGATGTTGCTCAGTACCTGCTGGATGTGTCAATTTTTTTAGCTTGTTTCTGAGTTTTTCTGTCCTCAGGTTGCCAGAAAGAATCACTTAATTAATTAATAGATTGAAGGCAGGTGGATCAACATCAGACAGTCAGAGGTATCAGCCTATCAAAGGAAGACTGGGCTGCTCTGACAGCAGCGTTTGGTGGCTCGGTGCTTTAGTGCATCTGTGTGATTATATGTGTGAGTGTTGTGCACACCGGCTGGCAGCTCAAGCCAGAGCCAATCTGCTGGGGGAAAAAGCTTTGTGACATGAAGGTTTAAAAAAAAAAAAGACAATAGCTGTGATTCATCAATACCTGGGAATGAAGTGTGTTCAGAAGAATAGATATAAAACATTCATCATGTGGTGGATGTTTTTCTAAGGTATATTTTTTGAGAATAGAGGAACTGTTTTGGACTTAACTTGGAATTACCTTGCTCACATTTCTACTGTTTGTATCAGCATGAAACTCTCCAGGTTTAATTATGAGGGCAAAAGATGAACAACGGAGGTCAAAGAGAAGATTTTTGACCTAGAAACTTTGAGGTAGATGTTAACTACGGACTACCGAGGTGCATTTCAGCAAGAAACATCCAATCATTGATACAAATCTACATCTTAAACTAGTTCACTTTTCAATTTTGGTTGACTTTTGGATGAATTCAGAAACTGTGTCACTGTGTTTTGTTCTCTGAGCAATGAAGCGTTTTGAATTTATTATTCCTCTGACTGGCTTCTTCTCCATAGCGAAGATGAGGCTCGTGGGTATTGTAGTATTCTTAGCCATCTGCCAAAATCACGGACAAAACGTAATTTCTCAGAAGTGAAGTGGAAATAATCAAAACTGGTCAGAACTTAAACGAGACAGTCCAAAGTTTCGATTAAAGAAAAAAAAAAGTTGAGGTGAGACAGCCTCTAAACCTGAGTCTTGCAGTGTTCGTGTTTTCCTATTTTCAGTCAAACTTTAATCAAATGTGGAATACGTAGCGAACTGGACGATCTTTAGATGGAAGTGTCTTTTTTAAATTTTCTCAACCTAAAAAATGATAAAATTCAGTTTCTTTCTTGTGATTGTATTGATTGATTGTATTTCTTTCCTACCTTTCTCTCTTACTTGAACTGCTTTCTTCTTCAAATCAACCACCGTTTTATTCATTCTCTCTTTCCTTTATTTCTGTCCTTTATCAAACTGCCCTTCATATTACTTCCTTCCTGTTTTTGTCTTATTTTCATTTCTTTCTTCACTTTTTCTTCCTGTTGTTGTTGTCCTGTAATCTCTTCCTCCTCCTGCTCATACCTCTTTTATTCTTTCACATTTTCACTATCGGCCCTTTTCTGTCTTTCTTTGCTTTTCTCTCTCAATCATCTTTCCTTTCTTTCTAACTTTTTCCATTCCCCATTTCTCGTTCACTCTTCTCGTCTCCCCGTCCCTCCTTGCTTGCTTCATTTTCGGTCTTTCACTCCATTCCTTCTTTCTCTTCCTTTCCTCCTCTCCTCTCGCCTTTCCTGGCTAGTCGCTGTGGCGCTGAGGAACCAGAAGGTCAGCATATCCAATGGCAATGGCAAGGTCACCAAAGTCTCCAGCTCTGTTACCATACCGACACTCAGTCAACTCACACTGTGCTTTGAGGTGGAACGCAACAGCCAGAAACAGGTATCTCATACTCACACACACACTTATGGTTCATCCTGCTGACATTAAAGACCCTGAAAGCTTTTAGTATTTCTCTAAAACTTTAAATATTCATATAAGGGTCAATGTTGGGTTTTTTTGTGTGTCCATGTGGTTTAGTCAAATTTAAAAGGGTTAAAATGTGAAAATAAACGTATAAATACACATAAATGCAGATATTCTTTTTTTTTTCTCATGGTACCAGCATAAAATGTCTGCTTTTAATCCAAAGGGCAAAAAAGTGGTGAAATCATAAAAACTAAATAAATATAAAACTAAATTGTCCTTTTAATGATTTTAAAGCAAATCATAAAATCATCATCGTCAAATATAAAATCAGGGAGGCCAAAATGTCACAAATGAACATCATAGTGCATTGAAGAAGGCTTTAAACTAGAGATTGAGACCATAAACACATTTTGAAAACGTTTACTGAGGTTAGAAATCAAGTGAAAAGTTGGTGAATTCTCCATTGACTTGTATAGAGACGGTCGCCCCCTGGTGGCCTTTTGCTAGAATGCAGCTCTAAGTTACTTCCGCGTTGGCCTCATTTCAGAGGACCGGAACTCCCCGTCTGGCAAAATACCAACTATTGTGTTGTTTTTTTTTAGGAAATTACAGATATAACTGTTGTGGCTACACCTGCAAGTTAAGCAGGGAAAAACATCCACATGTCTACTGTAGTATTTCCTCCTAAACGCCTTAATAGTTGTCTTTGTACCTCAACAGAAAGAATGGCTCTTCACCTACACTGACAGTAATAGCAAGAAAGCACTGAGTCTGGGCTCCGACAAGGACACCATGAAGATGATTATTGACGAAGTGGAATGCTCCATCGAGTCCATCATCTCCTCCGCTGAATTCACTTCCTCCATGAAGCCTTTCTGCGTGCTCTGGTCCTCAGCCAACGGCCGCATAGGGGTTTATTTCGGTAGCAAATACTGGACCAAGACCTGCACTCAATCTCAAGGACGCTCGGTAACAGGAGGTGGAGAGTTCCGGTTAGGAGGTAAGTCAAATACATTACTTCTTAATTTTGTACTTTTACGTGTCTTGAGAAGATATTTCACCTCCCAGAAAGAGTTTGATTTGATGATTTGTGAGTCTAAAGACGTAGTTGGAAACCAGATTGAGTACGGGTGAAAGTTGAGTCTTTTTGGAGTTCTATATAACTGACAATTCATTGCATTTAAATGACCATATTTAAGCGTTAACTAGCTCTTAAGTAGAAGTTAAAGTTCTGCTTCTTTGTCTCCTTTGTAAAAGAGCTTTTTTTTAATTGATTGGAGTGATTTTGCCTGTTGTAGGTTTTAACACAGGGTCATAATACTTAATTGTGTGATGATGAATGTTTTTCTCCATAAACTTAAACAATATGCTCTCTCTGCTCTCTGAAAGCTTCATTAATGATAAATCACCCAGTAATTAATAACTGAGGTGTTTATAAGTGAAAAAAGTTTGGTATAGTGACAATGAGGAGATACTGTGAAGGAAGAGCATGAACAGTGTGAAAGAGATGTTGTCCTTTTTATTCCACACATTCTTCTCCTTTGTCAAAACCTGGTGCCTACATTGCCCACAGTGCACCTGGATATCGTGGAGTGTTGTAATAATGTGGCTTGGAGCTGCTCGACTCCAGCAGAGATGAGGAGCGGGCTACAGAGATCTGCTAACCTCGCTCTTTCTAACTCCGCAACCCCAGATTTTTAACTTTTTAAACTTGTAGTCTTCAGCATCAACTGGTGATGTCATTTCAGTGACATCATGAACTTCCTCCGGAGACACAAAAGGCTTTATACGACTTTTTACACCTGGAAACACGCTGAGGTGGAAAATCACAGGATACTATCTGCAACGGTTGAAACATTTTTATCGTCCCTCTCTCTCTCTCTCTCCCTCTCTCTCTCTCTCTCCAGGGCAGCATAGCTTCGACGGCAGCGTCTATAACATGCGGCTGTGGGATTACGCCATGACGGCTCAACAGCTGAACATGTTAACCTGCGACTCGATAGGGAACGTCGTCGACTGGGACAACGACTACTGGAGCATCCCGTCCACTCTGGCCCAGACGGACACCTCGCTCAGCTGCAGTGAGTACATGAAATAATCTCAGCTGACCTCAGAACAGAAGATGAACAAGGAATTCATAATCTTATGCTGACACATTAAAAACTCTACAGGTTTCATTGTGCAACTAAATTTATGAGTCAAACATAACAAAAAGTTGCAAAATTGGCATTTTGTGACTTTATTTTATTGCTAATATTCAGCAGGAACTGACAGTACTAAACGTTTCAGTCTGTTTGCGATGAGGATGGAAAAATACAACCAGACTTCAGCCGAATTCTGGTAAATTTTGACTGCGGCTGCTGAGTTAATCGACTCCAGCAGCCAGTTTGGCTTCAGACCAACCATCTCTCTGATTCCTGCTCTGTTCTAAAAACCCAGTTGGCTGATAAAATACACTAAAAGTAGATGGTCAAATTCCTTGTATTGTATGTATGGTAATTGTATGACCTCTATTACAAATTGAATCACATGCATTTAAATAGATTAAATAGATTATTTACTGTCAGGTTTGTCACAGTATTCATAAGAACATTATAATCAAAAACGCCACAGACACTCTTGACACACTTAAAAACCAAGTTTACATAATCAACCATTTTCTCACCGTATTAACCGTGAAAGAGAGTGTAAGACTACACTCTGTGTGTGTGTGTGTGTGTGTGTGTGTGTGTGTGTGTGTGTGTGTGTGTGTGTGTGTGTGTGTGTGTGTGTGTGTGTGTGTGTGTGTGTGTGTGTGTGTGTGTGTGTGTGTGTGTGTCCACAGAGTAGTACCTCTTATTTAAAGCGCTGTAAATGAGTGTTCAGCCGCAGGAGGTTAGCCGCAGCGGTTTTAGTGAAATTCCTGCCAACACTGTACTGTACCCACTGCAGAATGGGCCTCTGTGTGTGTGTGTGTGTGTGTGTGTGTGTGTGTGTGTGTGTGTGTGTGTGTGTGTGTGTGTGTGTGTGTGGGAGGGGGAAGGGGAAGGGGATGGGGTGGTAATCCAGGGGTGCATGAATCTGCACTTAGTTGCCCGATTCTCTGCTACACACACACACACACACAAACACACACACACACACACACACACACACACACACAAACACACACACACACACAGAGTCACTCCAGCTTTTCTTACTGCGTGAAATTGTATCTACTGTGATCTGCAGAGAGAGAGACAGAGAGAGAGAGAGAAAGAGAGAGAGAGAGAGAGAGAGACTGTAAACCAAAGCATGCATGAACTGCTTTAATAACCACATTGATTTAAAGCACTGAAATTAATTATATTAATTAGTGCATCAGTGTAAAACAACATTATAAACATGACATTAATATTGCATAAAGAAAAATACCAAAAGAAATCAAGAAACAGAAACAAGGAAGATAGTGAACACATGATCATAAAACCTGAAATAACAGACGTGATGATGGCTTTATGAGATGATGGAGTACACACACATGCTGATATAAGTACATAAATATATGCTGTGTAATTACATAGTATACTATAACTTAATTAAAGGAAAATCTTATTGTCAGACTTTAGGCCATTATTGCAATGACAGCATATTATGTCAACTCTGTCACAGCAGCCCAACGGGGCAGGAGCACAAGCTTGAAGACACAAATCCTGTCCAAACCATTTATTTTCTAAGTAAAAACACACACTCAGAATATCAATTATAATGATATATTTCATTATAAAACTTGGATTTGTTTAAAAGTTGAAAATTGTCTCCAAATGAGGCCAACGCAACCTCCAGTTTTGGGTAAAAAAACATTTAATATTCACGCTGGATTTTACTTGGAAGATCTTTTGAATAATAATGTTAATAATAATCATTTCTGATATGTTGTTTACACAACAAAGTACAATAACCACATAAAAATCCTTTTCCAAAGCCGCTGGAACGGTTTATGGGATGCCAAATATTCAGCATTTAATTTTTTTGTATGCAGAATAAAATTACAGCAACCCAAAGTCAACAAAAAAGGACATGACCTCAACGTCCTTAATGGTAGTTATGACCTTGTTAACTTGCATTGCGTTGTCATAGAGATTTTTATTGGCGGTTGAATTGAAAGGACACACACACACACACACACACACACACACACACTGAGATTGTTTATTCTCAATACATGAGGTGAGACACATACATAATAAACTCATCATTTATGTCTTCCTTGTAGGGATGTTGTATCCCTTTGTTTCTGAGGGATCTGTCTAATTCCTGAAACCTTTTACCCTCCATGTTTAACACATCATTACCTGATTGCTTAAATGACTGTGATTATTAATGACATTAATGATTATTTAAGTTATGCCTGTTATTAATTAACTGACCTTACTTTGATGTTATTTCCCATGATGCCTCTGCTGTTTATTGACATTGTGTTTTTTAACTGCCATTATTAACTAATTGCATTATTGACTAATTCATCTGCGATTTCTCTGCAAATTTGAATTGATGCTGATATTTTCCTGAAGTGACATGTTTCCCAGATGCTGATGTCCACTAATCTGTCCTTCTCTTCACAGTCTGCTACCCTAATTGCATTCACTTAACCTCTGCTGCGCCAACTAGTGGTGAGTGCTGCTAACACCCTGCTGATGTATGGGTACGTCTGTAACTGTGTGTGTTCATGTATAAATCTGCCTGCGCTAACAGAGCTGTGATGCATGGACGAGAACGTGTTAGCCTGCAGCAATAATCCATAACTTTTTTTTTTTTTTCTTTTTCAGTATATCTGTGTGTATGTAGTTCAAGATAACACATGCATCAAATGTTTCTCTTTAGCACACTATATAGATATCAGCAAAACTTGGGGAAAGGGGATATGACATGTACATTTCCAGGTCTATATTTATATTCTGAGTCTTTACTTATATATCCTTGCATGATTTACAATTTAAAGCTCCTTATACAGTTCATACTGATCTTATATGCCGCCCCTCAGTTCAGCCTCTGTTTCTTTTTTTTCTTTTTTCTTTTCCAAGTATATTTTTTTGGGCTTTTTGCCTTTATTGTACAGGTTCGTAGAGAGAGAGAAAGGAAATGGGAGGCAGAGAGGGGGGCAATGATATGCAGGATAGGACTGCTAGGTGCGGGATTTGAACCGGGGTTGCCTGCAGTGAGGACTATAGCCTCAACACATGCTCTACCCACTGAGCTAAACACTGCCACCAGCCTCTGTTTCTAACAGGCCGTTTCAGTACCTGTCTCTTTAAGGCCACCCTGCGTCTTGGTTCACTTCCAGCTGCACTGAAGCTTACGTCAAACAACAAACCATGAAACAAACTATGTCAGCAGGATGTCACTACTTTTTCTTTACTCGAAAATGTCAACTTCTCTGATGCATTTGTACATTTTGTGTTAGAGCTTGAATCAGGTCAGAAATATGCGAGTGGACAACATGAACAACCAGAACGGACAGCTGTTTATAAGCATGCTGATGTCAGCCTGTCAGCAAGGTAGAGAAAAAGGTTTGCAAAGAAGAGGTTCAGGATGAGTTGAAGCCCTGGCTTGTGTGCAGGAAGCATTTCTACAAACAGTATATAACAATAATTGATGTGGAAATTAGTGTTAAATTACAATTAGCGCAGACAAAGTAAAAGACATTGCATGAGTTCAACCTCTACAGATGACGCTCCATTGTTTCAAAACCATTGCTCATAAAATGGCACAAAACTGCTAGATTAAACTTTTCCAAGGAAATGTGAAAAGAGGCCTGATGAATTTTGGCAGCATATTCTCTCGTCAGATGAATCCAAAATAAATTTGTTTGGCTTAGACCTACCACAGTGACTGCATAGTGCTGACTGTGAAACATCGAGGTGGGAGTGTGCTGATATGAAGCAATAGAAAAGTTGTAAAGGAGATTATATTTATAGATGACACCGTGAATGCAGGATTGCAGGGATGAAAGTTAGCATCGTCAACCTGCCAAATCCCAGTGAATTTATCAAGTGGTTGATTAATTTAACATTACATAACATTACCAGTCAAAGGCGAGTCTCTGCTGCAGTTAATATCATTTAGTTTTAGCGTGTGACAGACTGTGACGTTACTGTGAACTATCGTGCAGTTATGTGTTTAGACTGGCAAAAAAATCTGATATGAGACAGATTGCTCGCTTAAAAATTGGAGAAGGTAATATCTCTGTGCAGCTGCCAGGTTGACCAATGAGTCACATATAGGTCTCCTGTTGTCCTCGAGTCAAGGAAGGAAGGGAGGAAGGAATGATGGAAGGGAGGAAGAAGGAAGGAAGGAAAGGAGGGAGGAAGAAAGGGAGGAAAGGAAAGAAGGAAGGGAGGGAGGAAGGAAAGGAAGGAAGGACAGAAGGAAGGATGCAGGACAGAAGGAAGGAAGGAAGGTAGGAGGGAGGGAGGGAGGGAGGGAGAAAGGAAAGGAAGGAAGGGAGAAAGGAAAGGAAGGAAAGAGAGAAGGAGGGAGGGAGGAAGGAAGGAACAGAGGAAGGGAAGAAGGTAGGGGGGAGGAAAGAAAGAGAGAAGGAAGGAGGGAGGAAAGAAAGGAAGGAAAGAAAGACAGAAGGAAGGAAGAAAGGGGGATGGAGGAAGGAAAGAAGGAAGGGAGGAAGGTAGGGGCGAGGAAAGAAAGAGAGAAGGAGGGAGGGAGGACAGAAAGGAAGGAAAGAAAGACAGAAGGAAGGAAGAAAGGGGGATGGAGGAAGGAAAGAAGGAAGGGAGGAAAGAGAGAGGAAAGAAAGAAAGAGAGAAGGAGGGAGGAAGGAAGGACAGATGGAAGGAAGGAACAGTCAAAACAGATGGGGTCAATTTGACCTGGGAGGACGACAGGAAGGTTAAAAATCCCTTTCCACATTAAGATACACTTTGGAGCATATTTCAACTTAAAGGTATGTGAAAAAACAACTTGAAATATAAACGTAAGACAGCAGAAAGTGACAGAACCCAACAAGCTTCCCATGCTCTCACAGCCACATTGATTACAGAATTAGTGTCAAACAAAGAGGAGCTTAATTGATCCCTGAGGGGGAAACTGTGTGATTACAGCAGCAGGAAACAGAAACAGAAACAGAGGATTAGTTTGGTTAACAAAAAGGTGACATATCGACTCATTTCGACATTTACAGAGATCTGCTGTGTAGAGATTAGAAATGAGCAGATGTCACCAACATTTCACAGGTTTCTGAGCCAAAGGTTCAATCCAGGGTCACAGATTACATTAACAGATAGTGAAAACACTCGTTAAACACAAATAAAAGTCATGTGATCTGACAAAGAGGAGGATATGAAGAGTCGTCCAGAGCAGTGAGTAGAAGAAGGGCAGCACCGCAGGGACTGTCTAAGTGAAATATTGTGTTTTTTAGTCTTTTGACTTTCTTTACATGGACGTATACCGAACTCCAGAAAGGATTAGAGCCGGTAGGTAAGGTCATATTTGAAGCCAGAAATGTTTTGACAATTTTTCAGCCTCGGAGCAACAGCCTCGCACAAACGTTGATATTCTCCACTCCAAGTTCTATACGTGCTTCTTCTGCCAGCTGAAAGATGCATTTAATAATAGATAAATGATCACATTTGATCTATGCTGCAAACTTTTAGATACTTTAGAAACCCGGACTGGTGCAGGCTGGGAGTTAGAAACAACTAAACTGAGAACTAAATGAAGAAAACTGCAAAAACAGAACGCAAAGAAAAAAAAACAGCATAAACAAAAACAGACAACAAAAACCAGACAATCCGTCAAACTGGATTTAATTCTGATTTACACATTACAGAACCAGATACAGCATGCTACATTAAAGCCTCTGAATCCTCAAATGTCCTTCCAGTGGCGATTCTGTCGCCAACAAAATATGTTTATATTTAACTGCTTTGCTTTTATCTTCTGTTCACTGTATCTCCTTCCAAATTGCAGCTTACATGTTTCAGATTTTGTTCAATGAGGACTTACCAATGAGCTTACCAAGTGTTGTTTGGTTTAGTCTTTTAAACTAAAATAAACTAGATTGAATGTTTCAACCTCCCAGAATGACTAATTTGAGGACGGCTGTATCTGCAGGATGACATCTTTTGTCAGAACCTTTTAAAAGTCTTTTTAAAGTCTAATTGAAACTAAATAGCCAGTCAGTCAAACATATGGCGCTTTTCCACTACACAGTTCCAGCACGACTCGACTCGCCTCGGCTCACCTCGACCCGGCTCGGCTCCAGGAAGGACCTTTTCCATTACAAAGAAGTACCTACTCAACGTGGGCGGGGTCGTCATAGCAACAGCTCCACGAAACTGCCGTGACTTCGTTTTATACGTGACACAAACAAAAACAATGGAGGACATGGAGGCAATGGTGTACTTGCTGCTGTATGAGGCTTTCTGTCACACACAAAGCAACAACATTGAGCCGTATGGCTGGGACGGCTCATGACTCTTCCAGCGACAACTCTTCTGACCAATCAGTGGCCGGCAGTCTGTTGACGTCACATTTAGTATCGGCTCGGCTCGCTTGGAACCTCAGCAGAGCAGGTACTAAAAAAGTACCAGGTACCAGATACTATCCCTAGTGGAAACACAAAAAAAGAGTTGAGGCGAGTCGAGTGGAAAAGCGCCAATAGACACCGATAAACCCTCCAACTGCTGTCAATCAAACACCAACACCATCTTAACCTCTCCAGCGAAGGTCAATCCATCTCTGACACCGACACGCCCCTCCAGCCAGCCGAGAGGAAAAGGAGAAAATGTGATATTTCTCCAAAGACTCTTTTCTTTTAATTCTTATAATAAGAAACCATTAACAATACTTAAACACAACATGTTGATGCTTTTTTGTTTTACCGCAGAGAGGATTAAATGGGACTTTGGTCAGACTTTATAATAAATCAAAGTCGAGTCAAGTACTTCATTTCAAACAAGGTTTAGGTAGGTTTAGGCATAAAACACTTAATTAAGGTTTGGCAGCAATTTTTACATTTGTTTTTATTAGTGGATTTCCCGTCTCCAACTGGACATTCAGGCTTTGGAGTGAATGTTTACTTACTAGAGTTTCCAAGTCCGTCGCGTCTTTTCCAAGTACACTCATTTCACACTCGTTTTTCTTTCCACACGGAGAGGTGCGCCTAATTTTGTTTACCCTGAAAATGTTGTTTTGTTTTTACGAGACTACCAAAGCGCTGTGGACCATTTGAAGCCATTTTTATGTTCCTCTTTGGTCCGGTAATGAGGCCAGTGCTGATGGAGGCAGAGAAAAAGCTGTCGCCAGGCGTCTGTCGAGCTGTGTGTGTGTCTGCGTGTGTGTGTGTGTGTGTGTGTGTGTGTGTGTGTTCGTGTGTGTGTGTCTGTGCGTTTGTCCTAGCTTACTTGGGAAGGTACTTTGTGTATTTTAGGTTTGTATGACCCTTTAAACATGTGTGCAAGCCTGCTCTGATAGGTGTGTCTGGTCTTTCATCTCTTATTGATGCCAGAGGGAAAGGATGGACACTGAGACACACACACACACTTTGTGATGATGCCTTTCAGTCTCTGTCCTTGATATTTCCTTAAAAGAAAACATATTACTTATCTCGTTTTGTCCATCATTTGTATCAGCGATTATAACATTGTTCTCTTGAAGCTGAGATGTGGGAAGATGGGACTCACTAAAAAGAAACCACTTCCCCTAAACCTTCATTTGGAAGAGAAAATAATAGAAAATGGTACAGTTATGACCAAAAAGCTGTTAACACACTTACTTCCTGCATTAACTTTCACTTAATGTACTTATTAAGGTTATGCATGTTGTGTCAACGAGGTTTATAAACTGTTAACGTCTGACTGCTCCCTGACCTGTCAAGACTTCTTTTTTTTTTTTTTTTTTGTGATCTCACCACGTTCAAACATCTTACAGAAATGACTAGTGTGAGAACAGTGGTATTATTAATGGTACAAATGTTGGAATGAAACGATGAGAATAAAACCCAAACTGCAATAAACTGGAATTCCTTTTAAAGAAGCAACAGCTCAAGAAGAAAACTGGAGATGATGTTGTAAAGCTTAATTGAAATGGCGGCTGTTAAAAGTTAATCCATCCGTAACCTCGCCAGACCACAAAGAAAGAAAGTCTTCTAAAATTCTGGGTCCGTCTTTTCCAGTCGTGTACGAGATATTTTTTGCCGCTGAAATCCGACCCATGTGTGTGTGTGTTCAGGACAGCAAATGGAAAAGTTTTTAATAAACTTAATATTGGTTAAAATGCCACAGTGTTGTTGTAAGTGTCAACTCATTATTTTATGTGAAAATTCTGCAGAATATTACTTTAACTGAGAGAGAACCACATTCAAAAAACCCAAATATGAGCCAAATGTCACAGCTTCTCCCTCTGCAAATGATAAACATGTTTTCGCAATAATGACAGTGAATTATAGTGTGCTGCCTGGTGTTGAGTCATTAGTTTAATTATAGTTCATCAGCTACTGACACTCTTATAAAAACATACAGGGGGAAAAAATAGATGTTTTATTTACAGCGACAGAGAAATATTATTATTATTTTATCTTTCAACCATTTGCATTTTGAACAATTGAAATGCCACTTTTCTTCTTGCAGGTCATGCACATATTTTGACAGTAATGACAGTGAAATGTGGTCCACTACCTGCAGCTGTATGATTACATTAATGATAGCTCGTTATTAGTGCTATGCTTCCATTCTAGCCAATAGTTTCTGATGTTTAAAGCAGCACAAAGGTAGCGTTCATTTTCCCTAATCACAATGTGCTGCTCAAAGCAATTTATTTCTGGTAATGTCGGGACGAGAGAGGCAGGATTTAAAAGAAGATAGAAAAGGAAGAGGATAAAATTGAGAGAATAAGAGAGGGCAGAAAATGAAAAGAGGAAGTTGAGAAACAAAATTAAGGCAAAGGGAACAGAAGAGAAATGGAGAATTGATCGCGAAGAAGATGATGAACAAGTATGAAGAAAGAATAGATGGAGTCCAAAATGGAAGAAGTTGTGGTGTCATACCATTACGTGTTTAAGCCTCCTGTTGTCCTCAGGTCAAGGAAGAAAGGGAGGAAGGAAGGAAGGAAGGACGGGAGGAAGGAAGGACGGAAGGAAGGAGGGAGGGAGGAAGAGAGGAAGGAAGTAAGGAGAGACAGGAGGAAGGAAGTTAGGAAAGAAGGAAGGGGGGAAGGAAAGGAGTACGGAGGGAGGTAGGAAAAGAGGAAGAAAGGAAGGCAGGAAAGAGGGAAGGAGGGGAAGAATGAAGGAAAAATTAAAGAAAGAGGGAGGAAGGAAGGAAAGAAGTAACAGTCAAAAGAGATGGGGTCAATTTGACCCGGGAGGACAACTGGAGGGTTAAAGGACGACTACACCTGCGCTCCTTCCCAAGTAGGTGTATGTGCAGACTCGCTGTATCTAAACGACACACCCATTTCACTACATGGCACACACACTTGGTTAGGTTTAGGCAGGAGCAGTGAGATAGGTAGGTTAAGGGGATCAAAGGGGGGGGGGGGTCATGTAGGTCTGCAAGACTTAAAATATACCCTCCCCTTCCTTTCAGTATTTCATCAGGTCACATATAGGAGAAAGTTTTTTTAAAGGCTTTGACTGACACTAAAGCATACAAACTTTGAACCAACCTTTGAATTTTCAGATTTGAATACATTTGTAACCTATAGAATTACTTATAGACTTGTATGTCCTATAGACTTACATTGAGAAAGAGACAACTGTAAATTAGTGGATCCATTTTTTCATTTTTTTGAGCATTACAAACCTCGAGAAATGTGTTGCAATCGATTGGATCACATTATGTAAGTCTAAGGAGAGCTCCACGATTTAATTTATTTATCAACATTCAATGAAGCCGGAGGGTTAAACCGGAAGTTAGCCGTCTTAATCGGTGAAAGTCTCTAGTGAGCATGCTCTGTGGGCTCATTGGGCTCACAGAGTGTGTGCAGTATGCTTTCATCCAGATAATTTCCTCACAGTGAGAAAGTGGGCTTCATGCACCACTGAGCAACTTTTATAGGCTAGGATGTTACCAGCTATTTAGCATGTTCGCAGTTAGTTTGCCAGCCCTGCAGTCACTGTTTGACCAAGCTTCCAGCACCACCTTGTTCATGAGCTAAAAGGTTTTTAATAAGGTTTTGCAATACTGTTTGGTAGCTAAAATAATTAGTAAATCCACACAGACACAGGTTAAATTTGACAAGCATGTTAATTCACCTTTGTCTAGAAATGAGAAGACATCATTCTCATTTTTTTTTTATAGGATTACAGCGAATGTCTACACCTTGCCTGTAAATGCAAGTCCTTAACTAGAGGAAGAGGATAAAAAGTATAAGTAAGGGAGGAAATGGAGAGAAGAGGAGGAGGCAAAGAGAGGAGTATGAAAGAAAAACAGTTAAAGAAGAAAGAGGAGAAGGACAGAGGACAAGAGGTGAAGGAGAAGGAAGAAAAATTTAAAAAGAGAGAGAGAGAGAGAGGTAGATTATGACTGGGCACAATCCTCAGTCCTCCTCACCTCTTTTGAACTACATGCCATCCCCGATTACTGAATTACTGCATTTTCATTGGGCCGATCACTGTGATGACATTCTCTTGAACACATTCCTCCTGTTACTGTGTGAGTGAGTCTGGACAAAGTCTCTGCTTTCATTGCCTGCTGGTCTCCCACTCCCTCTGAAGGCCAGTGAATATACAGTATGTGTGGGCCGCCGCCAGGCTCAGGATTACATTTCAAATGGCCAAAATACTTGAGGAGCGCTTGATTTTTGGCTGCTGTAGGCGCATAGTGGGTTAGACAGACTGTCCCTGAAATGAAACATCATGGGTTTGATCCCTTGCAAGCAGCCAATCTGTTTCCCACCACAACCCACAGAGTCTGATTGATTGGGAATTAGCATGCTATCAAAAACCAGTGTGAGAAAGTTTCTTTTAAGCAAAATATCAAAGATTCATGTTGGCCTACTCACGCACGTTGCTGTAGGTGGAATTTTTTTCAGTCAATATATCTCATCATTTTTGTTGATGTAATTTGAATTTTAAATGTTTTTTGGGAAATCTGGGAATAAAACCTTTTCTATCTTTTCATGTCTTTTTTTAATACTTTCACTATGGATGCTGAAATAAGAAGTAGAAGTTTACATATAATGCTGTGTATAATGTTTTATAAATTTAATCTACTGACCTCAAATTATGGCATCTCATTTAATTTTGTACATCAACCCTTCAAAGAATTAAATCACTGTGTGAATACCTGGCTTTTTTCAATCCTGTCTCCTAGAAATTATAGGTATAGGTATAGGGTAACTTTATTGATTAATTCAAAATTGACACAATATTTTCAAATTTCTCTAAAACAAGACATTTGAGTTTTATATACCAAACAACTAGTTGATTAATCAATGAAATAATAGACAGATTAATTAATAATGATAATAATAGTTAGTTGCAGCCCTAATAATGAGCAAATGTAAAAATGTTGATACTGAACATAAAAATAAAATTCAGTGACAATATATCTCATCTTTCTACTGACAAAATCAATATCAGCCTGTAAAATGTTTGATTTATGTTTTTAAGGCATTGGCAGCTTGTAGTTGAGGTCAGAAAAAGATCACAGTCATCAATTATAGTTGATATAGAAAAAGTCTGCAGTGACTTGAGGCATGAGTCATGACGTGTTTATTGACATTTTTACTGCAACCACAATCTTTCACTAACCTTCTTGTTCCCTACCAGCGTGTTACATAAATGTAGCTTCATTCATCCAAAAAAATATTGACTTTGATCATAATCCAGGCAGTTATTACTTAAACAATTCAGTTTATATTATATCTAGGAGACAGAGTTTCTTTTCTTGCTAACCTTTTCCCAAAATTTAAACCATATTCCCTGATCATTTTAACTGATTAACCTTTCTGTTTTTTAATCTCCCCACCCCTCCCCCAAAGGTGTCTCCCCGCCCAACACACCACTCACAACCAGCTGTGACTCCCCTGGACTGGGCTGCCCAGGTAGGAAAAAATTAACACACCTCCATTGTTAACACTATCTTCGCAACTTGGGTTATGGTCATGGTTTCAATTATCTAGTAAAATGTCATCTACTGGTTGCAGTGGCTCAAAATTTGGTACAGACAATCATGGTTCCATGTCAGTAATTACTAATGACTTTGGTGGTCCTCTGATTTTTCTCTATTACCACCATGAGGTTGACCGTTTTGGTTGTAAGTGAAATGTATTGCCATGAAATTTCATTTTCCACTCAAGAACTTTTGTTACATCTTAACTTTTCTATTGGCGCCATCATCAGGTCAAAATATGGTTGTGTCCAAATACCTGCAAAACAATGCTGGGAATGTCACAGCATTGATGTTAGCTTGTTGAAGTTCGCCATTTTTGTGTCTCACAGCGGTACAACAGTGCTTTTATCCACTTCAGCCAAGTGTATAAATGTTTCTTTTCCACTCAAAACCAGACAGGAGGATGGAAGCACACATTCAGTCTAGTTGGAGAAGAAATTGATAAAGTTAAAAATAACACATCTACATCTACACAGTGTTTGGAAATTAAGCTCATCTCAATTTCATGCAGACTTTTATGAATTTCTAAACCAAACAGAATGTATTATGGAGTTTTCATTCTAAAACCTTTTGGTATTATCTAAAGCAATTTAAGGTACCAGGAGTATATATCATTGTCATGGGAGTCTGAATGCTGGGAAATGGACTCTGTGAATGTTTCATTGAAGTACACAGCGAATGGAACCCCTAACTTACTGCCAAAAATGATGAATGTATATAACTGAGGTTTTCCTTTGTGACCACATACATATTTAATATGAGTGAACTCAATGGAAGTCAAACTCTCAACCTTGGCAACATCGGCTCCATCCACTTCACATTCAGCTTCACAGAATGAGGGTTTTTGCTGTCAGTCTCATCTCTTTGTGCCTTGTTAGGAAACCCTCAAATGCTCAGAGCGCCCAATGTTTCCTGAACCCTCTAATGCTGTGTAACCCCTGAAATGGACTGGACGTCTTGTGCAGAGAAACTCTGTAACCTCAACCTGGCTTGAGTTTGGTTCACAGAACATCCACGTTCCTGAAAGCACTGAGTATATTCTGGGCTCTGAACTTTCTTGCCATCAAGCTGCAGCTCTGATGTTTGAAAAGGCAGCAAAAATACACAAACTTCTGTTTTTTAGAGTCACCTTCATCATTTTAGTGTGCCATGGATCTATTATACAGACTGTGAGTTTATTTTTCGCCCTGAACTTATGAAATGTCTTGCCGGCCAGTGTATTAGTTGCCATTTTATGTCGTAGCAGTAGTCACATTGTAAGAATCTCGTCCTAAATTGCTGTCTCTGTCTTTGGTCGCCTATTTAGGACTCTGATTTGGGTTGACGACCAAGGATTTAATCAGATTTCGTATTATTTGGCCCAACATTCGCAAAGTGTGACATAGCCTTAAAGAGTTAAGTGATTGATCCAAATAATAATGACAGATTAAAGAATAATGAAGGAGAAGAGAAGAGATGGAAAAAAGGACGGACAAGTATCTCATTCCAATTTGTTGAAATGAGCACACAGCTGGTCCTCTCTGCTTTTTCTTAGCCAACCCTTCTTGATAAGATTAAGTGCCAGCAGATGAGAAAAGAGTGTAGGAATGTCACACGCATTTACTTTCTGCTGCTAACTCTCAGTAAATGATGTGGAAAAGAATCTTTTGGGGATATGGTATCTCCATGACATTCTCCTTAAATGATCCCTGTGTGTCCTGAGAGTACTGCAAGAGAACACATGTGAAGGATCCAAAGGAGGGAAATCACCCCAGGGTGCTGTTCAGCTGCAGCAGTGAACCCCAAATACATTAAAGCTGGGATACTGTCCATGCAGGGGTCATGATCCTGAAGAAAATCTGACTCCAGCCGATCACCTTTGTTCCAGGAAGTCACGTTTCGGGACATACCGCTAGGAACTGGTCTGAACAGTAGCTTGGGTCCAGCTGACAACGTGACCCAACTCCACTCGCTAAATGTCAGTTCTCACACTATACTGAGCTATGGTGGCCTCAGAGGGACATTTCTCTAAAGGTCAGTTTTTGTGGGGTTGTGTTTAAGAAGGGAATTAAGCTAAGCAGAATAGAAATGACTGCAGCAGCCCAACGAGCCATGGGAGAGCACCAACAAGCTTATATGTTAAATCTGTGAATTAGACCGGTCTTTAGAGTGCAGGGTCAAGAAGAGAGCAACACCTCTGGCACTCCTAGAAACTCAAAGTCTTGGTCATTGATTGAATGCCAGGCTTTGTGTCCATTGATGCACCAGGGTCACCAATGAGAAAAGGTGTGCTTCAGTTAACTTAACCTACACAAAGGTGAATCCATCCAGGAAAATCCAATTCTCTTCACTACAGCAAAGAATAAGAAAGGTGGAAGTCAAAGTCAAACCCAGTCACCAGTCACATAGAAAGACAGAATGTGTGAATAAAAATGTTCTTTCCGTTCAGTCTGAATGCAAGAGTGAGGCTCTTTATGACCCTTACATGTCCATTTAAGTCTAGATTTGGACTGTCACAAGCTGCTGGCAAAGGGATGTTATCTTAAATCTTTTCAGGTTGTGTCTTTGTGTGAGGTTTTCTAGTGTTGTGTTAAGAAATGTTACTGTCACACTTGTATAATCTCTTGCAGACTTTTCCCATTTGTTGTAGATCAACTCATGTGAATGTTGTTTGTATTGGGCTAATATTGCCCTCGGTGTCCATCTTTTAAAATGAGCAACCGGTTGCCCATTTTATGTCACAAAACTGTTAGAAAACTATAAAATACACTAAGGAATTTTCTACTCCATACCTCCTACCATCTATTAAAGGTTCTACACTGAAGAGGATCTTTTGTCATGCAGCTTCACAAACATTCATCATCCTCTGCATCTTTTTTTTCTCTCTCTCTCTCCCTCTCTCTCTCTCTCTCTCTCTCATCCCAACCCCTTTGTCATTACCACCAGCCACTTCCTCTCCCGCCACCCCATCAACCACTAACACCATCCATGCTACTAATGCCACCACCCACGGTAAGCAACCCTCATCCTCGCCCTCTGACTCCCTCCTCTTTCCTTTTTATCTATAGCTTCTCATGCCTCTTTTCCTCCTAATCTTACCTCCTTCTCCATGTCCTTTGGCTTCCTGTTTTTCCTCCTTTTTTTCCCACCTGAACCCCTTTTTTCTAAATCTCATTAATGTTGTTCAGCCGCTGTGCTGATCATTTTTTTTGATGGTTTTTCTATTCAATTAAAGCCAAATAATTCATTTTATTTCTTCTTTTTCTCTTATCTCTAAATTTCAATCAATTTTGGAGCTCATTTAAGATCCAAAAGTAAGATTACAAGTCATTTATATTTAGTGTTTTTTTTGTTGAAGTAAAAACCTCATAAAAATCAGAACCTTGCCTGTCAAAAGTTGTTCTTTTTTTTACTTCTACTGCACCTCTGAGAAGTTAAACTTTGAAATTGTATTATCCATTATCTACTTAGGAGAAGATTCAAAGCTAATTGTTCCAGATGAACATGTTTAGCTGAGGAGGACTTAGACTAGATAAATATTATCTGCAACCACATTAAATAATGAGTTCATCAAATCTTTTCATTAGTTAGTTAACCATCCTGTCATTCTTTTTCCATCTGAAAAGGTGTAGCATGAGTGTTACCAGGAATATGTGAAAAGCAGTTTATGTTCTTTGACTTTTTTTGTTTTTGTTTTGATAAAGGACAATTCTGTTCTCGAAGTGGGATACATGTGAGAGGGATATTATCCTTGAGCATGTGAAAAATCTTCAAAGACCTCCACCCAAAAGAGCATTGGTTGCACCTAAAGAACAGCTGGTGGCATTAAAAACCTTTTAGTTTTCTATGTGTGGTCCCTTATGTTGATGTGTATTCTCTCATCGCCAGTCCTCACTACCATCAGTCCATCTCCATCCACCATTCCCACTACTAGCATGCCTCTAACCACAACAAGCACAACCAGTGCCTCCACCACTGGTAAGGCCTTAATCTGCTTTGCTGCATAATTAGCCCTGAGCAAGAAATGAATAACTCA
Organism: Scomber japonicus; assembly: GCF_027409825.1. Lineage (NCBI taxonomy): Eukaryota > Metazoa > Chordata > Actinopteri > Scombriformes > Scombridae > Scomber > Scomber japonicus. The sequence continues at coordinate 8,202,610 of NC_070594.1, read as the reverse complement.
ATGCCCTGGCAGTATTAAAACCTTTTTTGTTTTCTTTGTGGTCCCTTTCGTTGTGCTGTAATGTTTGATTTGTCATCGTCAGTCCTCACTACCATCAGTCCATCTCCATCCACCACTCCTAGCATGCCTCTAACCACAACCAGCACAACCAGCTCCTCCTCCACTGGTAAGGCTTCTTCTGCTTTGCTGCTTTGTTGGCCATGAGCATCTCTATACTTCCCATACAAAAAAAAGTAATAACTCAAGTCTTCAAAACAGACCTGGATGAGACAGAAAGGTTTTCAATAGAAATCAAGGCTAATTTTAAACATTTTTTGAGAATATATTCCTGAACACCAAGACAGTAATGTTCAATTATGCCTTGTTTTCACACTCCTGTCACATTTCTTTCATTAACTGCAAGCAATGAATCCCACACTGAGTGGGCAGGGTTAGGGATAGGGTTAGCAAAACCCTACAAAAAAAAAAAGAATCATTTTTAGTAATGATATAACTAATTTGCCCATAACTTGTGTGATAGATACAAATATATAATCTTTCACAAATTTGGGGGCTCTGTATAGTTTTGAAGCTAGTAGCTACTTAGCTACTTCAGAAAGTGGCTATTGAACTACTGGATGAATAGAAATATTTATTATTCATTAATTGGCTGTTAAAAGGCCGACAATGTCTATCAAAATGGCCTCCTATTCACTTGTAACTCAGCACACAGGGGGCATTTATTTTGAGTGATTAATTGACCGGGTCTGGTAGGGTTATAGCATTTTTATTCCTTGTAAATGGTAAATACACACAGAAATGAGCATGCTAAATAGAAATTAAACCAAACTCCAACAAAGACTTTTGAGATGGCTCAAAGCTGGACCAATCAGGCTAGGAGCTTCCTCCATTAACATAGTGTGGTTGTGTATTTTTTGTTACTTCACTGACATGCTGACTTATTGTGCTAATCAGTTATGCTTACCACTGCCATAGCCATCACCACCAGCGCTGCTGCATCATCTACCACTAATGTTGCTTCTGCAAGCAGTACACCACATGGTAAGGTAGTTAACCATATCTAACTATTGTCACTAGCTAATACATTGACTGTTTATAAATATGGAGGTCATGACAGCTCCCCAAAAGTGAAGCCAAAACAGCAGCATTATAGGTCATAAATTCTTCCCCTGTCCATGTTAACAGATGAGACATGAGCAAAGATAAATCATGCATGTGAAATACATTTTTCCCAGAGACAGTAACTTTCATTTTAGGGAGCCACTCTCAAACCTCCATCAGATAGTGGGGCAGCTAAAGGGGCGTGTCACACAGGCTTTCATCCTGCCACTACACAGACTCTGGCTCCAAATGGCGTCACACAAGCAAGAGGCAGCTCCTGGAGAGGAGATATTTTGGCTTCACTTTTGCATGGGGGCAGGAAGTCCAGATGCATCTTTCATATTTATATAGGCCTACAGTCAATGAGCTAACATTGTAAGTCAAGGTGCTGATTTTGCTTTGTAATATAATTTGTAACTTAGCAATCATTTTATTTTTCTGTAGATTTAAATCTTACTCATTTTCATTCCTCTCAAATACTTGTTGGTGTTGGTACAGTATATGAACAAAGATTTGACAGAGAGCAGAAGTACCACCACGTTTAGCTTCTTTTCAGCTAGCTTCAGTCAAAATCTGAAACAAGCTAGTGTCAAGCAAACTTCCTGTTTTCTCATCAACTGGTCTTTCTAAAAACATGATATGAGGTTTTCTGTTAATTGTGAATTTCCTACAGTGGACAGTTGATAATTTCACCTTTTTAACAGACATAAAACACAATTTAACATCCATAGCTGCCATGAAGTTTTGATAGTGCAAGTCTGTAAGGCCACTCATATCTTATGGCTGTAATGGCTTTAATTACCAGCTTCTGACTTGTAAGTATCATTCAAGTCAGGTTTTAGTTAAAGCTATGAAACTCGGAAAGCTTTTGCATTTGCAGGTTGTCCCAACAATGGAGCTGTGTTCACAGGTTGTTCCCAAATTTCTCAGTCCAAAAGTAAATGGGAAAATGGTCTCAGTCTTTTAGACCCTACTGTATGTTTAGAAGTACCCGCTACAGCTTGTTGTCCCTTGAACTTTAAGAATAGTTCATGCAATGAATTCAACAAACAAATTTGTAATTCATTGCAGGTGTTTGACGTGACAATACAGTAATCTGCTCACATGTTGATGCCTAAAATATGATATTCTGATATTCTGTGATTGTTTACCTTCCTTGTAGCCCCACAGACAACCAGCAGCACACCCACTGCTTCATCTACTACCAATAACAACGCTACTAACCCTACAACGCATGGTAAGAGCTACAACACTGGAGTGAAGCCGCTGCTAAAACAGATTAGCTTTAACATACAAAATGCTTAACGCTGCTATGAGTGCTTGTGGGTTTAATCTGGTTGGTGTAAATGCTGGTAAGGACAAAATGATACACAATTTGGCTGTGTACCAGTTGATGTTGAGAATGTTTGGGTGATTAAATCATACGGTCATTGATTACTCAACAGTTTGTCCTCAAACAAGCTGCAGAAATAACTGAACTGTAAATATGTGACTGTACAGACCTGCTGCTGTGCCACATCCCCAGGCTTGGAAAAATCATCCTTACAAAGCCAAACAGTAATAACTGAGTAGTAAAACTTGGGTAATTTACAACTAAGGGAAATTAAAGTCAGCTTATTTCCTGACCTGGTTAAATGATTATGGGTACAGCTCCACTTTTGATGATACGAATATTAAACCCAAGTTATGATGTCACAACATTTAACAAGTAGTTATTGCTTTTTTCAGAGGATTAATGCAGTCTTTAGTGTTTAAATAACTTTTTGCATGATACAGTTAACTTAATTAACCTTTTGCTATGGCTGAGTTACAAGCATGAGCAATAATTTGCTTAACCAGGTTTTAAGAAATAATAATACTAGTTGTATTTTTCATATATTGACCTTTTCTATTTATATAAAATGTCATAAAATGTTGAAAATACCTAGAAAAAATAGTCAAATCCTCATATTTGCGTAACTTAAATCATCTGTGAATGTTTGGCACATTTGTTTGATAAATGACTTCAAACATGTTGCTATCAAGTGCATATCTTAACAATGAGCAAACAGATTAAGCAGCTTTGCTTAACCAGTTTTCTGACATGTCTGCAAAATGATTTCATCTGTTTTCATATCAGCAAAAATTCAACAGCATACAGCACCACAAATGACTATCACTATTTTCCTTTGTTAAATAATGAACCAAGGAAAGGGAGACTCTGTCCTTGTGTGTGAAATGTCCGTGTTAATCATTGACGTTGTGATTGAGAATGTGTTTGATTTTTGGGCGGGGTTTAGAAAACACTGTTTGTGTTAATGGTGATTTTTCAATTTTCCAAACCACTCACACTACTAACATCAAACTGTGCAAACGTTCCATCTCACACCTCTTCAACTTGTCTTACCTTATCTTTGGGACTCCTTCCTTCCTCCTCTTTTCTGCTGTAGTTTCATCTCCACAAACAGTTGCAGTAACATCTCCTCCCCTGTCAGTAACTACTAACCAACCAACCACTAACACAACTGTTACTGCTTCTTCCTCTCGGGGTAAGATACACACTTGCATGCCTAGTTTAGTAACTAAGGTCTGTGTGATACACTCTTCTTTTGTCATTTCCATCTTCCGCCTTGTGTTTCTCATTCATAGTAATCTATGCTATCACAGGTTTAATCTTTTAATCTTTTAATCATCCAGAAAAGACTAGTTGATCTAGTATTATCGTAATCATATTTTACTAAATATATAATAGTTTTTTTAATCTCACTTAGTGCCCTGTGTTATCAATCCGATAAATTAAACTGTGTTCAGATTATTTGATAACAGTAGTTGCTGTTTTCCTTGTCGTGGTACTAACATTTTATTTCATTTAACAGGCTAAACTAGTCTCTTCTGGTTTGTTTACTTGTATACATAATGTACATACGTTTGTACTGTTTTAGCTTTTACTGTACCAATCTACCAATATGTATGCTGTAACAATTTCCTGCTATGTTTTTCTTTTGGCTTCAATTACTGATTATATCTTTTCTCTGATAAGCCAAGAAAAAAAGTTTACATAACTGCAATCAAGGTTACATTTTCTTATACTAACAATAATCATGGTTAAAGGAAATTTGGGCTGTTCCATGTGATATCATTTCCAAGGTGTATACTACTCTGGTTTTTGCCCTACCTTTTATTATTTTTTATTTATCATCTGTAACCTGCTTTTTCATCACAATGGCGTCTCCAACCAAAGCTTCGGCCAGTGATGCTCCTGTAGTTACACGTCAGCAGCCTGAACACCTGGCTTACCAGTCCAAGCATCTACCTGCGGGTCCATCTGCTCGCCACAGAAGACTAAGGAGTATTTTTGAATTAACTACTGCTGGGTTTGCTGTTTCTCAAGCCCCTAGACCTCCAGCTCCTGTACCCTTCAAAGGCAGACAAACCAGGTCTGCTTCCATTCCTAGACTCCGTGGAAGAGCCTTTCATCGTAGGTCCCTTGCATCCAGTCTGTCAAGTCCTCCAGCTCCAGCCCCCGAACCACCATCTTCACTTGCACCATCTCCCCCTAGACCTCCCGCGTCCTTCCCCAGGCCCCGAAGCCATCGTATCTCAAAGACTTCCCTGGGGTTCATTTCCACCCCTCTGATCTGGCAGGGAAAGAAGAGGCCAAGTGGGGCAAGACGTACAACCACCACTAGAGCACCAGCTAGGACAGTGGCTCATGTCACAAAACCTGCTTTGCCAACAGAGCTTAAATCCACAACCAGATCTACATACACTACACGAAGAAGCAAACTCAAACACACATCTGAGTACACACATTTACCCGGGCTAAGAAACGCAACGCATACTCCAGAGTTTCTGCATGGGACCAGCACAACTGGTCGCTCACAGACTTCAGTTCAGCCTACATCTCGTCCAAACAATGAGACCCGTACAACCACAGAATCAAGGATTTCAATCCCATCTCAGGGGTCATCTCAGGGGCAACATAAAGATGAGGCATTACATACACAAGAATCTTCTCCAGCAGTCGGGGCATCATCCTCATCCTTATTATCATCGTTGTCATCACTTAGCAACAGAAAGAACAAACCTGTTGCGCCACAGTGGTCCCTGCTGAGCATGAGTGGTGCAAAAAACCAAACTGTTGCCACGGTTAACTGGACGGATCCTCTGGAGCCATTGAATGATGAGTACACATCAGGAACTGAGCCATTTGTGTATGATTTGACAGAGCTCCAGAAGGAGGTTGTTACGTTCAGCTTGTATGAGTTTGATTCTGCCTCTTCCCTGGATGAACCCGCCACTATCCCCCCATCCTTCGTTGGCCCTGATGCCAAAAACGAACAATTACTCAATAAATCGGCTTCCCTTCCTGTCACAAGTGAACATTTGCCAACCCAAACTCATTTTCATGATGACTCGGAGAGCAGAAACACTGGCTTAGCAGAAGGCATTAAGCTTCCTCTGAATCACACAAAAGACAGATCGATGTCAGATACATCTACCATCAGCAGGACTCCAATTCCTATGCCAACTGTTACTCAGACTTTGACAGGAGCTCAAACTCACTACAGAGTCGCAAACACCTCAAGTTCCAGCAAACAAAAGCTACAAGAAAGTTATTACACACAAACTACCACTGAACAACTGGAAACATTGACTTTTCAAGAAACAGCATCTCTCCATATTCCCTCTCTGTCATCCCTCCTCTTCATTCAGCCGTCATTGCCCACGGTACAATTAAGCTCCTCTGCCTTCTTTGCTAAAGAAGTTTTCCCTGAACAGATCCTATCTTCTTCAGTGCAACAGGAGAAAAATATAGCTAACATATCCAGTTCTTCATTTTCTTTAAACCCACTGGACAGTGTGTTTGAAAGTGAAGTTGAACTTGCAGTAGCCACAAGTAATCTGATTAACAATTTATATATATATAGTACAGACACATATACACAACTCCATTCTTCTGTTCACTTCATTCTCAATAGGCCTTCACTTTTCTCCACTCCTCCTGTTTCTCCGAAAGCTTTTTCTTATACCTCTGTATCCCCTCTTGACTCCTTATCTACCCCTTTACTTTTAATCTCCTCTTTACCATCTCCTCCCCTTTTGTCAGCATCTGCTTCATTGTCAGTCTCCCCATTTGCTGTTTCTTTACCAATTCAAACCTACCCTCCACTTTACTCCTCTAACACCATCCCTTCTTTCTCTTCCTCTCCTTTCGTCTTGTCTGCTTCCATTCCTCTTTCACCCTCCACTGCTCCTCAGCAACCCTCCCTCTTCTTACCTCCCTCACCTAAGCAAGCTGAGCAAATGCTTTCAGAAACAGACGGTGTTGTTGAGTCTGATCACGTTCCAGACTCAGATGGAGTTAGCGGGAAGTTTCAGCCATCTGTGTTGACATTTCTGTCTCTCTCCCAAAACCTTCAAAGGGACTTTGAGGTAACAAGAGTTGACACAGCATCTTTGTTGTCACTTCCTCTTTTTTCTAAAGCCCCAACTGAATCTCAGATGCCATTTGTTGATGGTGCATTGCTCCCTGACTACCACTTACTTTCTGCTGAGGAGTCCTCTAAAAGTTTGACAGAACCTCTCAGGAGTCGATTGCCCTTCTCCGAGAGTAATCAACTCCTTGATGCCCAATCTGGGCCACGAGTTAATCCAAGTGAAATTTATTTAGACTCCTTTAGTCAAATTGACCCAACTCCCTCAGGATTATCCATGGAGAATTTGTCATCCAGTTCTCCAGTAACCACACCACATTTACCCTTATCCCCAACTTTGTTGCAGTCAAAGATGGATTCGTCTGAGGTTTTGTGGCCGTCTTCTCATGCAGCCGGTCTGTCTGTCAGTCAGTTCTTGGTTCAGTCTGATCAGAGAAACTTGAGTGACATGTATACTCTGCCAGACCAGTCACATCTGCCAGACGAGTCTGATGTTGGCTTTGCAACACTGCCAGCAGCTGGCATTTGGGCCTCTGAACACCCCCCTGCTCTGTTTCAGGCAAATGAAAGAATGCAGCCCTTGCACTCTGCTTCTTTGTCTTCAAACCCCTTACTTTCAATTTTGAGTCCCTTGTCACATCACCTTGACGACCTGTTGCTAACTGTATCTTCAGAGACTCTTCCTCCTGCCACAATGATGCAAGTTGCCAAGGTGACAGAGTGGACAGAGAGAGATGAAATCACAGTGTCTTCCCTCTCATCCTCCCTTAATCCTGTGTTTGAAGACACTTTTTTCTTGGCTCATAAATCTTTATCGGGGTCAGAAATAGAACATACTTCCACCCTGACCTTTAACAGAGATCCAGGGAATTTGCCACATGCAATCCCCCGTTTATACACCAACAACCAGGTGAACACAAACACTGCCACTGGTGCTCACACTAATCCCACAGACTCACAGGCACTCGCTGGCTTTGACGATGCTTTTAATCACCCCACTTCTGTCGTGGCCCAGACCCAGACACTGGCACTTTACAGTAGACTGAGTGCACAGCTTAGCACTGCAACCCCCCAGCACGCTTCAGGGCTGGATCATACGCACCACTCAGGCTTGTCACAAACTCACACTGAACACCCCAGCCGTCTGATTCACACACACAATTCAGCACATACCACTCAAAGACACATGAGCCAGTTTTTGGATGCAAGTGAGGAACCAGACATGAGTCAGACGACAGGGTGGGACACACAAAATGCGGAGGCACATGTTGACATTGGTGGGCTGCTGCAGCAATCATCCCACTTCTTTTCTTTTCCACTTTCTTCCTCACTTCTTTTGCCCTCTGTTTTGCCTTCTATTTCTCCTGCAGAAACCCTCACACCTCCTTTTCCCTCTCTTCACCTTTCTCCCATTTCTCCTGAAATCTCTTCCCCCATTATCACCTCCTCCCTTCCCGTCTCATCTATCATCAACCCTTCTCTCTCTCCTCTCCTTCCCACCCAGGCGGCATTGCCAGCGATGTCTGCAGGCATGGCAGAGGCAGAGATTGGCCCCTTGTTGCCCACTCGGCCGACTGACAGCAAGCCCACAACAACTCAATCCACTCTGGACAACTACTCGCAGTCCTTCCAAAGATCCTCCACATACCCTGTTAGTATGTCAGTCCAGCAATTCATCACAGTCAGCCAATCACTTCTTTTGGATCAAGCTACCTCACTCCCTCATGACAAATTGAAATCTAGCCACTTACAACCCCTTGTTTCTGCTGAAGTGTATGACAAGGACAAGGTTTCGCCACAGCTTGCAAACAACTCACAGTCAATGAATGCTTCCAGGTTGGTCGACGGGCCAATGTTATTGCTTAAAGCATCAAATAACCTCACTGTGACTGGAAAACTGTCACATCTCTCTACTTTATTTGACCCTGCAGATGTTGTTCCAAAAATCCATATTGCGGATGAACATGTCTCTGCTGTCGGACTGGCTTCTTCAGCAGTTAACAACAATGAGAATGTAACTCTGGATGCATTGTTTAATGGAAGTCTGAATCCAGGAGCTGCTGTTGTTGAAATGCAAAGTACCTCTGAACCCAGTTATAAACTTAGCGCTGCAGAAACAACACAATCCACCACCGCTCTGGTTATTCCACAACCCCTGCACATTTCTGGCCTAAATATCCCTCCTTCCACCTCGGGCTCCTCTATCGATGCCCCAGATCTAAATTTTCTTTCTGGGTTTGAGGAGCTCCCTCCTCCTGTGAGTGACAACCAAACCACAAATACAGCTGGCTTAAAATACCTCTCCAAGTCAAACACAACCACTGTTCTAACACTCAAAGACTCTTCTTCAGCTCCAATTGAAATGACAGACTCTACAAAGGATAAAAATGCCACAAGTTTGATAGACACAGGAATTGAAGCAGCATCTCAGGGGAACATGACAGGCAACAAACCAATGCCAGAACTCAGCGTGAACACAAATTCAACCATTTCAAAGCCTAGTATGATCACAGCTAAGTCGAATCACAGTGGGAATCAGAGCTCAGGAGACTACAGTGACGGCAATACCAAAGACAAATATGTCCATGTTTCCCCTACACTACCGGCGGTTGTTGATGCTCATCATTTTTTGACCACAAAGAACTCCTCTACAACAGCTCCTTTCAAAGCATTCAGTACATCAACTATCAGCGGCGCCCTCAAAAAGGCCACGGTGCGCCCTATTCCTGGATACCCTACTGTGGATTTAGCTGCAAAACCCACGTTTCCATGCCAATGTAAAGAACGCTTTCATTTTACATGTCTGTGTGGACTGTCATCGGGGAACAGTATGTCATGCAGTAACAAAAGAAACAGTAGATGTAGAGAATCAAAAACACAATCATCTGTAATGACAGTAGCATGCACTGTAAAAATAATCATCATAGTAATTTGTATGAAGTCTTAAAGTCTTTTTTAAAGTTTAACTCAAGAAAATATAAACTAAACTTAATGACTTATTCTTACAGATTGCAGTATACACTATATGGCCAAAAGTATAGGGATATCCTTGTCCACATATGTTAGTGCACTCCTGGTCTGGATCCGAATTTTAATGGTTTGGACCTGGCCTCCTAATTCTAATTGCTCCAACAGTGTTTTTCTCATTTGTGATAATGCCCCTGTGCACAAAGCCAGCTCCAGGTTTTCCCAGTTTAGTTTGGAAGAGCCTGATTGGCCCTGACAGCAGTCCCATCCAACACCTTTTGGATGAACAGGAACGCCAGCTGTGAGCTGTTATAGCAACAGATTAATATTCATGATGTTTGAACTATGACATATGGCTGTAATGTACATTTGTCCACACACTTTTGGCTATATAGTGTGTTATTGTTTCATTTAAAACAAAAGTCTTTCAGTAAAGACACTAATACTACATTTTCACATATGATTCACTTTCCTATAATTTTCACTTTCCTTTTAAAAAAAACAAGATTTTAAGACTCAATACATGATTAGATTACTACTTGAGGTGGATGGGTTTTGCAGTATAGCAGTTTTTATATTTGTAATTAGATTCACTAGTTTGTATTTGACCTGTGCTGTAGTGGTGTATATATACACTGTTACTATCAATCAGGAGATTGGATGGGATCCCTCAGGTATTGGCGACTGGTGATTGGTTGTCATGATTTTGGGCCACTTGTAGGACATTAACATGGAGTAGAGCTGTCCAATCAGACTGTAGTACAGTATTTAGCCTGGTACTTGTAGTTCAAACAAATTTATTGCAACTCTGCCTCACTCCTCTCCATTGTCTTTTATTTTCCACTGTCACTTTCTCATTCATCTGCCCATCATCAGCATCTATGCTATAGAGAGACGGACTTCCCTCTGTCTCTACCTCCTCATTTCCTACTGACTCGACCTCCCTGTTCTTCTCTGAGTCTTTCAGTCCATTCAGCTTTTTGGTAGAGACGTCCTGCTCTGCTGCTTGTACTCTCATACAGTAAATAACTCTGGTCAAAATGTTTGAAATGACCAGCTGCTCCCGAAACTCCTGAAAAACATGTCACATAAAGTCTGCAGCTTGCAGGGTCTCACACCAGAACTGATGGAGTAGAAGTCTTCTGACTGTTCAATCGCACCTACTAACAATTGTAGATACCAGAGGGACACCTAGTGGCCAATGTGATACATAGCAGGAGGCTTTAAAATGCCACATCACTGAAAAAAAACAGGCTGCTGTTTGGGACATTTAAATAAGAGTCTTAACACACTGTGTGTCTGTTGTTGGAGAACTCACTTTATTTAAGATAATAGGACTAACAACATTATTTACATGTGTTTTTAACTAAAGAGAAGATCAGATGTTGAATGTTTTAGATAACTATTTGACTAATGAAAGAGGTTCAGTCATTATACAAAGACATTTTTGTAATGAATAAGAAGATTTATTCTGAAATTAGGAATTTGATACCACAGAGAAAGACACACTAAAGACACTTTTTTGAGTTATACATACAGACACTTGTACAATGTACTACCAACTGATCATCGCGAGTCTCTGGTGTTCATTGCAGCAGGAACTTTTTGCCTTTTCACGTTAAATATAAGTATTTATGTCTTCTAGTCCAAAAATCTATGAAATATCTGACCTTTCCATGGTTGTGAAGTAAAAGGCAACATCATGTTTCCAGCAAAGAAAATCAGCTCTCGGTGTTCAGTAGACATTTCTGTTTCACTTTTCTGACCACCCAAGTCTGTTAGTTATTACATACACAGTCTCTGAGTGTCATAGATCTGTGGTTAAATATGTAATTATGTACTCTGCATGTGTCGTTTACCAATTTCCAGTTGAAAGCTCTGAGTTTTAAAGCATTATTTTAATATGTGTTAAGCCGTAGTGGTAAGAATGTTTCATTAGCTTATTATTTATGGAGAGGATTTAATATTTATTTCAACTCATCCAGACAAATATACTCTCAGTTGCCAGTTTATTAGGTATGCCTGTTGCTAAAAATAGTGCAGTTTAACAGTCTATCCCTGCAATAAATCCTCCCTTCATGAAGGATATAATTTTTATATTGGTGTATAATAACAATTGGTATAATGGAAGATTAAAAACATATGTCTGAATAAAGGAATATAATTATACAGCAGCACAAACTACACCGTCTAAAATGAGCAAAAGGCTGAATTATTTGAAATGTAATTAGAGAATAAGCCCCAAAGTCGTTTTCAACAGAGTCATTTTAACAAAAATAATAATAGCAATAATTAAACAAACAACATAATTGACAAAACACCCACACCTCTACATCACCACACACCAGACCAACAAGAAATAAATGAAAACCTTTTAGAAAAGACTCAAACATTGAACATTATGTCTCAATATAATAAGTACAAGGGTTTGATTTTATTGCTTTTTTATTGCACTGTATTAGTTTTAGCGAGGTGTACTTAATTATCTGAGTGTTCTCCAGAATTAATGGGGTGATGGCAGCCAAATGATAGGTAGAAAGAAGGTAATTAGGATACTTTTCCATGGTCAAATAAAACCTATTTGGTAAAACTTTTATTTTAAAGGTCCATCATTTTGCCCAAGCTCAATTGGTACATTAATTAATACCAGTTATACCAGTTAATTGCAATTCTAACCTTCAGACTTTTAATCAAAATGCAGCAAGTCATCTAAACATACAATATTGTAAAATAGAGCTAAAGGCAAGTATACAACTCAACATATATGAAGAAAATCAGCGTAAAATCATCAAAACTTTACCTTTTCTGCAATTAGAAACCTATAAAATAACAGATTTTTATAATTATGGACCATCTTCAGACATTTGCCTAATAAATAATTATATATTTAGATTTTTAAGAGTAGAATCATCCATGTGTTTAAAGGTTTAGTAATAGTAGTAGGCTGTATATGTCTCTATATCCAATATGTGTTTATTTTGGGATTAAGTTGGTTATTCTGTTATTGAGGAGTAAATATTTGAGGTGCCAGACTACAGCCACACAGATGTGTTTAAAAGTGTAAAATCCATTAAAAAATATATATATTTTTTAGTTAAAGATACAGTCGGATAGAGAGCAGTTGGCAGAAAACCTGTTCTTTAGCTTATTCTGATTCCTAACACACTCAAAATGATCCCATTCACCATAATGACTGCCACCCCCCACCCCCACACACACTACCCCCGCCCCCCTTCATCATTTTACACTGTAAAATTGGATATTTACATAACTCGATTAGCTCCAACTGCTCGATTCATCTCCTGCTATGTGGCATTGGTGCGAAAATGAAAAAAAAAAAAAAAGTTCCATTATACGTATGAAATAGCCTGTGCCAAATTGAGACTGAAGTATTATTTTCTATTCTCTCTCTGTATCTTTCTTTCCACTCATCTACATTTGCAGAGGAGCTGTACTACCGGCTTTCCTTTGTGGTGGATGACGGCGGCTCGTCGCTCTCACAGGCTGATATCGAGCAAGCTGTGGCTCTCTGGGTAAGATATGTCCAGCTTTATACAGCCAGTGCTGTACTTTATAATGCCTTTATAAGGTAATGTATGCAAGGTGACTGTCATTGGCCCCCAAATGGCAAGAAACTATTTTCCAGAACGTCAGAAACACTTTTATTGCACTCTAAAGTGTTTGCTTAGAAAGAGCTGTAAAAGGCCACTGTACACTATACCTGCTCAGCACCAACCATTAAACAGACAGTTAGCTGGTGGACATAAAGGAGCATTTAGCAGCTAAAGAGCCAGATGTTTCCCTCAGGAGTTGGTAGAGAACAAAAACAGAGCTAAAAGAGAGTGAATATTGGACAAATGGACAGAAACATGACTCTAAATTAATTATAATGTTGCTCTGTAACTGCTGCATGTGGAAATAAGCAACTCAACTTAAAGGTGCTGATATGCCAGTGTTGTCTTCACTACTTGTTTCTGAAAACTAGTGGACCAAACATCATTAATGCAGGCTTAAAGTTGTATTAAATGGTGGGAAAGTATGTAGAAAGCATACTTAAACTGTCCATTTTTAAAACTCGTCTTAAAACCCGTTTTTATTCCTTGGCTTTCAACCGTGCGTGAGACTCTGTTCCTGTTTTAGTGTTTTATGGTTTGTTTGTTTTTTTAGTTATTGTTTTTAATTTGTTTTAAAAACAATAAAGCATTATTTTAGTATTTATTTCCTGTTAATTGTTTTATGTTCCTGTGTTGTTTTATCTATTTATGTACAGCACTTTGTTTCAGCTGTGGTTGTTTTAAAGTGCTATATAAATAAAGTTGAAGTTGAAGTTAAAGTAACATTTCAGCTTTTAAACTTAAATCCAAATGTACAGTAGCGCCAATTTTAAACAATTTTCCAAAAAAATGCAAAATAAAATCTTCCATCTACTACTGTTATGTGAATATTAGGAGCCTGGCTTATCAAGATAAACATTCGGTGGAGATACTGTAACTAGTTTGAATCTTCAAATGGAGTTGATAAGAGAGGATGGAAATCTAGAATAATACCAGTTTATGTTATTGGTTAAGAAACTAATTTTATTCGTTGTTTTTTTCCCTTACAGCTGAATAAAACATTTCAGAACTGGACACATGCAGTCTATATCGACTCTGTCAGGTAAAGCATCTAAGATTCATCTGTGGTGCTAAAGAATTGATGTTTGCAAATACTTGATAGTGGGGAGTTGTATCAGAATGCAGATATTTTAACCCTCATGTCGTCCTCCGTCCTTCCTTCCTTCCTTCCTTCCTTCCTTCCTTCCTTCCTCCCTTCCTTCTTTCCTCTGTCCTTCTTTCCTTACTTCCTCCCTTCCTATTTTCCTTTCTCCCTCCCTCCCCCCGTCCCTCCTTCCCTCCCTCCTTCCTTCTATTCTCCGTCCTTCCTTCCTTTCCTTCCTCCCTTCCTTCTTTCCTTTCCTCCCTCCCCTTCTTCCTCCCTTCCTCCCTTCCTTCCTTCCTTCCTCCCTCCTTTCCTTACTTCTTCCTCCCTTCCATCCTTCCTTCTTCCTCCCTTCCATCCTTGACTCGAGGACAACAGGAGTGTTAATAACATCAGTAGAAATTATTTTATTCCAAAACAGATCCAACAGTGTTTTAGAGAAAACATTTCAGGGCTTTTATTGACCTCACAGATGTATAATGGTCATTTTGCACTGAAGGGCTTTTAAAACCTTACATTTGGAACTTATTTCAGCCCAAAGTGTACATACAGTGTATAACAAAGGCAAACATCTTCCTCCTCTTAAAATGACTCCCACTGCTGCTTTCTCACCTCTTTCAACCCTCCTTCTCTCCAGTGTCCAGCCTGGGGTAAAGACTGGAGGTAAAACAAGGTAAAACAATCATTTTGTGACTTTGCTGCATTGAATTTGTTATATACTTCATATATCAGCTATTTTTATCCCCCTCAGAGTTTCTGGGGTGTTTCTATTTCAAACTAGTTTTTGTGCATGATTCAGATTGTTGTCTGTTATAATCCTTTCAAAGCTTTGAGTCCACACTGTCAGCAGCAGTACAAGTCTTTTTTAATCTCCACTCTTGCCTCTAGTTATTCGTGCCAGGCCCTGCTGGTTTATTCTTACATCACCAGTGAGAGTCTGGGGGAAGCTACTGTGTCTGCCAGACTGGCCAGTAATAAGGAACAGATAGGTAACAGCCTGCAGATGCAGACCACCCCCCTCGATGTCAAATTAATTGGTGAGAAACTTTGTCTCTCTTGCTTAGCGTGTATTTAATTAATCTCTTTCATATGTTTTGTATGTTGTGGAATAACTGCTCTGCTCCGTCCACTCCTGACAACAGACAACTGTCCAGAGCAGAGTCAGCCACACTACCGCTGGCCTGAGAGCAGACCCACCGTCACTCAGAACCTGCCCTGTTTCCCCAACAAGGAGCAGAGCACCTCCAGGACTTGGTAACACACACACACACACACACACACACACACACACACACACACACACACACACACACACATCCACAGAGACATATGACACAAATCTGAACTGAATGAATTTGGCTTAAAACTATATCAAGATCCTTTTATTAGAGCAGAAACTGTTTTATTGAACAGAATAGAACATTTTATTAAAAGTTTTTAAAGAACCATCATTTTCAAAATCCTTGATCAAATTTTCCATTTTTTAAGTTTGTTTTTCCTGCCTGATGTTTGTTTGGTTTCCAGTCATTTCAAGATGTTATAAAAATCAACTTGAGAGACCTGAGTTTGTTAGCTTATCATAAATTTATCAGGGCTGCAACTAACAATAATTTTCATAATGCATTAATCTACAGATTATGTATTGGATTTAATAATAATGAATAATTATGAATGCTCATTACTTTCCTTGAGCTCAAGTTGATCTGAACTGTCTGAAACTCCAAAATTGATTATTTGATGTTAATCGTTGCAGCTCATGCATTTATTGTGGTTAAATGTATGTTTTGTTCACCCAGCAATGCAAATTTAGCCTATTTACCACACAGCAATGACACTATAAAGAAATGGAAAACTTAACCGTCCTCACAAGAAAAACAACAATAATTCAGCAATAATACTTTTAGGAAAAAAAGTTAGTCTTTTCTGCTCTTTGTGAGATTGTAAAGTGAAGCAGTTTTCAACCAGGGTCACCCTCATCCTGATATTTACAGCACAGAACATGCCTTGAAATCTAATTCCCTGAGCTCTCCCTCTGAGCGTGATGATACAGCGAGCTATTCTGCATTAATCACTGAAAACCAAACAATAGATCAGTTTGCTCTCACCTTGTGCTAACAAATTGCTGACTCACACTGTGGTGTGCAGTCAAAGCTGTCTACTGGGGATCTTTATTAAACCCCATCCAGAAGGTTATTAAGTGGAAGATACTGTCTGCTGTTGATAAATCAGACTAGTTCATCTTCTGAACTTATTTTGCTTTTCCCTCATGAGCTATTGCACCACTGATAGTGATCTATGAGTTATTGATACAGTGGCCAAGATGTCTGCAGGTCCCTTAAAAGCCTAATATGTCAGTTCTCAAATAGTCTGTATTTGTCTGAGCTGCCAACAGAAATAAGGCAGAAACATGATTATTAAAGACTTTCTTTTATTTATAACTTTCCTTCTTTCTTCCCACTGTCAAATGTAATACACAGATAATGTCAACAGTTTTCATACTAAATTTTCACCTGAAATCTAAACTGTCTTGTTCATGTCGTCATGCTCTCTTTGTCTCTCTGTTTCTCAGTTTGATTAATAAACAGAACTACTCCTCCTACTGGTCAGAGGCAGACTTGAGTAACTGCACGGACATCGACACAATCGAGGTGTCAGCAGGTACGCTCAGCCATCAGCCAATCTCAAACTCAGAGTAAATCACAAGGTTAAATTGATGCAAGAAGGGCAGAATCTAAACCAGAAAAATATATATGTATATATACAAATTTAACAAATAATAGAGATAGATAGCACAGATTCAGTAACTCCATTTTCTCAGAGTGTTTGCAGAGTGCACAGATGGAAGGAGAAGAACAAACAGGAGGGCGGTTTTACAATTAGGCAATGCAAAGAAAGTTGTTGGTATTTTGGTGGAAATCAGGTCTGAGAATAAACATCTGTTTTTGGAGCAACATCCTTCTGCTGACACTTATTAATTTTATCAACAACATTAAACATTGGTGCAAATAAGACAAGATAAGATAAACTTTAATATCCCATGGGGAAATTTGTCTTGGGGTAAAAGTGCTACACAAAGCTGCAGTCAAGCAATACATAATAAAACATAACCAGCAAGACGATGCAGTGGTGCATTAGTGCAAAAACTGCTGCACTCAGCTGTAATCACACAGTGCATTAATGATCAATGAGCACATGGTCCTCAAGGCAATGCTGTGGTGCATTCATGCAAAGTAAAGCACACAGCTGCAATCACATGACCAACATGATCAATGTAAGTCATGATCGACCAGACAATGCAGCGGTGCGCTCGGATGCCAAGTCAAACTAAGATATTGAACATAACCTACGATGAGAGAAGTAAAATATAATCCACCGTGTAAGAAAATAAAATAAAAGACCAAAGGCAAAGTTTATTTATATAGCACATTTCATACACAGGGGCAACTTATTGTGATTTACATTTTAAAAAATGCTTTTAAAAATACAATTATAAACAAGAAAACCCAATTACAACAAAAAGCTAGACTTAAATGGAGCATAAAATATGAGAGTGCAGCATAAAATAATGATTTGCTTTAAACTTATTAAAAGAACATACAGTGCAAAATGAACAATTAAAATTTGAAGTGCTATAAAAGAGCTCAATCATAAGCACATGAAAAGGGAAACATAAAGACCAGCAGTGCCTCCTTCCTTACACTAGAACTGTGAAGGTTGAGCTGGTTGTTTATTGAGTCGTGCAATAAAGAAAAAGCTCTAAATGGTGCAATAATGTAGAAACTAGATAAACTGTCTCATTTAAACACCCACCGACTTGTAGATGTGTTTGAATCTGCATCTCAAATTAACACTTAAAGTGGTTAAAGTGGCTATAATCCATATTTTCATAATAACAGTGTCTGAGCTGTCAGTGTGTAATGTGTTGGTCGTTGCTCGTAGCGATGAACCTACAGAGAATTACCAGCGACTCTACAGCTCTTCTCGGCTTTATGGAGCTTTATAGTGAGTTTCAGCTCATTGTTTAGCTGTCCGGCTTCAACTTTACTGTTTTTGGTTCGGTCTCAGTGCTCTCATAGCGTCGTTGTCGGCCACAGGAGGCAGCTGGTTTGAGAGATGATGCTCTAAAAACACACTGTACTGTACCCCAGCTTCTCATTTCATTCAGATATGTTGACAACTCTGCAGCCTCTCACTACAGAGTAACACACACATCAGGCTGGTCCGTTACAACTCTGTATTCTGCTGATTTATGCAGGAGATGAAATCATGATAACTCCTTTTCAGTGGATCATAGTTTAAACTGTGTCCGATCTATTAAGACATAATAGAAGAGAAACAGGAGAATTATAGTACTGGATTGATGTGATCATAAAATCTGCTTCACCAAACCATTTTTGAATATTTGACACATCCCAGCCTCCTATTTTTACTCCATTTCTTTTACCTGTTTTGCACTTTCCTATGAAGTTGTGTGTTTAAAATGAAATATATGTACCTTCTTTGCTAAATCAGTCATTTTGTGTGTTTTTGTGCAGAAAATGCAGCTGATGTGGCCGGTCAACTCGCCGTCATCTCCAACAACGAGCTGTCCAATGAAGAGGTGAGAGTCCACTTTTCTATGTTTGATTGAACAATCTGCGGAGATGGAGGTGGAATAAATTCTTCTTCATGTGCTGCGTCTCTCTCCAGGTGTCCAAAGTGGTGACGAAGGTGGGGCAGCTGGTGAATGTAGCGAAGATCAACTCCACACTGGCCTCCACCGTCGTCACCATCATCTCCAATGTCATGACGAGCTCCGAGACGGTGCTCGCTGCCACCTCCGGGACGTACGTTCATCATCTGCTAGCTCCACTCTACTACTGTACTCTACTCTACTGTACTGTACTGCTCCACTCTACCGCTACTGTATTCTATCATCAATCAATCAATCAATCTTGTCAATTTGTATAGCGCCAAATCACAACAAAGTTATCTCAAGGCACTTTACACATAGAGCAGGTTCTAAACCGAACTCTTCAGGTTTTAACTTTAAAGAGACCCAACATTCCCACATGAGCAACAGTGGCAAGAAAAAACTCCCTTTTAACGGGGAGAAACCTCAGAACCAGACTCAGAAGTGGGCGGACATCTGCCTCGACCGGTTGGGGTTGAGAGGAGAGAAAGGAAGGAGAGGAGAGAGAGGAAGGAGAGGAGAGAGAGAGGGGGATGAGAGGAGAGAAAGGAAGGATAGAGGAGAGAAGCACAATGAAAATCAACAATGAAGCACATTGAAGGTCCGGGACTGGAATCTGTCATCCGGACGTCTACAGGCCCAGATTATCTGTGAGACCAGAAAGCACAGACAACTCCGGGGAAGAAGTTTAGGTTATTTAATGCATTAATAGTACATGAATGTTAATGGATATAGATGGATGGATAGAGAGAGAGAGGGAGGAGGAGAGAGGAGCTCAGTGCATCATGGGAGTCCCCTGGCAGTCTAAGCCTATAGCAGCATAAGCTAAGAGCTCTAAGAGCCCTACCTAACTTCTACTGTACTACTAATGTGCTCTACTTCTTTGGTACTTTACTTTACTGTACTGTACCTCTACTCTACTGTACTGCAAAGAACTTTAATGTACTTCACTGTCCTTTGCTGAGCTCTTGTTTACTTTACCTACATTGTACTGCATCATACTTTTTTCTTCTTCTTTTTTTTAATCATTGATTTGTTTTACTCTAGTCAGAAAACTTATACTAATTTACTGTCTTTCTGTCTGTGTCCCTCCCGCAGAGCTCTGAAGGCTGTTGATCAGCTGGCTCAGAAGATAGAGTTCGATGGCCCGTCCATCAGTATCACCTCCAAGCATCTAGCTGTGGGAGTCTCGGCCCTCAACACCACTGCGTTCAACGGGACGTCCTTTAGCGCCTTCATGCTTCCAAACACCACCGACCCACAGGTAACACAGAGACTGTCAGGCTTCATCTGTTCACCAAGGTCTATTTTATTATAGGAAACCTTCTTATTGTCACCTGTAGATAGAAAATGGCTTATATTATGTCTGTTTGACTGTTGATTGTCTCCACTCATCGCTCAGATTCACTTTGAATCGGAGAGAGTTAACCCGTTAGCTCAGGTCACCCTCCCTGCATCTCTGCTGTCGAGAGCCTCTCTAAACACAGCCGACAAATCATCTATGTCCAGAATCAACTTCATGTTCTTCAACAACATAAACCTCTTCCAGGTCAGTCAGTCCGCCTCAGGTCACATCATGGGGGAAAAAATTAAGAAATAAACAACCAGGAAGAAATAGAAGTATTGATTTATTTTCTTTCTTCTCTTTCAGAAAAAGCAGAACGATAAGTTTTTGAACAGCTATGTCGTGGCCAGCAGCGTTGGGAACTTCTCCATTTATAACCTCGATGATCCAGTAGAGATCGAGATCGCTCACCTCACTGAACAGGTACAGATTAAACTGTCTACTAGTGTGTGTTTGAGTGGTATTGTGCTTTTTATTGCATCACATTTCAGTTGCATTGCATCTTCTTTGATTGTATGTTTTGTCTTCTTTTTATTTCGTTTGTTCTCCATTCATATTTTTTACCTTTATTTATTAGCTTTTCTCTTTTTAATTTGACTTACGATTCAATTTATACATTTTTTTGTTTACTGTTATTTTCTTTGTCATTCTTCTTCTGATTTTCGTATCTTATTTTTTTGTGTAATTTTAATTTGTTTTTAATTTAATTTAATTTAATTTTCTCCTACTGTATTTTATTTTGTTGCTTTTTTGTCTTTTCTCTTTATTTTTTATTTATAAAATCCAGTTTTTATGGTCTTGAGTATAAAGAGAATTCAGTAAATAGGTAATTAAATATATTAATTGAAGCTTACTGGACAATTTACACAAAATATCTCGTAAAGAAAATGTCTTCAATCTAATACATCATGTTAGAAATTAAACCAGTTACCAGCTGATCTTCTCCATGACTAATGATTATAAGTTGGATCTGAGCGGCTACTCTCACAAACTTAATGCTATTTAATTTTTCTTCTATCTTGTCAGCCCAACGTGAAGCCAATCTGCATGTTCTGGGACTTCAGTATGAACCGTAAGTCTGTCTACATCTGTCGTCACTATGAATGTTTTAGATTCAGTACAGGTCCTCACATCTGCAGGGAGTCATTCACTTCTCCACAAGAAGCAATATACCGCAAGTGCTCTGAGAAAAGCATCCCATCTGTTAAAGTCTCATCTACTGGGACTCTGCTGGTTGTGAAATAACTTTTTTGGTATCTGTCAGTGGCTCTGTCACCTCCTTCCTGCAGATGTTGACTTCATCAGGTTTAGAGTTTTCTTGAGTGTCCAGTCAGTTTTATATTCATCAGTTTGAGAATTTTAACTAATGTAGGCTGAAGAAACAGTGCCTAATCCTAACCCTAACCCTAGCTCACAAATGTCCAGAGTTAAGCACACTTGTAGACACGCAAACTGACAATTTTTCAAGGTTATCTTAAAACAACAGTCAGGTACCAAATAGTTTTTTCTTGCTGTAATTATTCCTCCTGTTCATACTGACCATTAGAAGATCCCTTCATAATGCACTTAAAATGTAAGTCATGGAGGACAAAATCCACAGTCCTCCTTCTGTGTGAAAATTTGAAGCTTTATATCTGTCCAAATGATTCAAATCAAGTAGATATCTTTCAATGTTAGTCTTTTTAGTGCCAAAGTATTTTTGTTTCTATACTTCCACCACAGCTCAGCAGGGAAACACTAAGAGGGAATTTGATGCTAAAAAGACTGTAAATGTGTCAGATATCCATTTGTTATGACTAACTCAGACTGCTGAAGCCTCATACAAGCTTCAGATGAATGTTTAATTGCATTTTTGCACAACATGACTGTGGACACACTGGATTTTGGTGCCAACTTACACAGAAGGTGCAGTGACAGTATGAACAATAGGAATGATAGCAGCATGAAAAACACATTTAGGTGTTAATCTGATATTGTTTTAAGACTCCCCCTTGAAAAGACACATCTTTTAAATCTCCAACAACATTTTCTTTCAGTATCTTCTTCACAAACAAACATTTACTGCCTTATTTAAAGCTTTTAAGTGTCAAAGGTACTGAGGTGACTGTGATGTAACACCTCTGTGCTGCCACTAGATGGAGCCGGAGGTTGGAACAGCAGAGGCTGCAACGCATCCAAAGAATCCACCAGCAACAAGACCATCTGTCTCTGTAACCACCTGACACACTTTGGCATCCTCATGGTAACACTCACACTCACTGAACTACACATGCTAGAAATAAAACAAAAAATGTCTTGCAGATTTTTCTCAGCTGTCCTGACGCACTTCTCCCAGTTGTCTTTTAAAAACTGCAAAATTTCTCAAGCATTCACTGAATTTTTAATGATTTCTGGTTATTTTTACAGTCCTCTTCATTTTTCACATGTTTATCGCATATGAAATAATGTCTTTCAGAACATTAAGAGTTATTATTAAACCAAACAATATAAAACAAGAAGACAGATGTGGAACAGTAAATATTTTTTAGTTTAGTTTGGTTTTTGTTCTCTTCTTCATCTCTTCCTCTTTCTGTTTGAACATTTGTGAAGTGCCATAAAGTCCTTAAAGTGATCTGACCATACTACATTTCCCTCTGCCTCTTTCTCTCCAGGACATCTCTGGAGTTTCACCTCACATCGATCAGCATAACAACAGGATTCTGACTTTCATCACCTACATCGGCTGCGGCATCTCCGCCATCTTCTCCGCTGCCACATTGCTCACTTACATCGCCTTCGAGTGAGTCTGCTGTTCAGCTGCAGGACTGTGCTGCTCATTATTTCCCATAGTGGGCATATTTTAAGGTCTTTCCCTAAGTGTGTTAAACAGACTGCAGCTACAGCACTAGTTTGCCTATTAAAACACCAAAAAAGTCTGTTTTTTAAAGTCTACCTGGATCCATAAACCTCCCAGTTTGAGTAAGTGCTGTACAACTCTGTGGCATTGCTGTAGCCATATAACAGGAGAAATACAGAGGGGGTTTTCCCACTTTAGGAACTTAACAACTTATCTGTGCCTGGCCTTGCAAGGCTTTAAAAAGGAGCAGTAAAATCAACACTGAACATTTCAAACTGATCTACATAATGTGCTATCCATGTTCTGAGCTTTGCTGAACTGGATTATTAACTAGACTCATTTTAATCTACAGTTAACGTATGTATGTCCATAATTTACTTCCCTTGATAAGCTCACAGAAACCTTTCATTCAGACTTAAGGAGGCATCAAAACCTCAGATTATTGGCAACAATCTGAGAAACATGAGAACTTTTTCCAGCAGCTACACTGTATGTAAAATAAATGTAACTAACCAATTGTTTAGGTGGTTACGATGAGTGACTGTGAATATGTGAAACTGAAAATGAGCTGAAACCGCCACAAATAAGGTTGTAAACAGAATCCAGTTTCAACCACATCTATTTTCCTTTTCCTCCCCACAGAAAACTGCGGCGTGACTACCCCTCCAAGATCCTGATGAACCTCAGCACATCCCTGCTCTTCCTCAACATGGTGTTCCTATTGGACAGCTGGTTGGCCAGTCTGGAAACCGATTGGCTGTGCATGTCGGTGGCCATCTTCCTACACTACTTCCTGCTGACCTCATTCACTTGGATGGGGCTGGAGTCCATTCACATGTACATCGCTCTGGTCAAAGTCTTCAACACCTACATACGCAGATACATCCTCAAGTTCTGCATCGTCGGATGGGGTGAGTGGCCATTGGTTTTAAATATGTTGCAATGCTAAAATAGTGACTGTTATACTTTTGTTTATTCTATGTGCTATGAGGTTGGTTAACTCAATTGAACTCCATTGTGCAATGCAGTCAGGCTCTCTCAACATCCAGTGCTTGTTAAAAATCAATGCATGTGATTAAATAAATACCTCAATCTAAACATTTACAGATGGCTCTGAAGTTTTTGCTTTAACCCCTCTCATGCTAAATTTTGCGATGCCTGTTTAGTAAGGTGGTGATTAGTTTAATTACTTTTTAAAAGTTTTTGAATTTTATTTTATTACTATATTTTTCTGCTGCATATTTAGGTGCTAAAATTGTCCTTGCTTTCTGTTTGAATGCACTGTCTGTGTGTTTTGGGGGGGGTTGTCTTTTTTTGGTTTTAATATTTGTGTGCATTTGACTGTTGGACCATTTATGTTAGTTTAGTTTATCATTATGTTGGATATTACTTGTGTTTCTCTGGCAACTGTCAGACAAATATAACAACAGAGGACATTCCCATTTAAGACAGAAAGACAACAGCACAGTACTCCAGAGTATATAATATATAATATAATGTCCCACTACAACATAACCAATGTTTAGTGACACAACTATCTAATCTATCATATAATTAGTTTTACAGAAATATATTAAATGTTTTGCTCCGTCTTCCTTGCATCCTTCCATGCAAATTTGCACCTAATCATGTCTTTCCATTGACTTCATATGCAATCATGCTGACTCTAAAATTCAATTCACAGTCAGTGGTCAGTGCATATCATGCTACTGTAGCTATCTTACAGCTGGCTGGCTTCAGTGGTCTAATTGGTTGATTTTCTGTTTGAACACACCTTTAAGTATTTTACTACCTTCCCATGAAGTCTTCTTCTATCTCTATTTGCTCAATTTCTCATGTCCAGCAGCGAACATTTTTGTCACAAACTTCAAAGACACCATAAAGAGTTTTCTGTGACACTGCCAATTTGTGATTTTTATCGTTAGTCATACAAATACAGCAACAGACAGCAGCACATATAAATGGCATTACAGCAACGAAGATTCAAGGAAAACGATACTGGATTTCTGATGATGTTTGATGATGATTCTTCCTTCAGGTCTTCCTGCTGTGCTGGTGGGGATTGTTGTTGCAGTGGATAAAAACTCTTACAGACTGCAGAAGTATGGCAAAGGAGACACAGGAGAGGCATCCTCAGATTTGTAAGTTACCACTCAATTACAATAATAAATCAGTGTAATTATCTACAGTCAAACATATGTTAGTGTGACAGTTGAGCGATCATGGTTCAGAGTTGGTGTTTCTCTCCTCAGCTGCTGGATCGATAATAAAGCTGTTTTCTACACCACCTGCGTCGGTTACTTCTGTCTGGTGTTTCTGCTGAACGTGGCCATGTTCATCGTGGTGATGCTGCAGATCTGCGGCCGCAACGGGAAACGCAGCAACCGCACACTACGAGAGGAGGTCTGTAGTCAAAGTCACCAGTCACAAACCTCATCTCGAATGTGTCAGGTTTCTTTATTCTCTATTGCAAGTAATCATTGATTTAAAACTGGAGCACTTTCACATTATCTATTAACAAAGAACATTTAAATAATTATAAGCAGCAATAACCAACAGAGTGTGCAAAGAAAAGATGATATTGCACTTTCTTTTCTTTATTTATTCATCTAGTTGCCATTTTCCAAAGCAGAATCCGAATATGCAAATTTTTCTTTTTCTTTTTTAAAAATTTGTATTCATGGTTAAAACAGCAGCATGATTATTTTAATGGTAATATACGACAATAAACTTTCTTGCCAAAGTTTCAAATTAAGACAAGAAAAGCAAATAAAAACACAGATTCATAAAATAAAAAACACTTGGGTATAAAATAAAGTTCAATAAAATATAAGATGGTAAAAGTAGGATGATAAAACCCAGCAACCTGTTAAATATTCATAAATGTTCTCTTATAAAAGAATGTGAAGACAATAAGAGAAGATGTAAAAGATGCTAAAGATAGTAAAAGATGAAGAGGAAAGAAAGGAGTAAAGAAAAAATTATGGGAAAGGAAGAATAAAATAAAACAGGAAGGAAAAATATTAAAACTCACAACACATTAAACAAGAACACGTGTGCAGACACTAGTTTGACCCATTTGAGAGCTGTAAAAACACCCAATACACATTTCTATTAGCTGGACTTTTCCTAATGTGACCCGCAGTATAGAATAATGAAAATAAAATGCATTATGTTTTTAATTTTTGTGCAGCTGATCTATGCAAATGTACAAATTTGACCTGTGTTAATAAAAAAAATCAAAAATCAGCATTCAAACATGTTGAATATTATTATTAATGACTGATGTGGCTTTTATTAATGTAAATTAGTGTAAAGACTAATTATGAGTCAGAATATGAACTGTATGTAAGTGTTAATATAAAATAACCAACTTACTCTGTTAAAAAACGAAATTCAGAGGCCCCTCAAAGTAAAGTTTCTCGCTCTTCTGTTGTGATTTCAGGTCCTACGAAACCTGCGGAGCGTCGTCAGTCTCACCTTCCTGCTGGGTATGACATGGGGCTTCGGTCTGTTCGCCTGGGGACCCGTCAGTCTGGCCTTCATTTACCTGTTCTCCATCTTCAACTCGCTGCAAGGTAACTCAGCAGTTAGGCGTGACTCTGTGTAAATCTACATCGTTGTAGTTTATAAAATAGGATTTCATGTTTAGTGGTATCAAAACGCTTTTGAGAGTTCAGTGAAGAGAGCAGAACAAAATTGTTTTTTTATGCAGGGAGGAGACATGTTATCATTGACTAGTGCTAACCAGACTGTTGTAGCTGGAGTAAGTTCAGCTGTCAGAGAGCGAGCCCAGGTTAAAATCCCCCATTATTATTTTGATAAAGCATCAGGGGGCGAAAGGGGGATGATACATACCAACAATGGTCACATGCATGTTCCTCCTAAAACAGAGGTCCAAAACAATATAATTCATATTTCTTGTGCTTTGAGTAAGAGATGATTTCATGGACAGTGAGGTAGTCTTTTTCCATAAATCAGGACTCTGCCTCCCTTACTACTTAAACCACATCTAAAAACAATTTTATCCATCTATGGTAATGTCATTATTTGGGATTTTAGATGAAAGCAAATGTTTCGGACAGAACAAGGACGTCTGGGGAGGTTTCATTTATCAAAACATGGATGGAGTCCATTTTTTGGAAGCAGGATTCTGATGTTGTAACAGTCAGAGTCCATGGAGTACTTTAAAGTGTTGAGATTATTTAAGTGTAACATGCTTTTTATATGAAGCAAAGGGCGGAGAAGAGGGCACAATTAATACAGGACTTTAGGCAAATCACAACTCATATCTGGAAATTAAAAATGTAGTTTGGCCGTCAAGTTATGGGGCGTTCATATGGGCTTACAACATGGGTGTCAATCTCATTTTCAGGAAGGAAAGATGGAAGGACAGATAGAAGGAAGGAAGGAAAGAAAAGAAGGAGGAAGGAAGAGAAGACAGGAATGAAAGACAGAAGGAATAAAGGAAGGAAAGATGGAAGTGAGGAAGGAAGGGAGGAAGGAAAGGAGAAAGGAAAGATGGAAGGAAAATAAAACAGTAAGGAAGGAAGGAGGATTGGACCCCTTGGCGGGCCGGATCTGGCCCACAGGCCGCATGTTTGACATCACTGGCTTAAAACTTGGATTTGCAGAAGGAAGGAAGGAAAGAAAAGAAGGAGGAAGGAAGAGAAGACATCAATGAAAGACGGAAGGAATAAAGGAAGGAAGAAAGGAAAGATGGAAGGAAGGAAGGGAGGAAGGAAGGAAAGAAGGAAGGAAGGAAGGGAGAAAGGAAAGATGGAAGGAAAATAAAACAGTAAGGAAGGAAGGGAGGAATAAGGAAAGTGGGCCGGATTGGACCCCTTGGCGGGCTGGATCTGGCCCACGGGCCGCATGTTTGACATCACTGGTTTAAAACTTGGATTTGCAGCCCAGCGCCCGTCACACTGTGCAAATATCCTCTAACGCAGTGCGAGCGACAACCAGCAAGAGTCAGTCACGCTTGTTTGTATTGGTGCTGAAACAGAAGCTCAGAGTTGTTTATTACTCTACTCCACTAAAGCTGATTGACTGTTGCAGAGTCCGGTTTCTCTATAACGCGTCTTTAACGACCCACTGGGACTGTTAAAAGGAGAACGACAACATGTGGAAACAAATCACAGACATTGTTGGTTCATTAGTGCGGCGGCTACACTTTAGAAAACATCTGTCCAGTCAGAGCGGAGGATGTGAACGACGTGAACAACACAACACAACACAGATTCATGAGCTGCTTGAGATTGAGATTGTTTTCAGGTTTCTTCTTATTTTGAACGCAACTCTACTTTATATAATATATTTTTTTATCCATTTGTACATGTAAAAAGTAAATTTACTCACATACAATGAGTGTGACAGTGAGTGAATTTATTTTTTCCATTCCACCACTGGAGCCAACCGCAGCACATTTACATCGATGTTAACCCTCCTGTTGTCCTCAGGTCAAGGAAGGAAGGAAGTAAAGGAGGAGGGAGGGAGGGAGGGAGGGAGGGAGGGAGGGAGGGAGGGAGGAAGGAAGGAAGGAAGGAAGGAAAGAAAGAAAGAAAGGAAAGGAGTAAGGACGAAAAGAGGAAGGAATTTAGGAGAGGAGGAAAGAAAGGCGGAAGGAAGGAAGGAAAGAAAGGAGTAAGGAGAGAGGGAGGAAGGAAGGAAGGAAGCAAGGAAAGATGGAAGGAGGAGGGAGCAAAGAGGGGAGGAGGGGAAGAAGGACAGAAAAATTGAAAGAGCGAAGAAGGAAGGAAAGAAGAGATGGGGTCAATTTGACCCGGGAGGACGACACAAGGGTTAAACTGTCTGTCTCTAGCTTGTGATTGAGACAAATATAATAGTAATAGATTTATCTGATAGATTTCTAATAAGAAAATCACTCTTGCATCAGGCCCAGTGTGTTATTCTGGCAAAGTTATTTTGGCCCAGTAGAAAGTCATTTATTTCGAACTCCATTTGGGACCCATTACAAGGAGAAAACTGTCAAATAAAGCCAAAATAATAATTTAGAGTACCTAAAAAGTAATAGACTGTGTCATACTTATTATCATTTTGGCTAAAAAAGTATACTTTTACTAGACTTCAGGGGCTCAAAAGACAATTAGAACCACACCTAACATATGCTTTTATCCTGCTGTTTTCTTTCTGCAGGTCTCTTCATATTTATCTTCCACTGCGCCTTGAAAGAAAACGTCCAGAAACAGTGGAGGAGATACCTCTGCTGCGGACGCTTCAGGCTGTCAGATAACTCAGGTACCTGTTTGTCTCTGTCTCTCTGTTTACTTGGATTGTTACCACAGAACAATGAAGCTACTGATTCATTTCTCTCCACAGGAGTCCAGTCAAATCTGTCTGCTGGACTCCTGCCAAGTTCCCACAACGGTAGAAAAAAGAGAAAGGAACTTTATTAAAATATAAAACCTAAGTCACCTGGGCTTTGCAGCTAATAAAACAAGATAAAAACAGAGTCGTCTCCGAAAGATCAGGAAGTCCTGCGGCTGCTCTTCAAGTGCCGGTGCCAGTTCATTTACAAGAAGACCTTTTATACTTTTGACTTTCATACCAAAAATTCCTAAAACTTTAAGTCTTCATTCACTATTTAATTGGAAAAGCTCCTGAAACGGTATTTAGGCCACAGGAAACTTGAACTCCGATTGAAATCAGGATCAAGGTAGGCAGAGATTTTGGAGGGAAGGTAAGATGGAAGGGGAGGCAGAGAGGTGAAAGAAAGGGAAGGAAAGAGGAAGGAAGGGAAGAAGAGCTGGCATAAAAGTGTGAAGTTTATGTGCAGTTGAGGTATTTAATTGAAAGCTAGGTCAACATGTTACAAAGAATATTTACTCTTGTTTTTTTGGTTATGACGAGAAACTCCTCTTGTTTTAACGAGATACTTTATTTTTCATGTTATTCTGATATTTTCACATTTTTACAGTTACCAAATTATTCAGTTTTTAGAAGAAAATGTTCTTGCAATAACAACACATCACTTCCTCTTTGTTCTTTTCAAAAAATGTATCATTAAAACTTTCCAAACATGATAAGTTAGCAAGTTTTTATAACAGAAAAAACACCCAATCTGTGCCTATAGAGATAATACTGCGGCCTATATCAGCTAGAAAAAGAGAAAGTAGACCTTGTTCTCATCAAAAGACACAGACTCTGAATAACAAACCACAATAACTTTCCCTCTTAAGTCTTCTCTTATCTCAACGTTAAGAACACCAGCTTGTCATGTCCTTTAGCGTGTTGAACGAGCCACCAAACAAACATTCATCGGGTACTCCGCTAATGTGAGTTAGCAGACTTGATCGCTACGTAGCTGTTAAACTTCAACATATTAAACAGCCTGAAAACACACATGGAAATGTTACTTTGGATTCATTAAATGCTGGTTTGGTCATTGCTCTTCAAAAGTCCCTAAAACGTTAATGACTCACTGTTTCTCCTTTACTTGTAGCTACAGCAGTTTGTTAACTAAAACTGTTAGCATGCTAGCTGCTGATAGCATGCTAGCTTATGTCAATCAAATGCAGACACTGACACACTGGAAGACATTTAAAAATAATTAATATGCACAAATGTGATATTCTGACCAGATGGTTTGTGTTTTGCAGACTGGAGTAAGACTGCCACCAACAACACCAAGAAGGTGAGCTCAGACAACCTGGGCAAGTCTCTGTCGTCCAGTTCTTTCGGCTCCAGCACCGCCAACTGGACCTCCAAGGCCAAAGCTACACTCAACCCCTTCACCAAACGACACAGTAACACAGGTGACACACACACACACACACACAAACACACACACTCACTATAAGGTGTATAGTGGGTTGACCAACACTCCAAAAGTCAAAGATATTAATTTACAATGATGTAAAACAGACAAATTATCACATTTAACAGCTGATTTTTTGGGGGATTTCTGCTTGTCAATCAATTTTCTGTCAATAGACTAATCGATTTATTGGGTAATTGTTGCAGCCCACAAATCAGTACTGTTTCTGTGGCCGTTTCACATGTTCTTGTATCTACCTCTGTGTTTGATGTGTAGAAAGCTCTATCAACGAATAGCGAGAGCGGAGGACCAACGAAGGTAAAGCTAAAGTTCCCCCGCTTGTAGCACCATATGACCCACACTGCATTTCCCAAAATGATTGTGGTCAAAGTGAATCTGAAAATTTAATAAAAAGAGGAAACCTAATTTGAATTGGTCGAGAGGATCCTTTGCTAGCAGACATTTTGGGACAGCAACCACCGTGTGTTGTGATTGGCTGGTCACTGTGATGTCACATGCCACCCATCTTGTTCCCAGCCTGAGAAACACTGAGTGGGGAGGAGCTCACTTTTTCACCAATTTAACACATGACTAAAAAAACTACAACTCCACCCACCCAGAGAGACCCAGGGTGCAGAAACAAGCCCCACCCCCCCAACCCCCCCCACCCACGCCCCCCGACAGACTGCTTCCAAGCTAACATCTGCCACGTTTAACTGCAATCTGTTTGGATTGTTAATCAAAGAAGAGTAACAGCAGGCTAACGGTGTGGTTTACACACGACTCGGTTTACTGATGTCATAATTTTGGGTTTGCTCATATAAATTAACAACAAATGTGTGGAGGGAAGATTTTGGCAAGAGATGAACATGAAGTCAAGGGTTGAGGTAATTACTTCCCTTTAGACATCTCTTCAAACACCTGCTCTCTAAATTACTCTGAAAACAAGATACACAACTTTATTTTAATAAAAAAAATAAAAGCTTGAGCAGATTAGTTTTATGTGTCATGGAGCCATAACAGAAATGACATTGATGCATGCTGGGAAGTGATAAACCCCCGACAGGCAAAGGGTCGACAGAGTATAAAGTTTTAGCATGCCTGGGTGTTTACCAAAAATAGCAATGTTTTTTGGCTTATAAAGGAAGAGCTTTAGTGCCTAACAGTGTTTTTATTTCCTCTTTAGTTTTTCATAAATCAGAAACTTTGAAATCTCTTGCTGATATCTCAAGTTACGATACATTACCAGCAAAGTCAAAACTTAATTTACGTCAATTTTTCAGCTTTTTTTATGACGTTAAAAAATAAATTAAGTTATTTTCTGCTCTGTAAACAACGTGTCCTGTCTTCTAGTTTGAGGAAAAATGAGAAACCAAAAGGGAGAAATGAAAATGTTCAGATTTTGTCTTCAAAGATAGATTATTTGTTTTCATGCAGCCAGTCAAATTGTTTAATTTTAAGCCTTATTTGCGTAAATCAGTAACGTCACTCTTCTATTATAAGCAGATGGACACTGTAGTCAAGTTTCCACCAAAATATAGAGCAAATTTGAACTGAATTTCCACAAATTTGACGAGAAAATGTCCTATTTTGTGCATATTAGGAAATAAATAGCTCTAGTAAGTGTCATTACACTATCGCAGAAGAGATGATGTCATTAACCCTCCTGTTGTTCTCGAGTCAAGGAAGGAAGGAAGGGAGGGAGGAAGGAAGGAAGAAAGAAGGAAAAGAGGGAGGAAGGAAGGAAGGAAAGGAAGAAGGGAGGAAAGGAAAGAAGGAAGGAAAGGAGGGAGGAAAGGAAAGAAGGAAGGAAGAAAGGTAGGAAAGAAGGACAGAGGAAAGACAGAGAAAAGGAGGGAGGGAGGAAAGAAGGAAGGGAGGAAGGAATAAGGAAGGAAAGGAGGGAAGGAAGGAAAGGAAGGAAGGAAGGGAGGAAAGGAAATCCATCTTTCCTTCCTCCCTTCCTTCCTTCCATCTTTTCTTCCTGTATTCTCTTCCTTCTCTTCCTTCTCCTTTTAGTGATCCGGCTCACATTAGATCAAATTGGGCTGTATGTGGCCCTTGAATGAAGATGAGTTTGACAGCCCTGCCTTAGGTAATCCATTATACAATAAACTAATGAAATCTATAAGACCAATAAAATGATATTGCTCTAGTATTGCACATTTAATATAAAACTAAAGACTAAATGGTTTCACTCTCTATCCACCAACTAATAACAGCGTTTTATTGCTGCTGCTTAAACTCTGAGATTGAAAATGTGCATAGTAACAGGTGGATGGAAACACAGACAGCAACCAGAGACACAACACAATAGTGGATCCGAAGCAGACGCGTGGAAGACATACTTGAACTCAATGTTTATAAATCAAAAAGTGAAATAAAAACAACGTCGGTGTGTCCAAACTTTTGTCTGGTGCTATATGACTGAAAGCTCGATTTTCACCTTTTGAACTGACAATAAAAAATAAAATGAAAGCTTCTGTAGCCAACTGAGCAATAAATAGACAAAACACAAGGTTCTGACCTGTTTAATGTCTGGGAATTGAAATTAATTTCACAGCATAAATCTACTTATTATTTTTTCCTAAAATAAGCTCAGGACTTTTCTTCTTCTTTGTCGACTATTCACATAAAACAGGAACAGCTGATTTTACAGTTTGGTTTTTGACTCTTTTTGTCTCACCAAAGAAAACTCCCGGGTCAAATTGACCCCGTCTCTTTTGACTGTTCCTTCTTTCCTTCCTTCTTCCCTCTTTCTTTAAGTTTCCCTTTGTTCTTCCCCTCCTCCCCTCTTTCTTTGCTCTCTCCCCCTTCCATCCTTCCATCCTTCCTTCCTTCCTTCCTTCCTTCCTTCCTCCTTTCCTCCCTCCTTCCTTACTCCTTTCTTTCCTTCCTTCCTTCCTTCCTTCTCTCCTAAATTCCTTCCTCTTTTTGTACTTACTCCTTTCCTTCCTTCCTCCCTCCTTACTCCTTTCTTTCCTTCCTTCCTTCTCTCCTAAATTCCTTCCTCTTTTCGTCCTTACTCCTTTCCTCCTTCCTCCTTTCCATCCTCCTTTCCTCCCTCCCTCCTTACTCCTTTCTTTCCTTCCTTCTTCCTTCTCTCCTAAATTCCTTCCTCTTTTCGTCCTTACTCCTTTCCTTTCCTTCCTTCCTTCCTATCCTTCCTCCCTTCCTTCTCTCCTAATTTCCTTCCTCAGTTTTTCTTTTGAGTCTACACTGAGTTTATATTCTCGTCTCACCTCAAAACACATAATGTATAACATGATCAGAGCTGACACAACATACACTCAGGCTATCTGACTCCACTCGGGTGTTGAATATATTGACATGGAGACTCGCTGCAGTAAAACAAAACCTTACCCCGACTGGCCTGATTAGACTGAGTAGAATTTGGAGATCTTTAGAAGTGAAGATATATCTGATCTGAATGTGGAAATTATAGTTTGGTTAAGATTAAGTAAAGATTAAAGGCTAACATTAACTGAAGGTCTGACAGGTGAAGAAAGGTGAAGAAAAAGAAACCCTAACCCTAACGTTCTACATAAAGGACACTTCCAACTGTACTTGTGGGCTAACGTTTGAGGTGCAGAAACATCCAATATGGTCATATTTCCATATAAATACTGATCTGTCTTTTCTATCAACACACACACACACTCATCTGAGCTGCACAGCGCACACAGCTGCAGCACATTGAAGAGTTTAAATGCAGACGCTGGTCTAGTCTCACTCTGTAACACACTCTGCTCGACTACATCACAGCCAAATCTGAGGGAGGAAATTAATTGGTGTCATAAGCTATTAACATCTAACAGTGTAAACAGGACCATTTGAATATATTAATAATTTGATTACATGATGATTATTTATGGATTACAATGAGCTATTAATGATTTGTGTATTATTACCAATTACCGATGTTTTCCTTTTAATGATTAGATATTAACATTACATTTAAAAAAAAAAATCCTTGACATGATTTTTGATAGCCAAAATGAATGACTAATTGTAATTTGACTTGGACTTTAACAGTGCAGGAATGAAGTAATATCTTTCTCTTTGGTTTTAGGTGAAAAATTCATCTTAATCTAATTTTCTGAAAGGGTTTCCATATGAGAGAAAGAATTTAGAAAAACACTTAATCCTTAAGAACAGTGATTTGTCAATGACAAATTTGACAACGGAGGGGTTTTTTTTAAGGCATTTAGGAATCCAAACCTTGATCTTTTTTTTTTCTTTTATCAGCCAGTTATAGAAGTGGAAGAAGTGAGTTTGTTTTATTTCTGCCAGAGCTGAACTATCATCCAACTCACACAGCTGCAAAGGATTTAGTTCATCTTCTGTCTTCTGCTCACCAGCTGTCTTGGCAATCGTGAATGTTGGACTTCCCCATCAAACACACACACACACACACACACACACACAAACACAAACACAAACACACACAATAATCATAATCTAGGATATAATTTGGGGTAATTTGTTCACCAGAGTAAGAAACAAAACTATTAACAGCTTACCAGACAGACAGGTGTTTCAAACAGGAGTGATGTTTATTATCAGCTGATGAAACAGGTGAGGAGAGATGTTTTTGTTTTCTGATTGAGAGTTTAGAGATTTGCCTCAAAGCTGTGATGAAAACATCTTGTACTCCTGAATAGGAAGCTTTTTCTTTTCAAACAGGCTCCATTCACACTATGCGTGATACTTTTTTTTTCTCCTTCCTTCCAGCTGAAGGTGTTCAGTAAACAGAGATGATGATGACATCAGATTGTTAGCACATGACCCAAAATAGACGTGTGTGTTCTCTTGTTTGGTTTTCCACAAGTTGTTCACTCGTTTTGGATCGTATTTCAGCTCCAACATGTACGGATGTAGTTGAGAAGTTGACATTGAAATCCTGTTATAGTTTATGTATGTAGCCTCATGAATACAACAAGCTAAACAGTGAGACCACCAGGGATTTTGGGGGCCCCACCACCACACACAGGTCACACCACACCTCTGCCTGCGAAGGCTATCAACTCTCCTGTAGTCCAGTACTAACTGTACACAATGTACTGACATGGAGCTGTGAAAGTAGGAGGCAGGACTGAACCATTTCATGTACATAGAGGGGGGTGTTTAGGCCATACAGAGGATTTGGATGGTTCATTTTAACCATAAACAAGAAAATAATGTGTTAGTTTAATGCAGGGGTGTCAAACTCATCTTCAGGGTCACAAATGGCCTGATTTGATCTTCCTGTCTTCTCTTCCTTCAAGGAAAGAAAGACAGAAAGAAAGGAAAGGTGGAAGGAAGAAAGGGAAGAAGAGAAGACAGGAAGGAAAGAAATAAAGAAAGACAAAGGAAGGAAAGATGGAGGGAAGAAAGGGGAAGGAAGGAAGGAAGGATTGAGAGACAGATGGAAGGAAGAGAAGACAGGAAGGAAAGACAGAAAGAAAGGAAAGATGGAAGGAAGGAGTGAAAGACAGATGGAAGGAAGAGAAGACAGGAAGGAAAGTGGGCCGGATTGGACTCCTACATGGGCTGGTTCTGGCACGCGGGCCTCATGTTTGACACCCCTGGTTTAATGAGTGCATTGTAAATAAAAAAAATTATGAATGTTAATTAAAGATTTATAAGTTAATTTAAAAAAAAAAAGTAATGAATGTTCTAAATATATTTTTAAGGGCCCTGTCAGTAAAAAAAAACTCTTTATAATGAAGTGATGTGTCACCCAGTACAATGGTGTGACTTACTGATATGTTTTAAATAATTTTTGAATCAGGTATATTCTGCTTTGGATAAAACATAATACTTGTTATATGATCCCAACATGACATGTGCTGACAAGAAGAACAATATAAAAAACTTATCCTTTAATTGAGTGGGTTTTTTTTTAACCTGTTCCACTATTTAAACCTACATAGCTGATATTTTTGGGCACTTCATTGCAGCCTCAAAAAATAAATAACATATAGTATAATGACATATAATATATATACTTTTAAAGTTGATACAGAGAGCTAGAAGGATGTGTAGATCTGAAGGGAAGTGTAGAGTTGTTAATAATTGTGTCATTTTGTCAAAATAAGTGACACCTTTCTTGTTACACTAAATTATTTGATGCATTGATTTAAAAAAAAAGAATATCGATGAGTGCAGATTTAAGGAGTCTGAGTTCTTCTTTCACCATTTCAGGGAAAAACAAAAAGCCATCTATCATTTATTTTCTCTCTTTCATGGCGTTAATATCTGCAAACTTTTCACTGCCAACATTTTTCTTCTGGATTCAATATCTGCGGTTTAAGCAACAACAAAAAAAAACAAAAAAACACTTGGTTAAAGAAAAGCTTGTGGTCTCGGTGAAATAATAAAGACGTTAACACTGACATGAGATGGGCTGTGAACTGATCACGCTCAAAACATTTAACACTTCACTGCCCATTTACACATACTGGCAAAAATGTTACGGTTCTGTTGGCAGTCTGGCTCTCTGTGTCCCTCGCTGCCATTCTCCACCAGCCCCCCAGAGGCTCCACAGCCTTTTATCCACTTTCAGTTTGAACTGGACTCAGTGGAGAAAAAGCTGTTTGTAGTTGTGCCTGTGAAGACTTATGGCATGATATCATTTAAGATGCCTTTATTAGTTAGTTTTTTTGGGTGTTTTTCATTGTGTTTCCTCCTCAGCTTGCTTTTCCACCTTCACACCTGTTCTCCATTCAGTCTCGTTAGCAGTGCCCTCCTCTCTGTATATTAAGTTGTATCTGTGAAGAGATGGCATGATGTCATTTAACCCTCCTGTTGTCCTCGAGTCAAGGAAGGAAAGGAGGAAGGAGGAAGGAGGAAGGAAGGGAGGGAGGGAGGGAGGAAGGAATGGAGGAAGGACAGAGGAAGGAAGAAGGGAGGTAGGAAAGAAGGAAAGAAGAAAAAGGGATGGAGGGAGGAAGAAGGAAGGAAAGGACGGAGGGAGGGAGGAAGGATGGAGGAAAGAAGGAAGGTAGGAGGGAAGGAGAAAGGAAAAGAGGAAGGAAGGAAAGAAGGACAGAGGAAAGACGGAAGGTAGGGGGGAGGAAAGAGAGAAGGAGGGAGGAAGGAAGGACAGAAGGAAGGAAGAAAAGGGGATGGAGGGAGGAAAGACAGACGGAAGGAAAGGAAGGGAGGAAGGACAGACGGAAGAAAGGAAGGGAGGAAAGAAGGAACAGTCAAAACAGACGGGGTCAATTTGACCCGGGAGGACGACACAAAGGTTAAGATGCCTTTATTAGTTGGATTGTATTCATTGTGTTTCTGGAGGGGGGGGTCATTGCATTTCCTCCTCAGCTTGCTTTTCCCCCTTCACACCTGTTCTCCGTTCAGTCTCGTTAGCAGTGCCCTCCTTCCTTTGCATCTTGTCACCTGTTCCTTGTTGTTTCATTAGTTCAATTTGTATTTAGATCTTGATTTTCAGTGCAGTGTTGTTAGACTCTTTCTGCTCTGATTGTGTTGTATTGTGTTTCAGTTTTGCTTTGACCTGCCAGCTTTAGTTTTTTTTTTTGTTGCTTGCACACGTCTTTAATTAAGAAGTTGTTTTATCCTTAGTCAGCCTGAAGTCCTCCTGCATTTGGGTACACATAACAAAAAACTTCTTTACTTTGTTCTGTGTTTGCTTGTGTATTTAACTCTGTAGCCTGCCTGAAATATAACATAGTTGCTTCATTTGTTTAAAAAAAAAAAAAAAAAAAAAATCATCTTTCAGTGTCTTTCACAATCACACTCAGCTTGATTTAACATTCCCATGATGCAGTAGCTGCAGGGCAAATGTAACCTCTTGAGGGAAAACATGTGCTTTCTCTAGCATATCATCAACGCAGTCAACAAATTCCTTTCATTGCAAAGGCGTTGGGGAATTTGCTCATCAGTGATGCTTAATGTCGCTGTAAATCTTGACGCGTAGATAGATGTGGTGCTCCAGCCTTTTAGACCACATATGCCAGTGTTAGCGTGTGTTCTGCACCCACAGGAATCAATACACTTGTCTGTTTCCATATTTCATTTCACACGCAACCACACAATCCCAGCAGGACATTTTTCTCTAACTGGGTGATTATACACACTTTCTGCATGACCAAATAAACACATTTTGTGGGATTTGAACTTCAGATATAATCACGTACACACATTTACACTTATTTTTTTTCCCCAAGTATTGACTTTCAGAATCGTTTTTTACAGCTGGTGATTCGGGGTAGGCTGTTCAATGCAGGCAAAAGTGCTTAACTTTATTATTATTATCAAGAAATCTCATCAACACGAAAAGCAAACTAGTGGATTTTAATAAACTTCATATAACTCATTTTTCTAAGTGATAGAAATCCAATACAGTCCTACTTCATCCCCCAAAAACACTCCCTATTGACTCAGTGTACAAGTAAATACACGGATGATACGCTCTAATCATCCGAATCATTGCAGTTTGGAGTTGCAACATTGTGGTGTTTACTGTTGCCATGGCGATATAAAAAATATAAGAAATATAAACCACTTTTCCACATGATTTTAGCCCAAATGTGATCTTTCCCTAACTAACTGGTTTTTTGTGCCTAAAACTTAACCACTTTTTAACCATAGTGGGTTTTTTAACACAATAATACATTAAATTAGTGATTTTTAATGACTTTGGAAAGCATGATATGATGGTTTTGTGGTTCATTATGGAGATCATTTGGTCATTCCTACCACAGCTCACAGTTAGATGGCATAAACTATACTATAGGCTGTTTTTTACTGGATGAATTTTAGACCTAATTCTGTGGTTTAATTATGAGGATATGCTGCTTTTAACTACTACAACTAAAGAGCATATTATTAGTTCTTGACAATTGAGTCAGCAGCGGAAAGTGGTGATGGGGAGGAAGAGGGATTCCCAAAGAGGAGCAGGAAAAGTTCAGAGTCCTAAAACTGACCAAGGTGGAAGGTTACAGTGGTTTACTGTATGTGCCACAAAAAGTGCTGGTTGAAGATGAACAAACAGCAGATTGCAGGATGTGGTGATCAAATTTTGAATTTGGACTAGATAAGAAGACTAAATGCTGTGGTCCCATTGTATTTTCCAGCTGATAAGTCAACACACTTACTGTCAGTAGCATTTACATTGATTTTAACCATTAAGGAAAAAATTTGAGTGTGAACCTTTTCACACAAAATAAAACTATGCATGTCCTCCAGATGGTTTAAGGACAGCTTTCAATTTACTTTGGGTACTCTTAGATTAATTTACAGGAATTTATATGAATAAGAGATCTTACTGCCCTGCAAGCTGTCACCCAAATCCAAACATCTCTGCTATAACTTTATCTCAGAAGCATAAAGCTACTGCCCCTATTTAACTAACTTTTCTGGGGTAAAACTGTATAATTTAGCTGGCAATCATCATAACACAGATGGGAGTTGTAAAAATCTTGCATTGTAATAATTAAATTGCTTTACAGTTTTAGATATATGTGTCCTCATGGTCACCCTGTACTTATTTTAAATTTGTTGTCAACTTTGATGAAGAATCAGAGCTCTGATAGTTCATCTTTTGCTCTTATGTTAAAAAACAACTCTACTGCCCTGTGAAGTTTAGCTTACGCAGCACTTTAGTTTGAAGGCTGCGGCGTCTTGTTCAGTATCTGGAATTCTTCTCTGTATATCTTTTTTCCAAGTTTGGCAAGACTTACCAAAGCACCAAAAATACAGACTCTGGCTTATCCTCTCAGTCATTCCTCACATTATTACTGATTTATGACCCAGTGTGTCAGATAACTCTGCCAAGGATCTAACATGTGGATCTACACAATGATAAGATAACTCAGTAGGTTTGTTCTCAGAGCGTAGACATGTCATTTTCTTTATTTAAATACAGGTAAAAATATATATCTGGCAAGTAACAAATAAGAATTTAGTTGTCATGTTTTTGGTAACAAGTAGTGAAACATAAATGCATTATAAAGGATTTATCTTAAAATCAGCTCAACGTCTTATTTCCAGCTTTACAACAAAGCGCTGGCTATTGCATTATCTTTGAGTTCAGGCATATTTTTAGAAGAATTATCTGTAAATAAAAACAGATCAAATTTAGAGGTAGAGGAGGGTGTTTTCATCCCTGAGTAGTGTCTAAAGGATACAGTTTCAGCAAGAGGATAGGGCAGGTTTTATATTTATAACTAGTTAGCCTAGAACAACTACCAAGGGGACAGCGGCTATTTGTACCATAAGTTTCAGTTTGTTAGAAAATGTTGGTCAGCAGCATAATCTAACTTTGCCTGCCTGCCAACCTAACGTTAGCTTGTAAAATCAGACAGGATTTGGCTGGGGAGGTGGGACTTTCATGAAGAAACCAAATAAATCAGCTCTTAAGTGTCACGTGGCTGCCAACTCTCACACACTGACTGTGAGACTTATGCAATTGAAAGATTCTCATGCTGTCACGCCACACGTCCTTTTTCCCACACAGTAAAAATCAAATTCATGATTGATTACATATCAGCACAAAAAAAAGACACTGACAGTGTACGGAAAGACAAGACAACGCCAAACAGCAGTGAATTATTCAGACTACTAGGGGGAAAGTAAGAAATAGGTGCAGTGCAACCAGGCGGGGATTTCCGGTCCTCTGAAATGAGGCCAACACGGAAGTAACTTAGAACGGCATTCTATCAAAAAGCCACCAGGGGGCGACCGTTTTGGTGTCAAAAGGACTTCCGTCTCTATACAAGTCAATGGAGAATTCACTAACTTCTCACTTGATTTCTAACCTCAGTAAACGTTTTCAAAATGTGTTTATGGTCTCAATCGCTAGTTTAAAGCCTTCTTCAATGCAGTATGATGTTCACTTGTGAAATTTTGGCCTCCCTGATTTTATATTTGACGATAAAGCAGGGTATGCATTAGGGCGTGGCTACGTCCTGATTGACAGGTTGATTGCCCAATGTCCTCGAGCTCCAGCCCTCGTAACCATAGCAACCTCCCCGCTCCACCCATGGCTCCGCCCATGGCCATATAAGTAGAATCTGTGTTTTGTTTTCAAGTTTTCAAGATGGCGCTGCCTAGATTAGAAAACTATTGGCTTCTGAGCAGCAGTCCACAAACCACTGGGTGACGTCACTGATGTTACGTCCATTTCTTTTATATAGTCTATGGTTGGGACCCATGTGCTCATGCTGATGAGCCCACTCTGTTCAGATTGGCCAGCTCCAGGAAGCTTCTTCAGACTCCAGTAGGAAACATAAACAAACTGTAGTAGCAGGATGAATTAGATCCAAAGTGTGAGGGTGGACAATGTGAACAACACATGGAAAAATATCAGCAACACCATAGCAACCAATACTACTGAATGGACAACTGTTTATGGATATGTGTTGATATGATGTGATCTCATTGGAGAAGTAAAAAAAAAAAAGTAAAAAATATTGCAAAGGAAGTGTTTGAGAGCAAGTTGAATCCCGATTCCCTGGCTTTTGTTTTACAGGGAGCATTTTTACACACATTTACCTCAGAGTTTGGAACATTGGCTATGTTTAACATCCAATAACAGGATATAAATGAATGAAAATCACAAAAGCAGAATCCATTTTGATCAACCTAGTTCATTTTTTTTAACACTGTAAAAAAGTAAGTGTGCGTGTGGGAGGGGGTCTGTCCTCCATCCTCCATCCTCCAGTGGAAATAAAACTTAATCATAGATGACCACTTTCTGTCAGATTGGCCTCAACTGTGATCAGACTTTACAGCGTGACTTCTTGACAACACTCGTGGCGGTTATGAGCGCAAACAGGATCCAGATTGTAAAACTTATAAAAACCACAGATGAGCATTATGGGAAACAATTTTGGATGTAACACCTGATTTGTTTCCAGGCATGACGGATGCACCTTCCCAACTGATGTCTTTGTCATTTTATTGGCAGCTCAGTTTGGTTTCATCTTTATTAATGTGTTATATTTTAAAAGCTTGTTATATTATCCGTTGTGTCAAATCAGATCTTCATCTGAAAAGTAACTGCA
Organism: Scomber japonicus; assembly: GCF_027409825.1. NCBI lineage: Eukaryota > Metazoa > Chordata > Actinopteri > Scombriformes > Scombridae > Scomber > Scomber japonicus. The sequence goes on along the minus strand of NC_070594.1, from coordinate 8,159,783 downwards.
GCTGTCAAATAAATGTAGTGAAGTAGAAAAGACGATAGTCCCCTCTAAAATGTAGTGGAGTGGAAAGAGAGTAGAAATGTGACCATACACTTCCACAAGTCATATATGTTACTTTAAGGCCATCACAATACCTTACAATGTTTTAGCCTGTTGTGGAATAAGAAGCACAAAGGTCAATGCCTGAACCAGCTGAAATGTGATCTCTAAAGCAAAATCATTCAAATAAAATGAAAAAAAGAAATATATAAATATTTCAACCTAAACATTATAGTTATATAATTCATCTTCTTTCCTCCTTTCTGTCTCTACAGTAACATCAGCTCATATTCTCATGGTTCTCAATGTACTGTGGATATTAAAAAGAGACAGAAACTTTTTCTTGGCAGAGAATAAAATCTAGTGTGTCGCTGCTGCTGCTGCTGCCAAACGCGTTGATCACATTGACATTAAGCAGTTTTTGGCAGAGTCCAACGATGTACAAACATAAACAAATCATGACCTAACACTGTAAAAACAATCTAGAGTTTAGTTTCCAGTTTTTCTGGCTTTTCATAGTTTGTCATGTTTAAACAGGTACAGTAGGAGATATTTTAGAGCATGGAAACCAACATATAATACAGCTTATGCATTATTTAAATGGCTTTTAATTGATATTTTCATTAGCATTTGCCTTTTTAAAATGTTGATGAAAATGTTTAAAACTTGAGTACAAAGCCTTGGTGTCGTTGCACTCTCTGCACATGCTCAGAGGCGGAATTACTCTCCTGAGACACAAAATGTGCTTGCTGTTAGTTTTTGAAGACATATTTAAACAAACTAACATAAACAAACTCTTCACAATGAAGGAACATGTCACGCAGTGCAGCAGTGTGGCGAACTGATATGTTTTTAATAGTTTTTGGAGAACAACAGAGGTCTACAGCACAGAGGAATAAGATATCACACAATATCTGTCAGTAGCTCAATTCATTGTTGTTTTGGATACAAACATGGGATTTGTTGAATGACAAGAAGAGAATTATAGAAAATCCTTTAAACCTACCTAAATATTGCATGTGAGCATCCTTTGAGGGTCTTGTTAATGTAATTCCTGAAGTGGAAACAAAGAGACAAGAGACACAGAAGGTCCAAAAGTCCAATTCAGTGCGAGTCTCAGAGTCAGTGAGTGTAGTAAGTTTTCAAATCAAGTTAACAGAGCAAAAATTTCCAAAATGAGCACCAACATTTGAGTGCCTGAATTTATAGACTTTAACCATAATAACTTGACTTAGTATTTGTAGAGAAAAGTTGAGGCTTTTTGAATGGGAGTCAGTTGGAGCATCTACCAGCAGTCAGTGGCACTTCAGCCTGAAGATGGAGGAGCTACTTTTTTTTTCTTTCTTATATGTATTGTTAAAAAAGGTTTAAGGTCAATGTGGTGTTTATAGATTCACGTTGTTATGACATTTAAAGCTTGTAAATGTGGAGGAGAAGATTACCAACAGCCCTCTCTTTCCATTGTAGTCTGCAGAGTTTGTGTCCACATCGAACATAATGGTCCTTATATAAACTGACCAGTTGTAACGAATAAAATCTGTTGGGTTTATATATGTGGCTTTTCCCCATTCTGTGTGTTTTATTGCTCCAAAGAAAGATTCTTAGCAGGGATTTGTAAAAGTATGTGCAGTCGGTTCCAGACATATCACTGGATCAGAACTTACAATGGAAACAATCAGCATCTGTATGTGTCTTGTAGTGGCTGCTGGAGTCTTCCTCTCCTCTCGGTTTTCTCTCTGGGTTCGATCTGCAGAGTCTCTCTGAACCTCTTTGCCAGCTTTAGCTTTTCATTCTATAGTTTCCAGATGTTTGAGGTTAGAGAACCCCTCCATTCCAAAGGATGTATTTTATGACCAGAGGTTGAACTAATAGTCTTCAGTTTGACACAATTTAAACCCTAACCCCCTCCATCACCCCGCTGCTATGACCTTCAAGTTTCCAACACTGTGCTAAAGTGCACTCTTGAGTGTATTCTAGGCGGATATGGCAAAACAACGCCTCTGTTTCAGTTTGGATGCAGGACAAACATCCCAATCATAGGGCATTTCAAAAGTCAGATTTAGTGTACAGGGTGAGCCAGGGGCAAAATCAGTGCTGACACAGTGGAACTCCAGGATGTGTGAATTAGCGAAGTCGTGACTGTGGCGTGTGCCAGCAGGCAACAGTCTCTTGACCCTGTAGCTTCATGTCATACGGGGACACCAGTTGGACGAGATGTGAGGAATCAGGCATGATTGCATGTTGACCAAGACAACACGACAACTTAATTCCTCTATTGTTTAATTAGGCTGTGATAGCAGGAATGACAAAGAGCACTGATTGAGCTGCGTATTCATGCCAAGGAAGATTTTGGCTGAACAGTACGATTCAGGCGTTTGCTGAATTATTGCCTGCTTTACAATGACACGCTAAACATTTCATGGTTGCAGAGGGCCAGCAGACAGATTGAATGTGCTTGATTTGGCCCCAAATTGTATTAGTTTAGCTCCATTACTTTAGGAGGAAAGTTCTAAGGTGTAAAACCCTGGAGGCTGCTAGCATTGGTCCAAAAGCATCAGCACCTAAAAATGATTGTACTTCACAGCAACACCTTTGAAGAAAAAACTCTCAAAAGTTGTGTGATATGAAAATGTATATGTTGTGTCATGATAGAAAAATATCTATAGTTTCATATTATCCACGGACCAACTTTTTACTAACTGAATTCAAATGTGCTATGTTGGGATAGGTATTGATATCGGAATATGAAATTACCTATATTGGGATATGAGATTTTGGTTGTATCACCCAGCCCTACCCCTGAAAATGGGTGATTTTTTTCCAGATGGTATTCCAAAATTAGCATCAATTTTAGATGTACAAATGTGCGTGTGTGTGTGCTGATTTGCACTCCCATTGATCGGAGCAATGTTGATCTATCTCACTTCTTGGCTAATCCTGATTGTACCCCCAAAGGCTCTGTAGTTAATGATTTTAATTAGTGATGAATCCCACAATTATTTACTCAATTAATTGTTTTACCTATTAAACATTTTTAAGATAGCAAAAAATGTCCTTTTTTTTGTCCAATCAACAGTCCAAAACCCAAAGATATTCGGCCTACTTTCATGTTTGACACATTTAATTTTTATTTGATATTTTTGTTTTTCTTATGTGGAAAAGTGAGTAGTAACTTTTGGATACTTATCAATTACTGGAACTGAACATGTTTGTAGATATAGTCACCTATTGCCATATTTCAACATTTATGACCTCAGTACTACATGAGCATGACCTACCAACAGCACAAGCCTGTAAAGCAATGACTGGAAATGTGGTATAGCTAAAGCAAATTGGCACCAAGATGCCAACCTTCTCCACAGATGACACAAACCACAAACTTCTACAGGAGATTGCAGTGTGGAAGACAATATTCACTGTTAGAAGTGAATGTGGAAGTGAATGGACCATGTAGGACACACACCACTTTACTATGTACTCAAAACAGTGGATAAGATCAAACTAATACATGGCTAATCAACACCAACAAGACAACCAAGAAACAGGAGGGCTGTGTATCGGATAATAAATCTACAGGTGGTGATCCTCCCTGGAGGTCTCTTGGTTGAAAGCCTAAGAGTAAATAATTTCCCAGCACCCTGGTATTTGAAATGTGACCGGCTGGCCTGCATTATCATCTAGGCAGAGAGCCTCTTCAACCCTTGTTCTTAGGACACAGCCGTGGATAGTTGTAAAAGGCCAAACTAGCAAAAAAACCTCCAACAACCAAGTTTGCAACTGGAAAGCAGATTTATTTATGCAGGACCCCTGGATCTCTGTCTAATAACCTCTCGGGGTCAAGACAAAGGAAATCAGAAAACAAAACGCTAAGAAAGATAATGACTGGGCCTAAGGCTCTGATTGTGAGTGACTTTCTATAAAAGATGTAAAAAGCATGTGCAGTTAAAACACCAAAATACTGCTTTCCCAAGGATATGGTTTCTGATTTGGCACAAAGAATCCCCGTATCGTGGCTGCACACCGAACTGTGAAAAATATCATAGTACACATGGGGCCAATGGTCTTGTAAAACAACTGTCTGAAATGTTGAAACAAGACTTTATTGATCTGTTGAACAGTCAGCACTTGGTGTCAATCGGTGGCCCTCTACCACCAGTCAGAAAAGAAGTTCAGAGATTCAGCACTGAACATATGGTTTTCAAATGTTCAGTGCATTTTATTGAGAATTTTAACCTTTTTGGAAACCTCTGGGATCATCATCATCATCAATATCTTTTAAAGGCGGATGGACTTTTCCACAACACATCAGGAGTAAAATTCTTCACCCCTATCCCCTATCCCCTATACAAGAGACAAGAGGAATTGAAATACTGTAAGAGTAAGACATAACAGCACAGCATAAATCTTGAAGGAGAACCGGCTCAGTCCTCACCTGTGGGGATCCACCTCTTTCACCTCCATCCAGGTCCAGTTCACTGACCAGTTGAAGCTGTTGTCTGTGTATAAAATGCAGCAAGGCTGATGATACTCATGACTCTCTTCCATTGACAAGCCAGGGCCCGGTGTGCCTGTAGCTCCCTCAGTTTCGTCTTTAATAGGTTATGCAAAAAGAATGGTGACTCTGCAGAGTCAGGACACACCCAACCAAAACTGCAGATTCATCAAACTCAGCATTCATTACTCAGCCACAGCCTATCCCCAAAAGCCTGGACTGATCATGCTTTTACAAACTAAAACTAAAGCTTATTTTATTATCACGCACAATCGTGCTTTTGTTTTCAACTGAAACATAATCAGACCAAGATAACGGTGCAGCTGTTCTTATGGAGTCAACACCTTCCAACTTCTGTTTTGAGTGAAGTTAGATTGCATAAGAGAGGGGGTTTCTACTTAGTTTAATGACTCACTCCAAAGCAAACAGATATCGTGTGAAAATGTTGCTTCTTTTTATGTAGCTCTGAATTTCACTTCTGGAGCTATATTTCTAAACATTCTACAGGCCACCTAAGTACTCTGCAGCCATTTTTGTTGCCTTTGCTGAACTGCTTTCTATATTCTATATTGACTTTGGCTGTGTAGATAATGTTGGTTATTTTAACCTTCATGTTGACAACCCCCAGGTCAGTGGTGTTTTTGATAATTATGGACTTATATGTCCCGGAGCCCACACACAAGGAGGCACGCTCATGACTTAATTATCTCCAAGGGTCTGAACATTTCCAAGGTTGTGGTGACTTATGTTGCTCTACCTGTTCATCCTGTGTTTTATTTGTGAGTACTATTTCTGTGCACACAAATGTTCAAACACAGGAAATCACAAAACGGTATATCACTGAGAACATCAGTGAAAGATTTATTCCTTCTGCTAAGCTGATCTCGGGTATGAAAAGATCACCATGGAGAAATGCCATGCTGGAAAGAATAGAAAAGAGTGTTGAAAAGCTGATAGCCAAAAACAAATCCAGATTTATTATGACATCTATAAAGAGAGACATTGCATTATAATTTGGAACTGGCGGTCATTGTTCTCTGACCACAAACCGAAATAATGCACATTCTTTGATTGCTGCTGTCGACAGGCTAGCAAGCAGTGTCTGATCTTCTATCCATCAAAGCCTGCAATGAATTTACTTCCTTCTTCACTGGCAAAATACAGAAAATTAGACAAATAGTCAGTGCCTTCATATCAGGTACGGGATACATGTTGTCCATGTGTTATGGTATGTCAGTTCACATACCATAACATAATTTTATGTACGTAGTCAACCATGAAAAACTTGGAGGACATTAAACAACATCTGAAATCCTCCTGCTGCTGCCTTGATATTCTGCCAACACACTTTTCAAAAATGTTGCATGTGGCATCAGGTTATCTATAAATTGTCAATATGTCTCACTCTCAGGTATCCACCCAAAGGCCCTAAAACCTGCCGTCATCAATCCACTCTTGAAAAAGAACAATCTAGACACACCAATGTTAAGCTCCTGTTTTAATTAAAATAATTGAAAAATCTGTTGAACAACACCTGAACAGCTTCTTGGCACTAAAAAAACAGTTTTGCTATCTTTCAGTCAGGATTTCGACCACACCACAGCACTGGGACTGCTTTTGTTAATCTTCAATGACATCCACTTAGATCCAGTAATACTAACATTGAAATTCTGCCACTGTCTGTGTTTAAGTACTGCATTCGACACAGTCAACCACAACATTTTACTGAGTGGGAAAGTCTGGTAAAGTACTTAAATTCATTGAATCCTACTAGAAGAGCAGGGACTATTTTGTCTCTATAGGTATTTTTCACATCTTAGTGAACAAAAACTCCTCAAAACACTATTCCAGGGTCTCTCCTGTTCAACATCTACATGCTCCCACTGGCTCAGATCATAGAAAACTGTTAACAAAGATTTACATAACAATATCATCAGGGTGTTATAGTCCAACAACAAATAAAGATAAAGAAGATGTGTTTTTTATGGTGTGAATTTGGTTGTCGACTGCTGTTGCAAATAAAACTGCCCCTCGGGAACAATAAAGACTTTTTAATCTAATGTAATCTAATCTAACCTGAAGTAATTGTTTTTGGAGAGACAAGGAAGAACGATTAAAAGTCAAAAGCCATAAAGTAAGCCAGCAATTTTGGCATAGTCATGAACTCTGACCTAAATTTCAACAAGACTATTACAAAGGCAGCCTACTATCGCCTAAAGAATATATCAAGAATTAAAGGAGTTAGTCCTCAGTAGGATTTAGGGGGAAAATGGATTTATCTGCAGTAGACTCAACTACTGTACAAATCAGTCAAACAGCTGCAGCTGATACAGACCGCTGCTGTTAAAGTCCTCACTAAGACCAAGAGAGTGGCTCATATCACTCCCATTTTCAGATCTTTGCACTGGCTTTCCATCTGTCAATTGATATAAGAAATACTACTGTTGATTTATAAAGCTAAAATTCATTTCTAATCTACTGCTACATTATGAACCATTCAGACCTATCAGATCAGTTTCTGTCCCAGTGTCAAAACTAAACATGGAGAAGCAGCGTTAATTTTTTGCTCCACATATTTCCAACAAACTCCAACAAACTGCAGGTCTTGCCAATGCCTTTTAAAACCATTTTTTACACTGCACTGTTACTTTTATGTTCTGTTCTCTTGGCTCTTTCATTTTTTTTGTCTTTTTGTGGAGTGTTTCCTTTTCATTTTATTAGTGTTTTTAATGTTTTATGTAAAGCACTTTGAATTGGCTTGTTGCTGAATGTGCTGTATGAATAAGCTTGCCTTGCCTTATGTTGCTTTGAAACACTTTCGATGTATTGACTGTCAGATAAAAGTTGCTAATCGGCATTTGAGCTAATACGAACCATCTTCTCAGTGGTGGTGTTTGCTGTTTAGTTGTTTCAAGTTTCCTGAAGATGATATTTTGTTTGCATGAATGAATGCAATCTTAATTATGTGTGTCATATGTAACTATGATCAACCATCCGCATATTCATACAAGCTTCCAAACCCAGAGAAAGTTAAAAAATCAAGAAGACAATCAACAATCATCGAATTTTTAAAGTATCATTGTATACAACAAAATACATTAATCACTTTACCATATGGTAGTGGGATAATCAGAACAAACCCTAATTAAAAAATAAATCTTTGAAAAAAAAAACTTATTAAAACCTAAGCACATCAATATTAAATAGCCATCCCTGTTTTTGATCAGCTGCACGCCAAAATATTTCAGGGTTTCTGGAGTGTTTCATGGACAATTAACTCTGTTATATGTTGAATTTGTGTTGATGATATACCATCAGCGGTGCCAGATGGCCTTATACAAATCATACACAGAATACTTTCAGAAAAGAATGTCAATTATAGTTTATACAAGAGTGAAATAATTTCTTTCAAAACATATCTGTTCTGCTTCTTCATATTTTCATTGGCGGTCTCAACAGAATGACGTAGTCAACCATGAAGCTTTCTATCTCAGACACTGTGCACCACCCATCTTTCCATATGCTTCCCATCCTGCTCTGTGATGTTCTAGCAAAACACATCTCCGCCTAAATCTAAGACAATATATAAGAGCTTTCAAGGTCCAAATAACACCACAGCATAATAATATCCAAATATACCACTCTTCACAGTTGTCTGTCTAAATCAGGTATGTGCACATTCTGAAAAGTAATTTCTGGATCAAGTGGAAAATGAAATCCAAATATGATTTTATAAATGAGGCTGCTGTTCTGAAGCCTCGTCGTGACCCAGTGTGGCTTCTCTCGGCCTGGTTGTATTATCGGTTGGCTCCAAGTACCCTGGGAAGGAAGAACGCCAAACCAACAATTTGGAAGAGAAGAGGAAAAAAACACTAGACAACTACCACAGTGCCTCGCAAGAGAGCCAATTGTTCTAGAGGTTAACACTGCACTCTGACTTTTCTATAAATACTTCTATGAATAAGGAAACAGAATCAAGGGCCTATTATGGATGGTCAGCAAAAACCCATTACAACACCCAATTAAAGAGTATTTATTGTGTGGCCGCTTCATTTGGAAATCGTAGTGATGTGTATGTTTTTGATTAGGTATTTAATAAATCCCATGAAAGTGAATTCATCATCTCTATTTGACTCAAATTACCAAGCACTTTAGTTTATATATTATTATATACAATACTTAAAAACTTGAAATAAATGTTGACAAGTTTTATTTGATTGCAACTATACCTCATCATTAATGAAATTAAAGGAACATTTTCACCTTTTCTTTTTAACAGTTGAATAATTATAACTATACTAAATTGTTATGCTTATGTCTCTCTGATTGCAGATAAATGTTATTCCAATCAGACCAGCCCCAAGTGCGTCTCCTCGTCCTCTACTTCCTCAGAGATAGAGCCCAACTCCTCTTCCTCCTCCTCCATCCTCCCCGTCAGTCAGATGATCGACAAGGTAAAAGGTTACTGCTCCACACGCTCCGACAACTTCTACAAGAATATCATCATGTCCGACAGCTTCAGCCACAGCACCAGGTTCTAGAGCGGTCCTGGTGTTCCCAGACCAGACCTTATGGAGCCGTCTCTTGCTTCTGAACTTTGGCCACATCATTCTGGGAAAGTGTCATGACATCATCCTGCTGGCGGCTTCAGTGACATAAGAGGTTTCTGTTATGCGTTCCAGAATCAAGGGAAACACTGGAACCACTGGTTATTTAAAGCTTTAATTTTCTGATGGAACTGCCACCCAACATTCTAGAACCTTTTACACTATCACACTTTTCAAAATTCTGGAACTCTCTGATGCTCTGGAACTGCCCCCCAGCATTCAAGAACTGTCTGACGCTCTGGAATTACTGTCAACATTCTAAAACCCTCTGATGCTCTGGAACTGCTCCCAAGATTCTAGAACTCTCTGTTGCTCTGAAACTGTTACTCAATATTCTAGAACTGTTTGACAATCGGGAACTACACCCAACATTGTAGAACTGTCTGACACTCTGGAACTACTCCCAACATTCTAGCACTAGCTGACACTCTGGACTGCCACGCAACATTCTGGAATTTTTTCACACTCTGGAACTACTGCCAACATACTAGAACTCTCTGATCTTCTGGAACTGCCTTGCAACATTGTAAAACTATCTGACGCTCTGGAATTGCTCCCAATATTCTAGAACCCTCTGATGCTCTGGGACTACTCCCAACATTCTAGAACCCTCTGATGCTCTGGGACTACTCCCCACATTCTAGAACCCTCTGATGCTCTGGGACTGCTCCCAACATTCTAGAACTCTCTGACAATCTTGAATTGCCACCAAACATTCTAGAACCTTTCACACTCTGGACCTGTCACCCAACATTATAAACCTTTACTTCTGATATGGCTGTAATACCAGCAGGACCGAAAGGACAGAATACTGTATAGGTTTTCTAGACAGCAGAGGTTACAGCTATTGTATAAAGTTGAAAAAGCAACTTTGGTGAGTTTGTATGGACATGGATGATAGAAAGTACAACAACAGAAAAAGGTGAAGAAACTCTGAATGACTGTTTAGCAAAGATATAAGATTTGTTTCTGTATCTAGTCGTCAGAACTCACAAGGCATTGCTCAGTTTGTGTGGCAGAATACCAATTACGTAGCGCAGGTTTCTTCCATACAGCATTTATAGTATATAGTAAAATGCATCAACAGTAGCTAATGGAGCCAAGATCTTAAGGCACTGCCTTCACTTTGTATAAAAGTACCAGCTAAATCCAGAAAAAATCTGCCTTTTCATGCATGATTATTAAAAGGATACCACATTATGATAATCACAGATAAAGTCACACATTATTCTGTTAAATCCCAGAGTCTTCTGGTTATGAAAGGGTGTTTGAGAGCTGCGGGGTGGTCACAGAGCGTTGATGCATTTCTACTGTATCATATCACATTACAGAATCAGCTGACGTGGCTGCCAGACTGTGTAACTAAGAGGAAATGAAAGGGAGCAGAGGAGAGAGCAAAGAGGGGAGGAGAGGATAAACACAAGGTGGGAAGGTAGACAAGAAAAAAAAAGGTAGACAAAAAAGTAGGCTGTTATGTTTTGGTGTTTTTTTAATACTGTGATGTTTGTTTGTGCATGTGTGTGTGGAGCCATATCCTATGTAAATATTGATGATCTATCTATTCGATGTGCCTTATTCTATAGTGTTATTATGTTTCCGGATGGTTGCTTTTGTTCATGCCTTTATGGGGTCCTGGAAGGTTCATCAGGACTGTACATACAAACCCAAACATTCTCCAACTCCCTGTGCTGTTTAGGCACACAATCTGCTGCCCTTCTCACCTCCATGAGAAACAATTCATGGCGACAAAAAAAAAGCAGAAATAGCAGGATGGATGAATCAGAACAGAATATAATCAAATAGGCTTCCTTAGAGCACAGGCCAGTCGATCAAGGTGCTTTTTCATAAAACTCCCCAAACAAAATCAGATATCTATATTAATAATGTATATGATTGAGTGACACATTTGACACATATTGAATTTATAATGGAAACGACTCAACTTTTCTGAGACGAATGTTCTGTTTGATTTTAAAAATCACTCAAGAGGCACTAAGAGGTCAGTGCCTAAAAGGCACTTTCTCTTGTCAAGACAGAGATTCTTTCCACTTGCCAGATTGGACAATCAGAGCATGACAGTTGGCACTTTCAGCATAAATGATAGAAACCAAGTTGATGTCAACGGCCACTGAAGCTCAGCTCTCCCTGTTCCAATCAGCCAAAGTTCAGCAATCACACAGGGTGTCATTTATGACAACACATTCACTGTTCAAGCAAGAAATCTTGATTGTATTAAAATATTAGATATCAATATTTTATGCAGCATAGCTTTGTTTATATGAAAGCAAAATGAAGAAAGTGTGCTGCCAGGATGAGATTATTATCATTAACTGATCATTCCAAATAAAAAATAAACTAAAAACATGTTCTCATGTTGTGTCTAGCCGTGCACAAAACTTTTGAGAGCTTCCAGTAATCAATCAGAACATACGCACATCTTTCAAATCCAGGCACTGAATCAAAATAAAATTGTAGATACTTTCTGAATCTAAAGGACTTTTAAGGATATTTTTTATCGCGTTTAGAAAGAGTGCAATGTGTCAAGCCCAAATTGGCTCTTCATTGAGTACAAAAGCATTTTTGGATCTCCTGCCATCACACAAATACAAAAAATACAGTGGGAGTGGGAGGAATTTCACACATGGTGCTTAAATAATCAAAAAGTGACATTTGGAAAACTTTCCAGAAACAATGTCCCCATTAGTTTGGATAATCCACAGACCTCTCAACAAACATTTCACCACTGCTTACACAGATTGGCTCCCAATGTGAGTAATCAGGATATTGTTTCTTAAGACATGTCTCTGTTTAGTGCATCATATGTAAGTTTATGGTGATTAGTATTATTTTAGCACCACAAGTGAAATTCCTTTCGGGTCAACTGTACTAAGTATCTTTACATGACTGTATACAAAAAATAGTGAGAATATCTGTTTTATTTTTGTGATTGGGGCAAATTGACCCTTTAAAGAAACATACTGTATGTACAACAAGAGTCTAAAGCTATGAGTCCACTACCAAGAACTGTTTTACTTAATCATTTATCAAAATCCATCCGTGTTTGCTTGTCAAAATATTTAAAAAAAAAGATTTATTCAAAATCAAAATTTCAGTGTACAGTATGTCCCTATTATTCCATCAGTTTATGAAAAAATGTACTTTAGTATTTTTACAAGTGGTTTGAGCTTGTGGGAAACCATGAAAGTCATCACTTCCTCCCCTTTCATAGAGTTCAAACCAGCCTGTCAACAAGCTTTGATGCATAATTACATTCAACATCCCGAATACTTTTACCAGAAACAACAGCATGCCTCTTCAGAAAATAACCAAACCCCTCAAAGACTTCTCAATATGATCTCTCCACTTAATGTCTCTGCCTGCAGCCCAGACTTAAGAACTGAGCTTCCTTCAGTCATTAGCAGTGAGTGTTTGGCTCTTGAAGAACACTTAGTCATCAGCAAACTGGTTCTGTCCCATTAAGGCTGCAGTCTGTGCCGATGTGTGTCCTTTGTTCTACTGGTTTATATCTCAGATCCCATGAACATGTTTGGTTGATATACGATGCAGTACCACTGAAACTGGCCTGATGTACTGCTGTGGTCATTTTAGACTTCATTTGAATTCAATTTATCTAAAGTATTTAACGTTTGTAAAACAAACTGCTTTAGCATTTGTTGCACTTCCATGTAATAAATTTCAATTTTGCTTCAGTTTTTTGGTGTGTGGAATATTTTTCCAACACTTTATTTTACAGGTTAATTATTTCTTTGGAAGATTTGTGTAATTTGGTACCAACTACAGACATTTTTATTTTTATTTAGTTAGCTGTGTTGAGTTGTTGGTTGAGAAATGTCCTTGAAAGAAAAGCTTTATTCAACACAAAGTACATTTTATTCATAACCTGTATCACATATGTTAATTTAAAACTGTATCACTCCATATTTGTTGTATTATAAGCCGTATTTTACTTTTTTTTTCATGCTCAGCTGACCAAAAGACTTAATTGTTAGGTGATGATGCTTGAAATTAATTGGAAGTGTAAATATTGAACATCATCTCTGTTTTACTTCCAATTTTTGCTAAAAGATGTAGCTCTTTCCAGGAAAATCACTAGAAAATAATTTGGAAATTATAATTAGCAGTTTACAGGCCCATAAAAAGAACCTCGACACTAAAGCTCTGGGCATTTTAACTACTTGATTGTTCATAACAATATCCACAAATATGAATCAATATTTGAAAAGTGAATATGTAAACAAATCTATTTAAATAATGTTTCGATTTTGAATAATACTGTTTTATTAAATAAAAAGTATCAACTTAAGTTATTATTTTATTATTCGTATTTTTATGATAAATGATAATAAACAAAAAGATCTTTGTAGTGGACTTTTTGGACCCTTTTTAACTGTTTTAGTAAAGCCTGATAACTGTATCCAAAATCATTCTCAAAAAATCTTCATCCTATAGGTTGATCTTGCTGTGGTGATTTGGATAATATGCTTTTTAATCCAAAATCATTAAAGTGAATCATTCCAAAAGTCAAGTGGAAAGGGTCAAAACACATCATCCAGCATGATTTTATGATATTCAGTTGAAAATATTTCTGTTTAAATTTCTGTTTTGTATGCAGAGAGGCAAAAACTGTGCATTTTGTGTTCATAAAAAGCCCTTTATGAATTTGTTTCTCTTATTGTTCATCTTCTTGGTTGCTTGTTTGTTTCCTGAAGCTTTCGATCAAACCTGACATATTTACTGTGTGGTATACTGTTATTTATTTCCTGGATGTACAGTTTCTCTCCGCCTCTGTTTAATTTACTTTAACTGGACAATCATCTTCATCCCTGAGAGGTGAACGTTGGAGGATGAACACTGAAATATTTCAGGCATGAGTTTTAGAGTCTTTGGACTCATCAGCTGCTGGCTAACCAGACTTCTATTGTCCACACGGAGCCAGCAGTGTTCAACACCAAAGCGTGATTGTGTAGTGAAGCACACATTGTACTGACCGTCAGGCATCCTGACCCACGTTTCTCTCTTCTTTTGCCCAGAGTGGTGGAAGAATATTATTCAGCCTTCAGAAACAATCCCCCAGAGACTGTGAAAGAAGAGATGAAGCCCCTTTGGCAGCGCCTGTGGCATAGTTGGGTTATTCTGTCAGTTACTGGCTGGAGTTCAGCCTCAGGGGTGAGTGCAGTGGAAGAAAAGTTTTCTCCTCTGGCCCCAAAGCATTGCCAAAGACTCTTTAATACAATAATGAAGCGCAACAGACGATTAAATCCACTAAATTAAAAGAGATTGATGTAATTTGGCCGATTTATGTCTAATGTCAAACATGTTAACAGTTAAAATATGTTCCTAGTCTTTTTATTCTAGAGAACATATTAAAGCACCACCTGAACATCAGGAAAAAGAGTTAATTTGTGGAAATGATCGCCAACCAAAGTGCAGACTTTAAGGGAAATGATCCATCTGAGAAAACATAAACAGAACTACGTCATTCCAGTTTGTCTTTAATGTATACTGCATGCACAAGGTTATGCTGATCTCCACAGAGCTTTTTCCAGATGTTAATCAGTTTAAAGAAGAACATCATTCTATATTATTTCTTTCTGTCAACAAATCACATACGTAAGGTTTCTGAATACTTTCCTCCTTCCTTTTCTGTCAGCTCCACACCCATTGGTTCATGCTGAAGATATTTTAAAGCATCTCATAAACATATAGTTTGATTTCTGAAGTAAACCTATAAGCAGGTATTCTGGTGTCCAAACGACCATCTCATCGTCCAGGTTGGGAAGCAGTGAGCTAAAAATTACCTCACAAATATATAGTTTCATGTTTCTAAAAGGCTGCTCACAAACAAGAAGAAATAGTGTATTTGTTGGGGAGTATTTTCAGCGGCAGATGAATCCACATTTAGTGCTCCAGTGAGTTGTGTGAGCAGTGTGTGCAGTGATTGAGTCAAATAGTATACAGCACAGAGGAATAAGATATATCACAATATTTGTCAGTAGATCAATGCATTGTTGGTTTGTTGTCAAGAATGCAGAATATTATCAGATTTATCCTCAGAATTCATGTATTTTCTGTTGTCTTGCAGTAAATAAGGTTCTTCAACAATAAATACAGGCGAGAAAATTATAGTCAAGTTATTAATCAAGGCAGAAAAGTCGAATCAAACACAACCAAGCTGCTGGTGAAGCTCCAGAGTTCCTCTAAATAAGTGAGAAAATAAGAAATAGTTCAGTTTACACAGTGATTGTGTGATAAAAGAATCTCTATTCTGAGTGAATGGACGTTGAAATTAAGATTATTTTGTCACATATTCTATAATCTGAAGTATAACATGGTTCATTTTTTAACCTTCCTGTCGTCCTCCCGGGTCAAATTGACCCCATCTCTTTTGACGGTTCCTTCTTTCCTTCCTTCCTCCCTCCCTCTTTCCTAATTTTTCCTTCGTTCTTCCCCTCCTTCCCTCTTAATTCCTTCCTCTTTTTATCATTACTCCTTTCCTTCCTTCCTTCCTTCCTTCCTCCTTTCCTTTCCTTTCTTCCTTCTTCCTTTCCTCCCTCCTTCCTTACTCCTTTCCTTCCTTCCTTCCTTCCTTCCTTCTTTCCTTCCTTCCTTCCTTCCTTGACCTGAGGACAACAGGAGGGTTAAATCAAACTTTTTCCATCAATTTCCATATTCAATGTAATTTTTAAAAATAAAGAATAATGACACTTGAACAATATAGTGTTGGCATGTATGGCTTAAAGTAAGAAGTGATATACTAATGATGTAACAACACCAAAAAATAATGAGTTAAAGGATGGATGGATAGTCTAATATTTCTTTTGTTTTCAGTTCTTTGGCAGCTCAACACAAAGTTTACAGTCGTCATTCACTCTGATATATAAACACAAATCAACTCAAATAAAGTTGATGTGTGTTTCGTGTTAAAAAAGTGAAAAACACGTTGTACTGAGGGTCAAACCTGCGCAACCTCTCAGTGACTGTTGTTCGTTTCTATGAACCACCCGGCTGCAAAAACTCTGGAAAAACCCAAACAATCATCTCAGAGGCGTCTTGTGAAGATGCTTCATTTCATCCTGAGTAAACTGTCCGCTCAGCACTTCCAAACTCTGGTTATGTTGAATAATTTGTTCTTTAACCCAACAAACATCTCTCTGTCTATCTCGTGGGGTTTGTACAGTTCCAGCTCATTTACATATTTCTGCAGTAACTCTGAACTTTGTCTAGTTAATGAATATTGTACCATATGCACATCTGTTCTGATGAGGATTGTAATTGATCTTGGCTTTTGTTGTTGCTTACTATTATTCTATAAACACTTTTCTGCACCCGGCCATGTTATTTCAGTCTGTAATGTTATTACCTGGAAGCTCACTACTACGTCTCAACATTAAAGAGAATTCAAGTTCTGAAATGTGCACAGGTTTATTCAAGATTAGTTTCAAAGAGATGAGTGAAGGGCAAAGTTGGATTTATTTATCTCTCTTTCTCATAATTGCATAAATCCTTGATGTCATTAATGTTAAAAGCTTTTATTTGTCATTTGAATGCATTTCACTTTGTAAATGATCACATCCTATTTCACCAAAATGCATGTAAAGAATAAAATGTGAGACACCACTATTAACATGTGTGTGTGTGTGTGTGTTACTTTGTAGCAGACAGATGTTTGTAGGTGATTTAATGAAGGTAAATGCATTGTGTGTAACGACTCTATGATGTGGTGCCGTACTTGTCAAATCAGGGGCTGCAGCTTTATCAACTGCTGAATAAGCTGAATGAAAAGTGTTTAATTAAAATAGAGTTTTTACATTTTAAGCATTACCTTGTTATTGCTGCACGTTTACTCCATGTAAGATACCAGCAATGTCATGTTGCACCAGAAACGCAACTTCTACGATTCAATTTTCATTGAGCCTCCCACCTGTTTGCATCTCCCTTACACTTGTACACCGTGCACTCTGGAAAATACCAAACTGTTTCTGCTGATTGTTGCACTGTCCCAAAAGTGGAGCGCCTTGTGGTTTAACAACTGCGTGTGTGTCAGGTTGGATTGTAAAGTTCAGATCAGCCTAATTCGCTGGTCTCTCCCTAACTGTGCTGTGATAAACAAGACTCTGAGGTCTATTTCATAGGTTGACCCCTCAGCTGGCCAAGCAGCTGCTATGCAAAGTACTGTATTTGCTTGAATAAAAGAAATCTTGAATTCTCATAGTAGTTTCCAGCCAGGCTACAACACAGACACCCACACAGAAATGTTCTTCAAGAGGCTGTCAAAGCTCCTTCACAGACTCTGCCTGACAGTAGGAGATTGATTTTCAAATTGAAATTTCCTTGAGTTTTACTTGGGCAATTTTTCAAATTCGTGTCCACACGTGTTGCTAGTGATTTAGGCCTCATTTGGAGAGGTTCTTGATCTGTAATAGACATGGACATCCAGCAGAACAAAGCCAAACGCCTCCACAAGGGTCGTTGGAGAGCTGAAGGTGAGACAAAACTACTGCGTGAGTTGAAGAAGAGTCAAAAAATCATTCTTGGGAGTCCAAACACGATTAAATCTTCACTCACAGACATGAAAGGAATATTGATATCATTTGTGACTTACAGGTCCCAAGGATATCATTTTACTCCCATGTCTATCGCCAATAAACCTCCATAAATCCACATACTGTAGAAACCAGAGAAAAAAAAGGCTGCAGAGTTTGCCTGAGAATCATCATATATTTATAATGTCTTCAGTATCAAAATAATACAGGCATAGTTATCTGTACATCCATGGCTTCACTGCAAATATGAAATACTAATAGCTGAGTCAGCAGATTTTTAATGGCGGTGATGTGCCAAAATGGATACAACTATCTGTAGGGCTGACATGTGAATGCTTCCTGTTTCATTATTGGTTCCCAAACAAGCCTATATTTTGGTATCAGCATGTTTCCATCTATCATAAATCTATTAGTCTAATTATTAATAGAATTATTATTGGGATGGGGCTGAGAAATTAGCCACATGTAGAGAGGAACTCGATTTAAAACACAGAGCAGCAGGTAATGTTCAAATCTTCACACCTCCCCTTTAGACCCAGTCCACACTTTGCCTCATATGCAATTTTGCCGCTTCTGAAATTCACCTTCAGTCTAAAATTATGTGTATGTGAATAGAAAAGTCATCACTTCAGAGCCTCAAAGACTCCATGATGATCTTTTTTTCTTGCCTGGCTGTGGCACATGAAGCTATTCTATCCTCATTTTGACCTCCAGGATGGAGCCAGTTGTTCTTTCTTGCCCTAACTTCCTCTCTACCTCAATATCATCCTCTTTTCACTTCAGTAGCCAATCACAACACTTGGATTTATCACTAAATATCTAAACACAGCGAGTGAAACATCTGTCACTGCAGCTGCCAGGAGTCAAAGGAGAGAAAACCCACGATCATCTATCACACACAGCATGGAGATAATGTGGTTTCACACACACACACGCTCTCAGTACACAAACTAAAGATTCCTCAGGTTTCATTGGTTTCACTCTCTTGACTCCTGAAATTGATTTTAATCCCATATTATCTGGATAAAGTCTGTGGTTTGGAAATGCTGGACGTGTGTCTGAGGTCACGGAGGATCTTACTGCTAGAGGATGGAGGAGAATTTCCAAGGGGGGCCGTGAGCTGAAATGAAGCCCTTGGAGGTGATGAGACCAGGATGAACTACACTGCTTCAGGGTGGTTCCCGAATTCAGATTTGTGTTACATTTTGCCAACCTTCCCCTAACCATGAAGTCCAATCTTATCAATCTTATGTGTTGAGAAACCATACAAATTTGAGATGTGAGGGTCTGATTTACTGGGGGTTTTTTTGTATTTTGTACATTGTATGTTTTTTTCGTTTTTTTTTACTTCTTACTCTTCATACTTTAGTGAATAAATCCTCAAGTCAGTTTGTCCATAATAAATAATAGTACAATTTGATCAAACAAGACGTCCTCAACAATGTTGACAAAAAGTGAGAAAGGCAGCGTAACTGTGTGCAGTTCTACTATGAACATAAAGTAGAACATAACGAAGAACGTAAAGAAGAAGGAGATGTTTGGAAGCTGGAGATAATCTGATCTGAAGTTCAGTTTTCTGTCACAGCGTCTCAGTCAGACAACAGTTTAACCACAACATGTCAAATATACTGTAATCACATTAACCTTCCTGTTGTCCACGAGAAAGGAAAGAAGGAAGGAAGGAAGGAAGGAAGGAAGGAAGGAAGGAAGGAAGGAAAGAAAGGGAGGAAGGAAGGACAGAGGAAAGAAGAAAGGAAGGAAGGACAGAGGAAGGAAGGAAGGAGGGAAGGAAGGAAGAAAGAAAGAAAGAAAGAGTCAAAACAGACTGGGTCAATTTGACGCGGGAGGACGACACAAAGGTTAAAACAAGCTTACTGTCCATCCATTGTGATTCATCAGATGGTCAAACTGCTTCATTCCTACAGTGAGAATAACTCCAGTGCAACACACAACAGAAGCACCATCGAGACAGTTGGTGATGACACAGTAGGTGATTTTCTGGGGAGTTATTGCTGAGAATCAGGACAGCTGGACATCCAGACGACCTGATGAGTCAGCAGCATCAGGACTTACAAGGAAAACATGGGTGTAGATATTATGACTCATACAGTAGAGTTGCATCAATCATGTTCCCTCCAGCTTTAAGCCCAGAGTTTCCCCTGTCATACAACATGCAACATTATTCACAGAGGTTGTTGGAAAGCCTCCATGAGAAACACTTGGCTGTGAAGAGATTTTTGGTTTAGTGGTCAAACTCAGAATTGCAGCTGACCCAAAGAAGCATTTTCCACCATATGCAAACACTGTCAAACAGTCAATACTTATATTTGAGAGTCAAAAACTTAAATGAGACTTTTTGTTAAGTGTTAAGTTCAGAGGGGGTTGATCATTAAATTATTTGATCTAATTTAAATGTGTGGAGAGGCAACAGGGTGGATGTGCATGTTCTCAATTGGTTCTACTGAGTATGCTCCATAGGCCCAAATTTACTGAGGAAACCGTACCGTACCGTCCTCTTCCGCTTCTCCGGGGTCGGGTCGCGGGGGCAGCAGCCTAAGCAGGGAAGCCCAGACTTCCCTCTCCCCAGCCACTTCTTCCAGCTCTTCCCGGGGGATCCCGAGGCGTTCCCAGGCCAGCCGAGAGACATAGTCTCTCCAGCGTGTCCTGGGTCTTCCCCAGGGTCTCCTACTGAGGAAATATGGTGGAGATTTTTTTACGCTCT
Organism: Scomber japonicus; assembly: GCF_027409825.1. Classification (NCBI taxonomy): domain Eukaryota; kingdom Metazoa; phylum Chordata; class Actinopteri; order Scombriformes; family Scombridae; genus Scomber; species Scomber japonicus. The sequence continues at coordinate 8,139,362 of NC_070594.1, read as the reverse complement.
GTGAGCATCTTTCAGAGGAATAAACTAGGTGCCACCTTTAAACATTGTTTGCAGTAATCTTTAATACATCCATGAACATCGAAAGACCTGCAAGCACTACCCATGGCAAAAAAAAAGTCATCTATGTTTCTATTTATAGTTATGATTCTCCTCCAATGTGCTTAATGTGCTTTAATTGATCATGAATCAAATAATAAAGCACAGAATTATTTGATGATGATGATTGATGATTTGATTTAATGACCACACAGCCAGACTGGTGGAATTTGTTTTCAGTACAGCTCTTGGTACAGGTTCCAACATTACATTAAACATATAGTACATACAAACAGACACAAACTTACATCACACATAAATACATACATAAATACATAAATACATAAGGGTTATACTTAATCCACAACAACAACAGTCCTCAGCGTTTGGAGTTCAGAATGGTTATTGCTATGGGAATGAAACTGTTTTTGAAGCGGGTTGTTCTGGTAGAGATTGTCCTGTAACGCCTCCCAGAGGGCAGTAGCTGGAAGGCGTAGTGTGCAGGGTGGGTGATGTCAGAAGTGATCTTGTGCGCCCTGCGTAGTGTCCGTTTGAGATGGAGTGATTCAAGGGATGGTAGGGGTGAACCAATGACTTTGGATGCTCTGTTGATGATGCGCTGTATTTTCTTCTGGGAGAGTGTGTCAAGACTGCTGAACCAGACTGTGATGGATGTGGTGAGGATGAGGATTTGTTATAAATATGGAAATATAGCATTATTTACTATAATATATAAAAGTCTTTGTCATGGACACATATAGTTACTCCATTACTAATCCAGTTACTTTATTATTACACCATTAAGGAAATGACATATTATAGTTTGCTGTACAAATCCAAGAAATAGCATACGTAAAGCTTCATGAATAGAGATACAATTAATATTCTATAACATTTTTCAATGTAAAAATGAGACTATTGATAAATTAAATAAAAATGTTCTAAACCCGGGGAAAAAAACGTGTTTGTTCCAGCTAGCCTATCCCATCCATCATGATTTAATGGCTTGTTCAGACAGTTGAGCTGTTCCACTTATCACATCACATTACTGAGGTCTGGCAAAAATAGACTCTGAAATTCCCTCACCTATCATCCAAAGAAACCAATATATAAAGAACTCAAACCAATTAACATGACTGACTGACTGACTCGTTCCACTGAGCTCTTACTGCACTGGACTCAGTGTCTGTCGGCATTTTTCCTGCCTGATGGTCACTAACTCACCTGTCATTTCAGATCCTTCGGCAGTAGTCCTCACCTGGTGTCCACACACACCTGAGCAGCCTCTTCTCATTCTTTCTTATGGGTCAGTTAGATCAGATTTCACTTCTCTGTCTTTGCTTCGTGCAGGCTCCAATCTGATGTCCAGCTGTTGTTTTATGTTTGTTTGTTGATTGGCATTTTAGTTTCATACCTGCACGGTGAAGTAATCCAAACAGCAGCTGTGACTGAAGAACTGTGTCAGAGGTTAATGACAATAAACTTTTAAGCCATGCTAGCTCCTACAACTCATGTTTACAACCCTGACAGCACTACTACCTGTCCCCTCGGCTGCACACCTGCCTCCCGGGTCAAACTGACCGTGTCTGTTTTGACCGTTCCTTCTTTCCTCCCTTCCTTTCTTCCGTCTGTCCTTCCTCCCTTCCTTCCTTCCGTCTGTCCTTCCTCCCTTCCTTCTTTCCGTCTGTCCTTCCTTCCTCCCTCCTTTCCTTCCTCCCTTCCTTCTTTCCTCCCTCCCTCCTCTCTCTTTCATCCCTCCTACCTTCCCCTTTCCGTCTTTCCTCTGTCCTTCTTTCCTTCCTTCCTCTTTTCCTTTCTCCTTCCCTCCTACCTTCCTTCTTTCCTTCTTCCTTCCTCCCTCCCTCTCTCCTTTCCTTCCTTCTTCCTTCCTTTCTTCTTTCCTCCCTCCCTCCCTCCTTTCCTTTCTCCTTTCCTTCCTTCTTTCCTCTGTCTTTCCTCCCTTCCTTCTTCCCTCCCTCCCTCCCTCCTTTCCTCCCTTCTTTCCTCTGTCCTTCCTCCCTCCCTTCCTTCCTTCCTTCTTCCTCCTTTCCTTCCTTGACTCGAGGACAACAGATTTTAATCAAGTTGAGGCTGATTGTTGGAGTGTTTGTTTCTCAATGGCTCAGATGTTTAAAAAGAAAAGAAAGCACCTTCATATGTTTGGCTTTGTGTGGCTTTAGTCATGAATCTACACAGTTTTATGCATCTGGCCTCTGGCTTGATCTCACAGCTCAACTCATCTTCTCCTCAATTCGTGCCCACTCACGTTTTTTTGCACATGATTTAAATTCACTGCATGGTTTAAACACTCAAACATATTTTTCCAGGTGCCCAGCAGTCACAAATAGCCACTTTAAAAAAAAAAACCTCAAACTCACACTGATACATCTTAACCATCAAACCTCCATCTTAACCCCAAAACGAACTAAAATCTAAATTCTTACCGCATAGTGAAACTTGGCTTACAGCTTTATGGACAGAAGAATCTCACTTTTGTGGTTTGAAAGGTCCACAGCTGAAAGTGGTTTCTGAAAGGAAAAATTCTAAATATTTGAAAAAGCTTCTGGACGCTGCAGCATACATATGTACATGATGTACCTCAGCCTCAGTCATGCCGGGACACGACTCTGATATTGTTTCAGCTGTGCATTCATTTCTGTATTTTGGAGCAGAACTCTTGATGTATAACTTTTTTTAGGTGTTTTTGTTGATTACTGTTGGGGGGGGACTCACTCTCCGTCAATTAGTCTTATTCTTTCATTCGCTCTTGACCTTCCCCCCTTCTCCCTGTGTACCTCCTCGAGTTTCCTCTCTGCGTTTCCTTTTCCTGCTCAGGAAACAATCAGTACGGAAGATAAATCTTTGGATTATGATGTAAATCCTGTCTTTTAATCAAAACCCCTGCTGCAGGAGTAGGATGAAGACTGCACTGAGGATTATGGATACTTATGAAATACTTTCTCATCATAAGGGAAATGGAGAATTCCCATTCACACGTTGAGGAATTGCAACCAAGGCCAAAGATCAGGCTGATCTATAGAGCAGAGATGTGGTCTGGTCTATAACAAAATAGTCCAGCATGTAATCAATTATCCTCGTTTTGATCTTATAGTGTAAAGATCACATTACAATCTTGGACTGACTGAGAGGCAACGCCTGTTGAGCTTCTTTTTATCTGATATATTCAAAGATGGTGTCTTTTTTCTGCCTTTGATTAGTCAAACTAATCAGAAATGTTAGAAAAAATCTGAGTTTCACAGTCAGAATCGTAACTTGAATGTTAAATGCTTATTTTATAAGTTGGAAACTCGTAACGGTAACTCGGATATGACATGAATGCAGCATGATGAGCCGACTGAATTTGGTGCTGTTAATCTCAGCCTACAAAGACGAGAGGAGGAAGCGATTTATTAAAATGATTATTGGAATCTGCAAATATTTTGATAAATGATTAATGATTGTTTAAGTCAATTTTAAATCTAAAATGTCAAACATGCTCCAGTTTCTGAAAGCCCATTGGTAAGTAATTGCTTCTTACACACTGTAATAAATGATTTTGGAGAGTGGTAAATATAATCCATGAAAATCATCTAAAATTTACTTGATTATTCTAGTCAGCAAAGGAATTAAAAACTAAAGGGTAAATTCTACCCACACTACCTATTTTATAACAGTAACAAGTGTTACATAGAAAAATTTAGTAAAATATACCCAAAAGCCATCCGTCCTATGCTGCAATATGCGCATGCGTCAGGCGTCAGCCTGTGCACGTCAGCGCGTGTGTGAGCGGGATTTGAACTCCTGAAGGCTGCAGTCTGCTTCCTGCTGGCGGAGTACTGGACTGAAGGTAAACTAAGATTACTCTTTTACATATTGCTTCATATAATGCACCAATGCAAACGGTAATTTGTGAAATGATGAGATATTCAACAGGAGTTGTAGTCGGCGTGCTTCTGTGTTATTTGTCATGCATGCTTGAACCTAACGTTTGAATTGGCGACAAGCGTCTTCTAAAAACTTGTAAAAAAAATTTACGTGATTGTGTGATTTTTGTGTTAACGTGTACCGTTAAAAGCAAAAAATTTAAAAAATGACTAAACCGTTGACGTTATGTGCTGCTCGACTTCCGAGCCCTGCTCCTTGTTCCCGCTTCAGTCTGACTGAGCTGTCTACATGCATGAGTAGATAGACTTTGAGTCGCATTATCTGTCTGTTGACGGGACAAATCACTGGTGAAATAACAGCCTAACTGTTGGTAAGTAGGGTTTGCGGTGAAATGTGTTCGCGGTGTACACTCAAGACGATTAGTGAGTATGCATGTTTGTCTGTTTGCTGTGCTGAGCCTCCACAGTTGTGTTGATGAAAAGCAGCGTCCTTCGTGCGCATCTTGCTAGCGTTACTTTCTTTAGTCATGGGCTAAACCAGTGAGCGCCAACTATTTCTGTAAATATCATGCCATTTTACTTACAATTGAACGTCTAAGTAGGTCACAGACATCGACTGTTACTGTTTAATAACATAACGCTGTGCTGGAAATATTACATATTAAGAATTAACGTTAACGTTACATATTAAGAATTTCATTTCGACTTGAACTACCGGTAAGTGAGGTTTACAGTGAATTGTTGGCGCGTGGTGCTTTGTAGAAGACAACATGTGTGTGCATGTACATTGTGTTAGTTGGCTGTGCTTTCAAGCTCAGTTTATTTGGTCCATATTAGTTCATCCTGCAATGGCACCAGCTCCCCATTAGTTTTTGTTTACCAACTGAGACAGTGCACTGGTTATTGGAAAAAAAATCATAGTCTACTGTAAAAACATAGCCGTGTTTATATTAGCTTTCACCATTATGAAAGTGCCATTCTTACAGAGGCCTCTCAATGCCACAAAATCCTATGCCATATCAAATGTGGTACATACTCACATAACTAACTGAGAAGAACTGTTTAATATAGAATGGCTTAACACACACACAACAATCAGGTGTGTACATTTTTTCCTTAAATCCTCCCTTCTTGAAAATGATTCATATTGCATTTTCCTGATTTATTTACTGTTTTTTGTCTTTTGCCTGGTACATGCCTGATTTATTTTATTGTGTAATATTTTATTTGCAGGCCGATTCACTCTGTATGTGGACCCTCACTATTGTCTCCCCCTCTCCTCAGGTCCTCTCGTCTTTCCTCTTTGAGCTAAGATATAATCATACACCAGTTCCCACGCAGTCTGATGCTACTAGTTCTGGGACTGCCTGAGCTCCCCCTAGTGTATCCTGTCCATCGACTTGTTGCAGGTGTTGGACACATCTTTTTGCAGCTTTCAGGTATGCAAATTTTCAAAATAAAATAGAATACATGGATTTTAAGGCTTTATTTGCAGGCAAATTCACTCTGTATGTAGACCTTCACTATTGTCTCCCCCTCTTCTCAGGTCCTGTCGTCTTTCCTCTTTGAGCTAAGATTGACCAGTTCCCACGCAATCTGATGCTACCAGTTCTTGGACTGCCTGAGCTACCCCTAGTGTATCCTGTCCATCGGCTTGTTGCAGGTGTTGGACACAGCTTTCAGGTATAAAAATGAACTGGCTGTGCAAAGTATGTAACTTCACCACATCAAAACGATTGGACCTATTGAAGCACAGTAGATTACAGCACGGGCATTTTGGACGAAACCAGTCCATACCCTGTCTCCATTCTGATTGTCCTTGCACCTTTAGGACATGGGGTGCATTACGGACACATTTGTTTAGGCATCACTCACAGACAACCAAGCCAGACCACCTCCTTTCCTTCACGTGCCTAGTGTGTAATTTGTGCTGTTTTGACAATGAGAGACAATATTTTGAGCACATTGGTAGCCATCTTAAGAGGTTTGAAACTGTGCCTTGTGTTTTTAAAGGTTGTGATTATAAGACAAATATATACACAACGTTCCACAGTCATAAGAGCCGGAAACACAACCCACATTCAGTGGAGGATTTTAAGACCTCTGTTTTTCATCAATACCAAAATCAACCAGATGAAGAAACCAACTTTGTTGAAGATGAAAACAACTGTGAATCTGTCCTTGAGGAGGAGGAGGACTTGCACAAAAATATTATCAAGAGACTGGGGTTGCTCCTCCTTAATTTGGAATGCATTTTCAATGTCTCCAAGACATGCATAGATGAACTAGTAGAGGAACTTCATTTCCTTACAGCATCTGCATCTGGCCCAGTTATTAAAGAAATTGTACTGAGCACTTTGAGAAAGCATAGCTGTACTTTTGACGATTCTGTGATTTCAGAACTGGTTAAAGACCTTTGCCAGCTAAACCCTTTCTGTGTTGCTTTTGGAGTGGATGGGCCTTTAAGTAGTCAGTATAGGAGAGAGCAATTTATTAAAGAGCATCTCTCACCGACTGAACCAGTTGAGTACATACTTAATAGTAGTGAGAAAAAAACATTTCATTATGTACCGATTCTCCCATTATTGTCTCAACTTGTGAACAACAAACAAATCCAAAACACAATATTACAGAACAAAAAGCCATCTGATGTCTCCTCTGGATACAAATCATTTCATGATGGATCTTTCCTAAAAGAAAACAGCTTTTTAAGTGGAGGTGAACTTAAACTCCCACTCAACCTTTACATAGATGACTTTGAAGTATGCAACCCTCTGGGAACATCTCGCAAGAAGCATAAAGTCACAGCTGTGTACTGGGTGTTTGCAGACATACCTGCCACATTGCGATCTACACTAACTTCCATTTACTTGGCCATTCTTTGTAAGGCAGATGATGTCAACCAATATGGATACCCAAAAGTGTTGGAGCCACTGCTCAAAGATTTGAAATCCTTCGAAGATGATGGTATTTTTGTACCAAGTCTGGGCAAAGTGGTCAAGGGTACTGTACTTGCTGTAGTCGCTGACAATCTTGGCGCTCACTCAATAGGTGGGTTTGTTGAAAGCTTTTCAGCTTCACATTTCTGTCGCTTTTGCATTGGAGAGCGGTCACAGATCCAGGAGCATGAAGTAGGAGAAGGACTGTTTCCCCTACGGACTAAGTCCAACCATGCCATGCATGTCAAAGCAGCAATGTCTGATCTTGGTCAAGCTCATCATTGTGGAGTAAAAAGACAGTGTCCCATCTCTGACAGGCTCAGTTACTTTCATGCTACATCAGGTTACCCCCCTGATGCTTTACATGATTTGCTTGAAGGGATTGTACCTGTAGAGATATCACTCTGTCTTGATCTGTTTATCAAGAAGAAATACTTCTCTCTTCAGGAGCTCAACCATTCCATCCATCGCTTTCCTTACAAGTGGAGTGACAAGACAAACAGTCCACAAGCTATTGCCCCAACTTTTGTATCACGAAAGAGTATAGGAGGCAATGCACACGAAAACTGGTGCTTGTTGAGGATGCTACCATTTATGATTGGTGACAAAGTACCAGAAGATGACCCAGCTTGGGAGGTTTTGATGACCCTGAAAGATGTTGTTGAGCTTGTCATGGCTCCTGTCCACACAGATGAGACACTAGGATACATGGAGAGCAAGATCAGTGAACACCGTAACAGGTATTTAGATGTGTTCCCAGAGGAGAAATTGAAACCGAAACACCACTTCCTCGAACATTATCCATGGCTTACGACTGCTTTTGGGCCACTTGTGAATTTCTGGACCATGCGCTTTGAAGCCAAACACCGATTCTTTAAAAGGATTGTGAGACAGACTGGGTCTTTTAGAAACATTCTCATGACAATGGCAAGAAAACACCAATCAATGCTTGCATATCATACCCATGATTGCAACAATCAAAGGCCAACACTGTCAGTGTCCCGAATAACTCAAGTGGCAGTCGATGTTCTAAAAGACAGCATTAAGGAGTCATTTGCAAGGAAGTTTCCTGGGGCAGAGTTTGTGAACATGACAAACAAGGTAACCATTTTAGGTACAGACTATAATGTTGGAATGTTGTTGCCCTTTGGATCAACAGGAGGCTTGCCTGACTTTGGAGAAATACTGCAAATAATCATTGTGCATGAAACCTCTGTCTTTGTTCTTAAGTTGCTTAGTGGGTGGTACTGTGAACACACCAGGAGCTTCAGAGTAGAGCCAACAGGACAGACTGAAATCCTTCAGCATTCAGAACTGAAAGATACATATCCCTTGGCTCCATATAATACAGCAGCTGGTCGTATGGTGTCCCTTAAACACTTCATTTGCACATCAGAGTAAGTATACTTAAGTTTAGTAGTTGTTATATCAATTGTGTGCACACATTTCAAGTACAGTTATTGGGGAAAAAAATAATTACTTAGCAACAAGACACTGAGTTTAAAGGGCTGTCCACACCAACAACTATATGGCCAGGCCACACCATTAGACCAGTGCATACACAATTATTGCTTTCATGTTGTTGTAAACCCACTTTGAGTCTACAGTTTCTGGACGATAATGTTACAATTTAGTAACATATAAATATCCTCATAATCCAAGTCAGATGTTGAAATTATATCTGATTAAATTATAACTGAAAATGTGTAAGAACCCTGTCACCTCCCTCCTCTCCCTTTCCACTTCTCTCTTCCCCAATTAATAATGACCATCAAAGAGGGTGTTATTTATTTACATATTCTCTAAACAATCTCAAAATTATGTTTTCACTAAAATCTTTTTTTCAGTAAAATCTATGCAAGTAAACTTATCAACTATTAATAAACTGTCTCAATTTATTTTCTTTCTCTGTCCCTACAGCTGAGGACAACACACCCCAAACAACAATGGCGGTCCAGTTACGAGTCATATTAGAAGAACACGATATACGAAAGTTGACGCTGCCAACAGGAATTCCTAATACAGTAGAGGATCTTGTTTCAGTAGTTGGTAAAACTTTCCAAATAGACGGGGAATTTGGGCTATTATACGAAGACAAAGATTTTGGGAACCAATTTTTCAGTGTGACCTCAACTGCCGACCTACACGACAAGGCCACTGTGAAAGTGATAAGAAAAGAACCAGTGTTCACCCTTGACCTACACCCAGTAGATACATCAGGACTGTCCTCTACATTAAGTTCTCTGAGTTCACTGGATACCAATCCTGCGAGTAACAGTGAATTGGACACCTACCCTGCAGATGACGATGCATCCTCTCCTGTGTCTGACTGTGCATCGTCCAGCTCAAAAAACACCATCATTCTCCCTGATTCATGCCGCTCTGCACCATGGCCAGTGCCATTTCAAGTACCACAGTTTTCCTGTGACATTGAACTTATCCTCGCAGAGGCAAACAAATCATATCATGCCACTGGAATACACTTCCGAGATGCAAGTGTTAAATCAGCAATAATGCATGACCTTTCAAAAGTCATATTCTCTTACACTGCCTATCCTTCAAATCAGCAAATAACCTCAGTGTCTGAAGCCCTTGTTGAGAAGTTTCCATGCCTTAAGGAGCCAGGGTCCTTTGCAGGGTTGTATGGCTGGCAGCAGCGCATCAAGTACAAGATGCACAATTACCGTGCCAAGCTAAAATCACGGAAATATGCTTATCCTGAAATAGAAGTCAACACATTAAGGAGAAAGCATCCAGCTGATAAAGGCGCAGCTAAAAATGTGAAAAAACCAAAGAAAGCGGAGGTAAATTATCTCCCTCCACATCCTGTTGGAGAAAATCAAGACACATTGGAGAAGGAGAGGCTTGAATTAATCAATGAAATGAAAAAGAAGAATAATCTGAAGACAATCACAGAAAAAATGTCTAAAACCTTCTCAAGTCGAAGAGTCGAAGTCGTGACCCTCAGCCCATCTGTCAGTGTTTTCAATGAAAGGTGGCCTGCATTATTCAGTGAGGCTCAGGTGAGAAAGTTTGATAATTTTTCTTTCCACAAAGAATTGTTCATTTGTTTACTTAAACTTTGAGATCTGTTGTCTGTCATTGAAAGTTTCCTGTACTGTTCATTTATTCATTCACTAGATCAAAGAAGAGTTCCGTCGGATAACGACCATTTCCTTGGAGGAGACGTTCATGCTGAAACTTGATGGGTACACACCACGTCTTCTACAACTGATGTTTGCAAAGGGAGGAACTGCTGGTTCCAAGATGCGTCCTCTGCTGGACACTGTAAATGAGGTATGTTTTTGTTTTAGTTTTTTTTAACAAATGTGCAATATGTGATTTAAGTGAATTAAAAGTAAAATAATTTGTATACAGTTGCTTTGTCATGCACAATGTGGATCTCCTAACCAACAGTTTAACATAAGATCCGTGAAACGTTTAAAAATATGTCTTTAAAAAAAGGATTCAGTCTAACATGTAAATCTATGACTTCCACTGTAAGTCTTTTCTCTAAAATGTATCTCCTCACAGTCACAGAGCATTGAGAAGAAAAGGGATGCAGTTGTCTGTTGCCTCATTGAGTACCTTGGAGAAAGGCAAGAAGAGATTTTCCAGGACTGCCAGGTATGTTAAATGACTGATAATTGATGCTATCCTCTCCTCTGTCTCCTCCCCTCTCATCTCCTCTCCTGTCTCCTCCCTTCTGTCTCTTCTCCTCTCCTCTTCTGTCCTCTGTCTCCTCCCCTCCCCTCTGTCTCCTCTCCTCTCTCCTCCTCTCCCCTCTTTCTCCTCCCCTCACCTCTCCTCTATCTCCACTCTAATACTCTCTCCTCACCTCTCCTCTATCTCCACTCTAATACTCTCTCCTCTCCTCTGTCTCCTCTCCTCTCCCCTCTGCTCCGTTACATCATGGAAAATGTAGATGCACCAATTATGAAATGTTGAGCCTTTTCATGTCACCTGCGTTTATTGAATTGCTGATTAATATATACAACTGATTGAGAAGATAAACTGTAATGTATTGGAACACCATCTTGTATAATAGACTTAAATTAAAAATGTATATGCTTTTTGTTTGTTTCTTTTTAACATGGAGGACGAATGTGAGGACCACACAGACCAAACCATGAAGGTAATCGTGATCCATAATGTCATGGCTGAGGAGGATCCAGCAGAAGTGTCCCTTGTGATTGAGGGTAACCAAGTGCTGACTGGGTGTGGAAACCGAACCAAGGCGTGCATGCTGTTGATGGGATTGATCTACGCCCTCAACCTCAAGTATCCCAAGACACTCAAGAACACCTTCGAAGTATTTCAGAAACTTTTCCTGGAGCTTGACGGAGCAAAGCTTCTCAAGAAGGTCCACAGCCTCAAAAGCAAGCTGATGGAATAAACTGTTTACATTAAAGTTCTGGTGAACAGACTGATGATTACAAAAAAGACTGACGTTCTCCTTTCAATCCATCAATCCATATAATTCCAGGAACTTGCTGCACTGAGTGTTATAATGTCAAACATGATTGACTAAGATATAGCATAGCATTTTGTATTTTTTGTTTATGTGCACAAATGGAGATGGACTTGTGTAATTTTGTTTTTTATTTGAGCAGTCTTACATACCTCAGACAGGAAGACATGTTTTGTCATCTGGTTGTTCAGAAGCTGAACATTTGAAGCTGTAATGGATAGGTTCTATAGAACAGGTTTGTTTGAAATAATTTGTGATACTGTTAAGCACAATGTTACATTAATCTTAAATTTGCACTTTTGAAGGTGTTTGCATCTTCTCTCCTTTCTTCTCTTGTCTCACAAGAATCATTTGTCCACACATGAGTTGTTTTGTGATCCTGTTGTGCCAGAAACTACACTATAGCACATTTGATGATAATCTGTTGATGGCATTACGATTGTGTTGAGTATTAGGGGGAAAACCCTGAAATCCACATTTATGATCTGTGTAGTTAAAACTGAAGAGGGTTCTCTTTGTACATTGCTTTGTTTTTGAACATTTGGTTGATTAAAAACATTGACATAATCACCTGTTTGTCTGAAAGTAAGTTTTTGGGTAACTATTACCTTCCCTAAATAAGTAACGGTTAATTACTCATATTAATTAATTTTGAGTAATAATTATTAAGTAATAGTAGTAGTAGTACTAAGAATTGTGAGTTAATTTTTACTCAATTTTAATGAGTAATTAGTAATCAGAAATGTGAGGTAAACTTTACTCAATTTATTTTAATATTTCATAGCTTTTGAATTAAGGTACTCTCTACTCAAAATATGGAATTAAATCTACCCAAATAAAGTGAGTGCAAATTGTTACCTCAGATTTATTGGGTAAATTCTATAGGTAGTTTTTTATAGTGCACCTTCAGACTGTGTGACAACAACAAAAATCTAAAAAGTCACAAAAAGTTGATGTTACAATGTGTGAAACAGCTCTAGTAAAACCGTGGTTAACATCCTGTGTCAGATTGTTTTCAGATTGAGTCATCAGATTGTGAGATGAATGTGTGGTGAATCATAACCATGAATCACCACCACCATTACTATGAAAGTGGAAAGAAGTGAATGGAAGCAGAAGCCTCTATCGCTCTAATAACACTTTTATTTTTACTTCACCTCTATCATTTAGCTTGGTGTGTTTAATGGATGCATTAAACCTGCATTCACTGATGTTTTGCCTGCTATTTTTCATCAGAAACAAGAACATAACACTGATAGGTCATCAGCTTTTAAGTTGATATGTTGAACTTGTTAGAAAACAGCTGTTTATTTTCCACATCCAGCAGAAACAGAGCAACATTATTCTTCATTTGGAGTCGTGTTTCTGTCCACCTGCTGAATGCAAGTCCAATATTCACAGTCTTTTAGCTCTGTTTTTACTCTTTATCAACTCCCGAGGGAATATCTGGCTCTTTAGCTGCTAAATGCTCCACTTTGTTGTTAATCTACAGCTAACTGTGTCTGTTTTTGTGAGTGAGTGATTATAAATTGAAGCATATTTTTTTTCTTTTGGTCTAACAAACGAGGCTCTTTGAAGATGTGACTTTGGATTTTAGGAAACTGTCAAATAAATGTTTATTTATATAACCCAATATCACAAATCGCCTCAGGGGGCTTTACAATCTGTACAAGACACAACATCCTCTGTCTTTAGACCCTTGTTTCAAAAAAGCACTGTGTACTCTGACAGACATGTTTCACAGTTATTAGATGTTTATTAGAAAAAATAATTAACCAAGTAAGAAAATAATCAGCAGATGAACAAATAATGAAAATAATCATTAGTTGCAGCTTTAAGTGGAATATAGCCCATTTTTTCATCGCTTCCAGCAGATAGAAGTATGTATGTGCATATTTATTGGCTACCAGGCCAGAACATATAATAAACTGCAGGGCTCCTCTGAATCTGGAACGACAACAAGGTAAATCAGACTTTCCCCTCAAATCACCTCCTCCTCCTCTCTGTGCTGCCATCATCACACGTCCTCTGCTCTCATCTCCTTTTCTTCACTTGTTTTGTTTTGTTTGCAGCTGATGGAAAACAGGCACGTTCAGCCCTCGACGGCCGAGCGCAATACAATAAATTTTCTGTTTTGAATTTTTAAAGAGTTCAAAACGGCAAACGGAGCTGCCTTCTCCTCACTTCCCATAAAACAGGGAAGAAGGGAGGAAGCTGACCAAACATCGGACCTCATAAATGCGTAAACTGTTGATTATAAAGTGTGGTGTGGAGGGAAGAAAATGAAGGAAGGTCAGGGTTACATAACATGTTAGACTCCCATTATTAAGTAACGGTAACCCACCGCCAGAACTGTTAAAACCTGGCCCGAAGGAGCGTCTCTACAACTACAGTGCTGTTTCCAACACACCAACTGGGACCTGGTCAAGATGTAGAGGAGAACATCTCAACAGTTCTCCACTACGTCAACAAACACATCCATGTTTTCCCAAACAGAAACCATAGCTAACAAAGGAGGTTCATGAAGCTACACCAATCACATCCTACCTTAGTTACCCCCACCCTGGACCAGCACCAGTACATCTACAGTGCAAACAGATCCACATCATTATAGCACTCAACACTGCATGGACCCACCCTAAAAAAAAGGGGACACCTGTGAGGACGTTCTGCATTCAACACTATTGTCCCCAGCAGGTTGGTAACCAAACTGCTTGACCTGGGTCTCAGTAACTCCCTGTGCATGTGAATCAAGGACTTCCTATCCAACAACCCAAAAATAGTCTGACCTGGTCCCAATCTCACCCTACGTCTGACCCTAAGCAAAGGCACGCCACAAGGCTACATGCTGATTCCCCTTCACTTTACCCTTAATACCATAGACTGTATAAAAGAAATGGACGTAACATCCATGACGTCACCCATTGGTTTGTGGACTGCTGCTCGGAAGCCAATAGTTTCAAATCTAGGCAGCGCCATCTTGAAAATTTCAGATGCATGCTGGGAAAAATAAAAACACGGATTCTACTTATATGGGCATGAGGCGGGGACATGGGCGGAGCGGGGAGGTTGCTATGGTTGCGAGGGCTGGATCTCGAGGACATTGGTCAATCAACCTGTCAATCACGACGTAGCCACGCCCTAATGCATACCCTGCTTTATCATCAAATATAAAATCAGGGAGGCCAAAATGTCCCAAATGAACATCATACTGCATTGAAAACGTTTACTGAGGTTAGAAACCAAGTGAGAAGTTGGTGAATTCTCCATTGACTTGTATAGAGACGGAAGTCCTTTTGACACCAAAATGGTCGCCCCCTGGTGGCCTTTTGCTAGAATACAGTTCTAAGTTACTTCCGCGTTGGCCTCATTTCAGAGGAACGGAACTCCCCGCCTGCTTAATACACATGACTGCATCCCTGCACACCCCTCAAATGCATCATACTGGGACTGATCTCAAACGGGGAACAAGACCAAGTCTGGTGTACAGAACTCATCATAGACTTTAGGAAGCACCTCTTTCCTCTAAACATCAAAGGAGAAGAAGTGCAGAAGGTTTTTATTCAAGTTTCAAGGAAGCCACATCACAGGAGACCTCACATGGACAATCAACTCCACTGCTGTGGTCAACAAAGGTTCAACAGCAGCTCGTGCCCCATAGAGAGTGTTCAGTATGGTATGTTAACTAATCAGCAGCAGACAGGAGTATTCTCCAGGGAGTCATAAACACTTAGTAGCCTACGCTTAGTAAATAACTTGACTCCCCCTGCCTTTACTGGAAGACACCTTCAGATCACACTCCTCCAATGAGCCAGCAGCATTCTTAAGGATGCGACTCATCGTCATCATCATCATCATCATCTTCTTCTTCTTCTTCTTCTTCTTCTTCTTCTTCTTCTTCTTCTTCTTCTTCTTCTTCTTCTTCTTCTTCTTCTTCTTCTTCTTCTTCATCATCATCATCATCATCATCATCATCATCATCATCATCATCTATTCTCTCTGCTTTCATCTTGAAGGCGCCACGGATCCTTAAAGATCTGCATGTGCGATAATATTTTATGGGTTAGGGTTAGGACATTAGCATTTGGTATAATGTACTAAAATACCATTTAATGTTATTATTTACTGTATGAATATGACCGTGAATATGTGGAACCTTAAATTAAACATTTTAGGAGCTGCACAGCAAATTTAGTTGTTTGACAAAGACAATAAAAGCATGCTCTTCTATTTTAAACTGGATTTCTTTGGTTTCTTGACCATTTATCTGAAGACGTCACCAGCTCTTAGAAATTCTATTTTGCTTCTTTTTTTTCAATTTTTTGACATTTTATAGATAAAACAATTAATCAATAATGAATACAATCATTAATTGCAGTCCTAATTGAAAGATTAATGGCCTAGAAAGAGATACTGTGAAGGAAACTAAACTAAGTCCGCTCAAAACAAGAGGATTGGTTTTAGGCCAGGCTGTTCTTGCTCATCAGGGTCATATTTTGCATATTACGTAAATGTGCTACTGTTCAAAAGTTTTGGATGGATGTACTTCACAAATGTGTTGTGTTTGTGCTGTGACAAAAGTTTGTAATAAACCTTATCTTGCACTTTCTGTAACAGATTTTGTCTTTATTGCCTAATCAACAACATAAGTGGCCGTCTGGAGCTTTTGCTGTTGCCAACTTTTTTGGTAAATGGAGAGAGAGAGAGACTCGCTCCATCCATTTTAAGATTGGACTGGTGCACTGATGAAAATGGCTGAACATGAAAAGGTAATTTTCCTAACATTACATAACATACTGAAGGCTCTCTGGATGAGTATAAGTCAGCATGTTCACCCAGCAGCCATGTCCTGCAGATTAGAGCAAGGACATGTTACCAGTTAAGACACGTAGTTACAACAATGCACATTTATCGTCTTGTTGCTATGGTGAGATAATAAGTTCAAGACAACTAGAGAGTAAAACCCTCCTCTTGTTGTCGATGGATATGTTGTTTTGGTTTCTGTTTCTTTGCTAATTCACTTTCTGACCTCATTTGATGATTTACTGTTGTGTTATTGTTGAAGTTTTTGTTTGTGAATGCTTATAATTTTTTAAAATCTAAAACAAGCAAAGTGATTAAAGGTGTGTCATGTCGAAATGTGGATATCAGGCTGTTCCACTATAATAAAGATTTAAGCTGTTATTAATCTGACCTAAAAGTCTTTCTGTCTTTGTGTGTATAAAGTTAGTCATTAAGTTTTCATCGTTAAGTTTCACACAGGCGGCACCTGTTACCAACAAATGACTTCACCAGTAAAAACACCTGCAACAGATTAGACTGACTCGACTCAAGTCACAGTTTCCATCAGCCTTCCAAAAAAGGACAGGAAGTCACATAAATATTTACATCCTCTTAAATCTGATCCAGATTTAATGGTAAACTAGCTCAATATATGCATGATAGTAACCCGATCACTTATAATTGTTTTAATGATGTTCTGTATGATCAGGAACAGCCTATTTGGAACATTTTATTATTATCATGACAGCATTTATTCTAAAATCTCCTCATGCAATTTCATTATTTTACATATAACTTTAACAGCTGTGGCTGGCGGACCACTACCTGCCGCTCAGTGTGCCGACTTAGTGCCAACCTCTAACTCATTCACATGAGGTCAGGTTAACAAGCTGTTGTAAACATGATACTTTTTATGTAATCGATTCGGTGTTAGTGCATCCAGGGATTGCCAGATTGGCAGCATCAGGTGTTCCCGAAAGCCTCAGAGTTTGATAGGTTGTTAAATACAATAAACTAGCTGTCATAAAACAGACAAATTGGTAGCAAGTTACATCATATACTCTCGTCCAGGCCGCCGACGCTTCTAAGTTTCCTAATAAATCCCTCATGTGAGCCTCATGTTTACAGCTTTTCCTAATCATGAAAACTAAAAACTCCATGAAACTCCGGCACCGACTATAACGAATCAAGTTCATGTTCTGCTTTTCACGCACTTTGTAATTAAATCTATTGTGTGCACGTCAATCAGGAAAAGTAATGATTTCCAAAAGCACTTCAAACAGTACATAAGACTCCAAACAGTGTTACGTCGACTGATCTGTTGTCTACCATTTGGTATCGACATTGATCTTTAGCTTTTAACAATTTCTTTGGAAATGGATCTTAAGCTGCATCAAACAAAAATGAACAAGTGAAATAAGAAGCTGCAGTTAGTGAATTCTTGGCTGCAGCACCGAGATGACCTCAAATCATTCAGTGGATGGCCGTCTGCTGTTGTTGGAGCGTGTGCGGTCTGGTCTGGTCTGGTCTGAGGCTGAAACATGCCGTGAGCTAAAACAGCGCTAACCTGAAGAGAACCGCAGTCGTAGTGGATGTTCAACCAAAACGTTACACAAGGGGCAAAAATGAGCCAATTTCACACTTGAGAACAAAGTGATGAGATTTATGCTTTATCAAAAGTGATTTCAAACAGTACTTTTTGGTTTTCCCAAGACAGAAGACCTCAAGGATGATGACTAACTGGTTGGTCTGGCAAATATACGACTGGTTATCCGCTCCACAACCATTAACAAGAAGCACACAGCTGCTTTCTGGCGTTTTTCAGTGGAATGGCCCGACACTGTTTCCCAGACACGTATGACATAATGCAGACCAGTACTAAGGAAGACCCACACCCTGATCACATAATATTGTCATTGTCACGTTGAACACATTAAATTAACAGTTGCAGCTGGTAAGTTTTGCAAATCTGACTTTACACAAGCCTCTAGATCCAAATACAGAAGGGTCCTGCTTCTAAAACAATTTTAAATTATTGCTATTATTATAAATTATTGATGTGATGTTGAGTTGTTGGAACTACAAAAACACTCCATTCTCATTATAAGGTAGTGTTTGGGGGGCAGAGTGGTGCACCCATAAAGAGTATAGACACCATCCTGCAGAGAAACAGTCAAGTTTAATTTTTGTCTGTTGTCAAGTTACTGATGTAATTAAAGTTAGTTAGTGATATGAATATGACCTGCTACCGATCCCATTTATTGTTTTTACCCTCCTGTTGTCCTTGACTCAAGGGAAGGAGGAGGGATAGAATGAAGGAAGGATGGAAGGAAGGATGGATGGATGGATGGATGGAAGGATGAAAGGGAGAAAGAAAGAGGGAAGGAAGTGTGGAAGGAAAGGAAGGAAGAACAGAGGAAAGAAGAAGGAAGGATGTTAGCAGGGAGGAAGGAAAGAAGGACAGAGGAAAGAAGGAAGGAAGGGAGGAAGAAAGAAGGAAGGAAGGAAAGCTGGAAGGATGGAAAGGAGGAAGGAAGGACAGTAGCAGGGAGGAATGAAGCGTGGACAGAGGAAAGAAGGAAAGGAGGAAGGAAAGAAAGGATGGAAACCAAGAAGGAAGGAAAGAATGAAGGAACAGTCAAAACAGACAGGGTCAATTTGACCCGGGAGGACGACACAAAGGTTAGTCAATAAAAGTGTCTCAGTGTCAGTGAAAAAGTTGCTGTTGAATTTTTAGAACACTGATTGTTAAGAAGATATAAATGAGAAAGATAACAAATTTGAATTTAGCAAATCTGCATTTTGACAATCTCACTGTCAGAACTGAGTCACTTTGTCTCCTAGAAATTATATTAACATCGACTGAAACTCAACAGCAAATACGTTTTGCATGCAGGAAACATAATGGAAGTTGCAAAAACGTTAGTAGGCTACTGAACGTGGGAGTAAAATCTGACATTGTTAAAATATCCAGTCTTGCAGCACAATATCCACTAATAGTGACTGCAGCTTTATTGGTCTGGTTTAAACAATGGCAGTTCGTTAGTTACTGTAAATGGGACTTTTTGTGGTTTTCTGTTCATATCCTGTTACAATATTGGATGTTAAAGGATCGTCAAACTTCCAAAACTTAGACCCGGGTTTCAGCTTCCCTTTTTTTATTGTCCGGAGATGACGTTAGCTTGTCACACATGTCCATAAACATCTGTTTGTCATGTAGCTTTTGTTGCCAATGTTTTGTGTTCTTCATGTTTTACTGTTTTGGATCGGATTCTGCTTCAACGTGTATGGAGGCCTTAAAGAGACGGAGCCAAAACAGCCTGTTTCAGACAGAGGCTGAACTGAGGGGCTGCATAAAGAGCCAGTATAAGATACACAAGAAGTCTTGAGCTGTAAATCATCCACAGTATTCCAGCAGAGCCCCAGAATATAAATGTAGACCTGGAAATGAACTTGTTACAGTACGTCCCCTTTAACTTGAAGCACGAGACACATGTGTTTAAGATTAAACTCAAACCATGATCTTTCACTACCATTACCAATATGCTTGCCCAGAGCTGGATTTTGTATGTCTATCATTCAATCATTGGCAAAAACAATTTAGTTCTTTATAAATATAAATTCTAGGTTGGTCACTTGCACTGATGCCCCCAAATATTATTTCACATTGCACTCCAAATTTCACTCGCACAGTGAAATGCTGCACAGCAGTCTGAGGAGGACTAAACCCAGTAGAGTAAATAAAGGGTC
Organism: Scomber japonicus; assembly: GCF_027409825.1. Taxonomy (NCBI): domain Eukaryota; kingdom Metazoa; phylum Chordata; class Actinopteri; order Scombriformes; family Scombridae; genus Scomber; species Scomber japonicus. The sequence continues at coordinate 8,119,500 of NC_070594.1, read as the reverse complement.
AGCATTTGATCAGCTGATACCAATCATTTAAAACTAAAACAAAAACAATGGATTCTGAGCTCTGATGGTGCCTTGATAAACCTCCTTGATGGGAGTGAGTGGTTGGGGGACTGTGTGGAGGTTTTTGGGGTTGTGGCTTTTAGGGTTTAAGTGGGTGTTTGGTATTTGGAGGGAAGGAGATGTGTAGACGGGGAAGCTTCAGAAGCGTCTGCTCCCAGCCTCAGACTGTATGATGTGGTGTGTTCTCCAGCAGAATCCCACTGCCTTAAGACCGAAACACTGCAACAACAAAGCTAGAAAACAGGCAGGAACACTTCCTGGATCGGACCAACCTCACTTAAACACCGAGGGGTAATTATACCAGCCCAGATGGAGCCGTCAACCTGGCCAGACGACCGCAGATCTGTTTTGAACACAGTGGCGCGAGTTTGTGTGCATGCCTGTGTGAATCTGTGTTTCCAATTATTCAAATGAAAAGATCTTCATTCTGTTCAGTAGCTGAGAAAAAGGCCTTCTTTTTTTCCAGTGGAGGCCATCTGTGTGAGCCTCGGAGAGTTCGCTCCAGTCCATCATGCAGACAGCACATTCATCAACAAGGAAGAATTAGCAGTATTTCATCCTCCTAATACTTCTCCTTGACAAAGACCATATGTTTAACTTTTTACTGCTGAGAGAAAAGCAGAGAATGTGAGAAAGAGACATCACTGCTTTGAAGAGAGAACACAAAGCAGTGATAGACGACGAAGAGATAAAATGACATCAGATAATTCAGAGGAAAAATATGAGAAATCAGAATATTATAACCAGGCGTCATTCAAAAACATCTGTCATAAAGGGATAAAAGAGTGTTAATAAGTTTAAGCCTTTGTTTGAAAAGGTAATTCTGATATTCATCTTTCTTTTTTATTACTTTATGAATAATGTACGGAGCCTGGGAGGTGTTACGGAGAAAAACACACAACATAGCTGGTGACTATTTGACACTTTCCTTCCATCCTTCCTTGCTTGCTTGCTTCCTTCCTTCCGTCCTCCCTCCCTCCCTCCCTGCTTGCTTACTTCCTTCCTTCCTTCCTTCCTTCCTGCCTTCCTCCTTTCCTTCCACCCTTCCTTCCCTCATAAATTCCTTCCTCTTTTCGTCCTTACTCCTGTCCGTCCGTCCTTCCTTCCTTCCTTCCTTCCTTGACCTGAGGACAACAGGAGGGTTAAATAAAGGATTTGAGTACCTCCTCCTCCTCCACCACTGTCAGCAGTAAGGAGATCAGAGGTCACGTTTCTGAGCCACTCGCTGACTCTGAGGGTGAGGAGCTGCAAAATGATGAAGAAAATAAATATTTTTTGTGGTTTGTTTCTCCCCCTCTCCTCTCTCAGGAATGTTGATCCGGCCTTTGACTGGTGGACAGTAAATATGAGGTGGATTTGTGGGCAGAATTACTCAGACCAATCAGAACATTCTGTTCATAGGAGCTCACAACATCTGTCTTTGTCTCCTGTTTTTTGTGCGCTTGACTTGAAACAAGCCGGCAGGCAGTTGTTGCACCCATCTGCCTGCCTGCCCGCCCGCCCGCCCGTCTGTCTGTCACATTAAAGTGTACTAAATTCCCACAATTCCATCTTTTTTCTCTTTATTTAGCAGCTCAATTGATATAGGTTCCACTTTGATCCAGACTGAAATATCTCAACAAGTATTGGATGGATTGTTTGTTCAGGCGTTCCCCTGAATGAATCCTGACCTGTTCCTGTTTAAAGATATAAAAAAAAAAATAATCTTCTTGAAATAATTTTGTGTCTGTTGAAAGCAAGTTGAATTATTTGATTAAGATTCTTAAAATAACATCTCCCACAAGTAAAAACTCCAGTCTCACTATACTGTTTGTGGAGTGGAGGCTTCAAGTTTCCACATCACACGTACTGGATTGGCTCCAAACTATTTGTGATGTCATAAATCATGCTCGTAGGTACACACCTTAAACGGAGATTTAAGGTGAGTGCTTAGAAACGTTCCACTTTCCAGCAGATGAATGTGAAATGAAACTCTGCACATACATCATTCTGCACAGAGAAGAGAGCAACACCGAACCTGGAGGAACAAGAAGAAACACATGTCTCTGAGTAAAGGGGGGCGACCCTAAAGACCTCAAATTCTAATATGGTTTTTCACACAATAACCTTCAAATACTTTGTCAGGTACGAGGCACATTATGCACTAGCTGCCAGTAGAGTTTATACTTCAATGTAATATTTTGGTTATTAGTCATCAGGCTCTACATAGTGCAGCTCTTAACCCTCGTGTCGTCCTCCCGGGTCAAATTGGTCAAATTTTCTTTCCTTCCTTCCTTCCTTCCTCCTCCTCCCTCCTTTCCTTCCTTACCTCCTTCTCTCTTTCTTTCTTTCCTCCCTCCTTTCCTTCCTACTTCCGTCCTTCCTCCCTCCTTTCCGTCCTTACCTCCTTCTCTCTTTCTTTCCTCCCTCCTTTCCTTCCTACTTCCTTCCCTCCTTCCTTCCTCCTTTCCTTTCTTCCTCCCTCCTTTCCTTCCTTCTTCCTTCCTCCCCCCTTTCCTTCCCTCCTTTCCTTCCTTCTTCCTTCCTTCCTCCCTCCTTCCTTCCTCCCTCCTTTCCTTCCTTGACTCGAGGACAACAGGAGGGTTAAGTCCATTTCTGGATCGCTGTGTCCTTATAATAACTTAAAGTCTCTCAGATCGGCTAACTCAAGTCTACCGGATGTTCCCAAAGCTCGACTTAAGATGAAGAGAGACCAAACATTTGCTGTCTTTGATCCTAAAATCTGAAACTGTTTAGCTCTTATTTCATCCCAACTCAACAAAGACCTTAAAAAAGAAACTCTCACTGGGGTCCTCGACTCGGGTTGCCATTCAGGAATCTGATTGGTTGTATTATTGTGAAGTCTGTTTGATCGTATCTTTGATTGAAGCTGATTGTTGAACGTAACTTGTTGAAGTAATGTTTCATAAAGTGGTTCAGATGAATAAAATAACTCCTAATAAATAAAAGACTTCTTGGCTCCACAGTGTCGACACAAACAACATCACAGCTGACTGGACCAGCATGTTATGTGAATGTCAATGGTGTTTGACCAGTTGTCCAAAAGTCAATATAAATGGCTTTAATGCAGGTTTAACACACATTAACCTTCCTGTCTGTCCTTTCTCCCTCCCTCCTCTCTTTCTTTCTTTCCTTCCTTCCTCCATCCCCCTTTCTTCCTTCCTTCTGTCCTTCCTCCCTCCTTCTTTCCTTCGCTCATTCCTTCCTTCCTCCCTCCCTCCTTCTCTCTTTCCTTTCCTTCCTTCTTCCTCCCTCCCTCCCTCCCTTCTTTCCTTCTTTCTTCCTAGTTTCCTACCTTCCTTCCTTCTTCCCTCCCTCTCTCCCTCCTTTCCTCCCTCCCTCCATGCCTTTCTCCCTTCCTTCCTCCCCCCCTTCCTCCCTCCCTCCCTCCTTTCCTTCCTTCCTCCTTTCCTTCCTGCAGGTTTAACACACATGTTATATTCTCTTTCTGTTTAAAACTGATGTTTGCTGTTTTGTAAAATTTTGTTTTTACTCTGTACACTACTTTAAATTTCTCTTTCCTCTTACTCTTGTGACTTTCATGCTTGTTTTTGTGCTTTTATTGTGAAGAACTTTGAATTTTGTGCTGAATAAATAACAATAAACTCAATTTCTACAATGCCTTTCAAACCTAGTTGCAAGGTGTTTCACAAAATATTCCTCCCTTCCTTCTTCCCTCCTTTCCTTCCTCCCTCCCTCATTCCTTCCTTCCTTACTTCTTCCTCCCTCCTTTCCTTCCTCCCTCCCTCCCTCCCTCCTTTCCTCCTTCCTACCTTCCTTCCTTCCTTCCTTCCTCCCTCTTTTCCTTCCTTCTTCCTCCCTCACTTCTTCCCTCCCTCCCTTCTTTCCTTCCTTCCTTCCTTCCTTCCTCCCTCCTTTCCTTCCTCCTTTCTTTCCTTCCTTCCTTGACTCGAGGACAACAGGAGGGTTAAAAAAAATGAGCCAAGAACAGATTTACCATTCATATAAAATCTGCTGTGTCTTCTGTACTGACGGGAACTTGGGTGACATGTGGGTGGGTGGGTGGGTGGGGGGGGGGGGGGGGGGGGGTCACACAATCCAGCCACGCACTCTTCTTTGGTGTCCAGGTGTAACTGCCTTTAAGGTATTTACAGCTATATTGACTCCGCTGTTACAGCTTAAACACAATGTCTATTATTCTCTAATTGTGTGAGAAAGGTGTGAACTCTTCCCTCCGTGCTCATGTGACGATGGGTGGTAGAAAATGACCCGTTTAATTACAGCTTTTCACTGAACTGTTTAACCTGCTTAAAAGAAGGGAGGTAACGATGAGGAGATAATTATTGGTTATAAGTTTCCCACCCTGACACCCACCGACCTCACCTCCAGGGAGTAATAACACAGCTGATCAATCAGACACTCCTCTACAGTCCTCGACATCATACCATCTTCGCGGCAACGGACTTTTTGGATTTAAACCAGCAGGGACTTTATATTACTACAGCTATTATCAATAACTTCCTTTACTATCACACCATAAAATATCATAACTAAGGCTGCAAACAACATTTTTCCTTTTAATTAAATAAGAAAATAATGAAATTTGTCCACTTGAAATCTTCAAATGTGTTGTTTTATCAGACCAGAAGCTCAAAAAGTATTTTAGCTGATGTATAAAACAGGAAATCAGCATATCCTCATGTTGGAGATGCTGTGAGAATTTGTTTGCATTTTTGCTTGTAAATCACTTTATGAAAATCAACTTATGGATTCATTGATTCAGCTCCATCTTTAACAAAAAAAAGCAAAATAAATCCCCCCGGAGATGAATAAAGACAAAGATCAACCTATCTGCCTATATCTGTGTGTCTAACTATCTATCTACATTTAACAGATGTTACAATAAGACAAAATTCAAAACTTATAGGTCTTAAATGCCAGCAAGAAAGTCTTGACTTGCCAGCATGCATTTGATTAAAGCTCATCAGAAACATATTGTTAATTTAATTTAAATAAAATATCAACCAACACAGCTTTAGTTGTTTTTACATCAGGGCTGTTTTTTGTTATTTGATTGCAACTTTAAACTTTAAAAAAAAAAAAAAAGGATTATCATTGATCCTTAGGAGATGTTTCCTTTCTGACATGGAGGTCAGAGGTCAAATTTATCTGCCTCCCTCAGGGTGATCTTCTGCAGAGGGAGTCTGGCAGTCAGTGTGCTTGAACTCTTGCTCTCTGGAAGAAAAAATATTGCACGGCTATACATCAGGTCTGCTATGTGGAGAAAAATACCATGAAATGCAGGTAATTAATTATACTACAACATATAGGCAGGGGTCCTTTTCCCACCGGTGCTATCCATAATGACATGAGAATAAGCTCCTGCTGCCGAAGGACTCCACCGCACCTGAACGTATCATATTCCTGTGTACAAGCAGGATGAGCTCACACTGAATCACAGCCATGATGTGTCTTGAATAAGTTTGAGTTTAACATGAGAGCAATATGTTTCCTTCTTCTGAGGTTACCAGAAATAATTTCAGGAAATTATTTTAACAACCTGGAGCACCGGCCTGCACTGAGTACAGAAGATTAATGTGTGAGTGTGCTCTTTGTGACTATTTCCTCCTCCCCTACTGCTGCAAGCTATTTAACACAGAAGTCAAGAGGACAAAGAAAGTGTTAAGTTTTAGGGTGGTTTAAAACCTGCAGAGTTTAATCCTCTTAAATGTGACTTGACGTAAAACATCACCCACTCATCCACAGAAGTGACAGTGATGAGTTAAAAAGGTTTTTGTTTGCATCACCGATGGATTTTCAAATTTTGCTGTTGAAGTCTTAATGAATGAGTGTCTCCAGCTCCTCACAGTGAATCCACTGTTCTGATGGTTCTAGCTGAGGTTCTGTTGGTTCTATCTGAGGTTCTGTTGGTTCTGTTGGTTCTATCCGATGTTCTGTTGGTTCTATCTGAGGTTCTGTTGATTCTATCTGATGTTCTGTTGGTTCTATCTGAGGTTCTGTTGGTTCTATCTGAGGTTCTGTTGGTTCTGTTGGTTCTATTTGAGGTTCTGTTGGTTCTATCTGAGGTTCTGTTGATTCTATCTGAGGTTCTGTTGTTTCTGTTGGTTCTATCTGAGGTTCTGTTGGTTCTATCCGGGGTTCTGATGGTTTTAGCTTAGGTTCTGTTGGTTCTGCTGATTCTATCTGAGGTTCTGGTGGTTCTAGCTGAGGTTCTGATGGTTCTAGCTGAGGTTCTGATGGTTCTGTTGGTTCTATTCGGGGTTCTGATGGTTCTAGCTGATGTTCTGTTGGTTCTCTCTGATGTTCTGTTGGTTCTTACCTGCATTGTGGTTCTTCTGTTTGCGGTTCTTCCAGATCTTTTGAGGGATCTTCAGTTTGGGCAGCCTCCTCCTGTCTCCTCCTCGGTTCTCCTCGTCGCCTCCTGCTGAACATTCAGCACCGACATGTTTATTATATTTTATATCATGAAATGTTTATTTCATCATTTAATCTCATCAGAGAGCAAATTATAACGTCTCACATGCACCAACATTCAGAAACAGGAAGTTCAGTTTCATTTCTTTTGGTTGGCATGCCGACTGTCAAGCTGGATATTTATATATTCATGTATTCATCCGTGCAGCTGTTATGAATGAAAATGTAAAGTGTAGATAATTATTGTGGTTGCACGGTGGGATTTAGGGGAAAATATTCTATAGACCGATCTGATACCAGAAGAATCTCCTAAACTACTTTAAGTCTCTTTCACAACATTTTCACAGTTTATTAAACTGATTTTCATTTCATTTGTTTATCAGAGATAAAGACTGAGATATATAAATATGTCACAGTGAATATGTTGACTCACTAATCTCACAGCATTCAATTCAGATTAGAGTTAGATTAGTCAGTTATTAAATTAGCATTAAACACATTGCCAGTTATGGAAAAATAGTCCAGCTTGCTAAATGTGAATATTGTCTAGTGCAGGGATGTCAAACATGCGGCCCGTGGGACAGATCCGGCCCACCGAGGGGTCCAGTCCGGCCCACTTTCCTTATTCCTCCCTTCCTTCCATCTTCCCTTCCTTCCTTTCTGTCTTCTTTTTCTTCCTTCCTTCTTTCCTTCCATCTTCCCTTCCTTCTTTCCTGTCTTCTTTTTGTTCCTTCTTTCCTTCCTTCCTGTCTTATTTTCCTTCCTTCCTTCCTTCTTTCCTTCCTTCCTGTCTTATTTTCCTTCCTTCCTTCTTTCCTTCCTTCCTGTCTTATTTTCCTTCCTTCCTTCCTTCTTTCCTTCGGTCCTTTCTTCCTCTCATCGTTCTTTCTTTCCGTCCTTTCTTTCTTTCCGTCCTTTCTTCTTTCCATCTTTTTAATGATCGGGCCCACGTGAGATTAAATTGGGCAGTATGTGGCCCCTTGAATGAAAATGAGTTTGACACCTCTGGTCTAGTGTGTGTAGAATATTTTTGAGTTGTCATGATCATGATATTTGAGGACGTCATTTTAGGGCATTGGGAAACCGTGATTGACATTTTTAATCAATTTCTCCCTTTTTATGGATCAAACAACTAATTATCCATGAAAGAAATAATCAATAGATGCATCGATAAAGAAAATGATCGTTACTCTGACAGCATCCAGTTGAGGCTTGTGTCTGGCTGCCGTTCAAACTCTAACTGAGAGAGAAATGGAAATCACTCTTTCTATGTCAACAATATCGTTTGAAGACAGGAACAAAAAGCTGTCACTGCTGCTTCTGATCAAACGATACTTGAACTTTATGGCACACTGTTATGAAACCGCACATACCTTTGACTGTTTTTAATATAATTTTACGATGTTTCTTTAATATTTTGCGCACCCTGCTGATATGTTTTCATTTATACATTCTAGACTTCATCTTTTAGCCATGTCATATTTAATGCCAGCTTGATCACAGTTTTTTTTCTTCTCTCTCTCTCTCTCTCTCTCTCTCTCTCTTTCTTCCTCTTTTACTAGGGCTACTCCCCTCCCTTCTCCTCCTCCTCCTCCACCTCTCCCCCTTTATCTCACCTCCTCCTCTTGATCACAATTTCTCTCTCTCTCTCTACCTATTCCTCTTTTACTAGGGCTACTCCCCTCCCTTCTCCTCCTCCTCCTCCACCTCTCCCCCATTATCTCACCTCCTCCTCTATAATTGCGCTGTATCTTGGGGCAATGGGAGCAACAGGCTGTTGTTTTCAGTTTCCCTCTGCTCTCTAATTATCTTGCCTGAAAACCTGATGAAAAGTCAAACAGCCAGCTAAATAACATGCAGATACTCGCATGAGCGCACACACAAAATACACATCTTTAAGTTGTTTATTTGCACTTAGTGACTGACACGAGAATGTGCCGAAGATGATTCAGATGATTTGTATAAATACAAAATATGCACACATCTGCATCGACAGCAAAGCGCTGGAGGTAATATGTTCAGTTCACTTGAAGAAATTCTCACAGAGGTTTCTTTGTTATTCATTTTGTTAGATTGAAATTCAAGGCACGCCAAAAATATTAGTTTGTAAAGTTTTTGTGGACACCCAAACCGCCATGAAAGACTGATGTGACATTATGGGTCATATTAAAAGTTGGGCTGTGTGAGCGCCTCCATGCACACCTGCTATTCATGTTCATTGATGTGAAGCAGCACGATGCGTAAAAGGGCTGAGTGAAGGTAAATATAGATCAGCAGGTGTGGTGATTATTAAATATCCTCTCAGCCAGTCACATCAATGGTTCAACATCAACACAAATCTGCTCCAGAAGTCAGATGGAGCCATTTTTTCATCAGCTGGTTAGAAATGGATTTGGTTTCTGTTGTCCAGACAACAGGCGGTAACTCAAGAATGAGGTATACTTTCATTTAAATGAGGCCTATTGACTATCATTTCCAGAAATGTGTAAAACCTGTCGTAGTAAGTTGGAATCAAATTGGCTAAAAAAGTCTTAGACGTAATTGGGTGATAATTTATACCTTATGCTTTATAAACAGTCAAACCAAATAAGGCGAGTTTTGATCTAGGAGGACAAAAGTTGCACAGTCAACAGGAAGACAACAGGAGGGTTAAATGAGATCAACCATATTTAATAATTCTAATGTATCTCACCTTGTACATGGTCACACAGTTTAGTCATTCATGTTACATAACAGTAATTGAGTTGCAGTGTGTCTCAAGTATAAAACATGACACTAGTATTTTTGCTGGAAAGTTGGAAAAGAGGTTAATGAGCCCTGCTAACTCGATGTCTCCTTCATAAAAAAGCAGAATAATGAGTTATAACCAAGCAGTCTTGCTTCATGTAATCAACCTGCAATTAATGTTCATAGTTGTATTAAAACAACCTTTCCCAAAACTCATCAAAGTGTTTCAGTAGCAAGTTCAAAGAATTTAGTGATGCAATTTCATGTCATTAGTCCAATATAGCGCTCTCATCTAGCCAAAGGGTCAGTTTGGTTTAAAACTAGCATAACTCTGACGCTCACGGTAAATATAATCTATACATTTTTTTGTATTTGGTGAACATAGTGGAGCATTTAGCAGCTAAAAGAGAGAGAGATATTTCCCTCAGGAGTTGATAGAGAGCAAAAACAGTTTGCTTTCTATCAAGTTGAAGTTAAAAACCAAAATAGCACCGTATCTGTTAACCTGAGAGGCTGCACAGAAACAGTGGATGGATAAACTGTTCTGCATCACGAAATAGTTCACACACGTTACTAATTTTAAAACTACTAAACTCAACAAGTCATAACATATTTAATTATGTTAATTAGTGAGTTTTAGAGGTGTTGTAAAGTGTTTTTGTTGAATGTTAGACAGAGCGAGGCTAGCTGTTTCCCCTGCTTCCATTCTTACCGCTAAGCTAAGCTAAGCTAACCACATCCTGACTCCACCTCTGTATTTCCCAAAATGTTGAACTTAATTTCTTCAAAAGTTTCAGCCACGATTGAATCAGTAAACCTCCACTTTTTTACAAGTTGGGTGCTGAGATTTTTACAGTAAACAAGGTAAAATCCCACACACACACACACACACACACACACACACACATATAACAACATATAACAGACTGACTGTTCCCGCTGTGCCTCTTCCGTTCATAGTGGTGAAACCCTCACTTCCTCTTGCTATTTTCATTTCAAGACACCACGCTCATTTCAGAAGATTTCACAAGATCTGGTGGAGCAATTATCAGGGAAACCCGACCAAAAGGCTGTTTCTGGATCTGGCCATAGAATCTGCATCCCAGATGTTTGGATTGTCCTTATTAATCTCTTTATGAATCTGGTTTACCGCAATGGCCTCTCCGTGGTTAGACTGGCAGAAAGACAGGGATTGAGCTTCCCCTAAACTGGGCCCAAAAAAAAGATAAAAAGGAAAAACAGGGGGTCCACCTTTTTTTTTTGTATGTGGTTGTCATTTCCCTGAGCGGTGTACAGTATTTTATTCCAGATGACCTCAGAGTCGTCTCTTAAAGACTGCAGGCAACTCCTCAGCAGCTCAATCCAAAACAAATACGCCGAGAGTATTATCTGCCAAAATAGTAGAGAAACTGAAAACAGTACACTTTGGGGGCTAAAATGATAGATAGTAGAGAGAGAGAAATATTACTAGATTATATTTGTGCTGCAAAACATATGTTTAATATGTCTTAAAGCCCAAGGGTGTGAATGTGATCCTTTCCAAAATCCCATGCCAGGTAGACATTTGTCAACAAACTGGTATAAATTCTGTTGTGTTACTAAAACATTGAGCCAAGAAACAGACAGATGGCCTTTAAGAATGTGAATTCAACATTATGTGTGTAGATAATTCACCTGCCTTGTTAGTTTTATTTAGTTATTGGACTGTATTTTTGTTTTTGCCTCTCACAGACGGGTGAAATGACCAATACACACATTCAATATGAGAGGTTTTGGCAGATGTCATATATCAACATATATTCTATTAATGTATTCTTATCATTTGTGTTTTTGGTCTTGCATATGGAAATAATTGTTGTGTGTGTCTTGTTAGCCAGTATGGGCTGAACATTTTGATGGGCCTCTCTGTTACTTTTAGTGATGTGTTTTGGCAAGCACTAATATAACCAAATTATGTGACCCAAGGAGTTGCAACATGCACTGCCTCTGGTGATTACTGAACTACTTACCAAGTGAAATGTAGTTTGGTGAGAAAATTACAAACCTTTCTATGGAAAAGGCCCTCAAATAGAAACCTATGTCCATCTGAGAAAAGGTATCCTACCTCTGGCAATGAGGGAGGAAGTTAGAGTATATTTGGCCTGTGGGACCTGGGAGGTGACAAAAATAAATATAATATAAAGGCTACTTTATATGATAACCTGCATGCATCTGTATAAGAATGCAGAACAAAACGAACCTAAATTATTGTGGTTTGATGAAAATGAGAAGTAGGACTGAGTGGCTGAGTGAGTATGGGCTTGTTTTATTTCTAAAGCTTGGAAAATTAGGCAAACTAGACTGAATAATAGACATACAATATGAGATTAGTTTATTTGAAGCATGTCAAGTATGAAGGCATATAGAATATACTATTGAAGGTTTCATAACATTTGTATATTTGGTCTCACACCTATGTCCATGAAAATTGATAGTATGCCTTATAAGCCTGAGGCAAGACATTGAAATCAGAATACAGAGTAGATTTTGGTTGTCTGATATAATTTAGTCCCTCTAAATGTAAAATTAGCACTCTTTAGTCATAGACACTTTCCATTATAACTTTATGATTACAATGGATGTGTGTTGAACCCAAATGCAGTACACCAGATCACAGCTAAAGTTGGTAATGGTTGCAGATTATGACAACAGGTGTGAAGGGTAAAAGGAGGAATGCAGGAAAGGTCAGTTCATGCGACAGATTATCTACCTTCAGGGGCAGATGTGAAGCTCACACATGAAATAGTCCTATAGGGGACAGGTAGACTGATGGGTGAGAGTCTTTAATGCACAGGAATCCACAGGTGAGAAACGTAGCAGCAGAACGCCAAACAGCCACTGAGACAGGAAGACAGAAACCAGGAAGTGCTGAAGCAGAACTTGTGGTCAGAGACAGAAGGCTGAGGCGTTTACCAGGAGAACGACAAGGCAGGAAGGGTGAGAGGATGGCTTAGGCCCTGTTTATACGTACCCGGTTATTTTTAAAAACGGAGACATTAAACATCGTTTGCACCCCCCGTTTAGACGTAAACGGAGAATTCGCCCCTGAAAACGATGCTTTTTAAAAACTCCGGCCAGCGAGGAGATTTTGGAAAACTCTGTTTGCACGTTTGCATGTAAACAGAGGAAAGTAGTGGCTTGATTGCTGATGTAGATCACCTGAATTCCCAAGTGAACAGAGTTGACTGATGAGGGTTGTGTGGAGCTGAGTGGAGCAGAGGTGGGGTAAGGGGAAAGTACTGAAGCAGAGTGACTAGGCCAGCAAATTTGAGATGTGACAATAATGGTCAATCTGAGAATTTATAAGGTAAGGTGAGGTAAAAGTCATATTGCGGTCCCAGCCAGCTGTACAGGGAGGAGAAATCTAAATGTATCTTTATAAATCAATAATATTTTTAATCATCTTTGGTTTTGAGTTACAATTAGGCATCATGTCTCCTGTAGGTCTAATTTTGGAATTAACCTTCATGTCGTCCTCCCGGGTCAAATTGACCCCGTCTGTTTTGACTGTTTGTTCCTTCCTTCCTTCCTTCCTTATTTCCTGTCCTTCTTTCCTTCCTCCCTCCTACCATCCTTCCTTCTTTCCTTTCTTTCTTCCTTCCTTCCTTCCTCCCTCCCTTCATTCCTCCTTTCCTTCTGTCTTCCTTCCTTCCTTTTTCCTTTCCTTAATTCTTCCTTCCTCCTTCTTCCTCCCTTCCTCCCTTGACTTGAGGACAAAAGGAGGGTTAAGAAAAAAAGATGAAGATTAGGTTAAGAAACAAACTTTTAGGGTTGCAAGCTTTCTTGAATGTTGTATATTGCGTCTTTAAACATAGCGTCCTTTTAGTTTCCTATCCATGTTGTAACAGTGATACTGATATTCCCCGTGTTCTGTAAACTTGCTCACTAAATGTTAACTGATGCATTGATGCAAACAGGAGATAAGTCCCTCTATATCCACATTACCTGTACATTTTGGTTGAAAAGAAGCTCCTGCAGTTGTTAAAATCGACTGAGTTTATCATTTTCAACCTCACAGTTATTAGTGGGGTCAAAGCTTCACTTGTGCTATAATAATATTTTCTACAGCAGCAGGATAACACTCACATTTGTTGCTTCACATACTCACACATGGAAGAAAATATGTACATACAAAACAGACGCGGCTGCTCCAGATGTGTGGTGGAGAGCCCTGGAAGGAAGGAGAGGAGGGAGAGACTTAAGATTACAAGGAGAATAGAAAAGAAAGAGGAGAGATTCATTGAGATAAAATGAATGACACCCCAGAGAGAATGACACGGTCAACCACAGACAGAGGAGGTTATGATTAATGACAAACTGTAGAGGTGTCTCACTGTAGATCCAGCCTACCTTGTGAATCCTCCTCCTCCTCCTCCTCCTCCTCCTCCTCCTCCTCCCTGCTGCTGCTGCTCTCCATCTGTTATGATACAGCTCAATACAACCACTCACACTATTCTCCCTCTGTCTGGGAACTGCAGCAGCCTCAGAGCCCCTCAGGATACAGCTCAACACCCTGAACCTTGGTTTAGTTTAGTGCTGCACCTGGGTGGCAACAGATTCCAACATTTACCTGACTGGAGGATCAAGTGGACATTTTTTGGTGAAAACTTTTTTTTACCAGCTTTTTCTTTTTTTTCTTTTTCTTCATTTGTTTCAAAGGGAAGCTTTTTCTCTCTGCTTCGTGTGTGAGCGGTGTTGTAAATATCTTTGGGCTGTTCTCTGTGGTTTTTTTATGACTGTAAGAAAAGGAGCGGCTGTGAGGAATTTTACGTGAAGACTGTGGTGCTTTCGGCAGATTTCTCACCTGGACGCTGAGGAAGCGGGCAGGATGGACTTCACTTACTTTTGGTTCCTCATTACAACTCTGATGTTGGTCCACCAGCATCAAGGTAAGCCCATCTTTAAAATATGTTTCTACAGATCCTATTAGGCATGAAATTAGGAAGATAAACATTATAAGAGCATGCTGTTAAATTTAAGTTGGTGCAAACTAATTTTTACCTTTTAATTGCACTGAAAACAGCTTTTTTATTTTTTATTATTTTGGTTAAATAATGGTATAATGCACATGCTATTTTACTTGTAGTCAGTATTTTGGCTGAGAAAATTCAAATACATCACAAATACAGAATACAGCTTTCTTTCTTTTTAAATATACTTTAGACTTGTTTGCCATCAGTGATCATGAATATGGAGCCTCAAAACCAATGAAAAATTATGCATTAGCTAATCTAAACTACACAATTCAGTAAGTTAAATAATAAAAATGGAGCACAAACCAACATAATAAATAATAATAAAACCAATTATTTGTACCTCACTTTTCATACATAGTTAAAACTCAAAGCGTTACACTGAACATTGAACAGATAAAATAAAGAAAAAAGTAACAAGACTAACGATGAATACAAAGGTTTTTAGGGCTGGGGTCTGTTTTAAAAGAGTCTAGAGTCTGCGCTGCTTTCACATGGTTATGAAGCCTGTTCCACAAATGTGTGGTGCAGCAGAGCGGAAGGCTTGATCCCCCAGGGGTCCAGGAGGAGTGAGCTGCTGGCAGGTCTGAGGGTGCGTGTGGAGGTTTATGGTATGATCAGTCGCTGTTGGTAGGGAGGCGTAAGTCCTTTGATGGATTTGTATGTGAGTAGCAGGACTTTTGAGTCAATCCTGAAGGAGACGTGGGGAGCCAATGCATTGAAAACATAATTATTATTATATTTGTGTTATGACACTCTCATCAGGATCCTGGCAGCGCTGTTCTGAATGTACTGCAGCTTCTGGAGTACCAGAGATCGCTGTGAGGAGCGCACCGCAGTAGTCCAGTGTTGAAGAGATAAATGCATGGACAAGTTTCTCTGCATCTAACAGGGTTGGAGAGGAACACATGGCATAGATGTCTTATATAGTCGTCAAAAGTCAGCTCATCTAACACCCAGATTAGTGAC
The DNA here is from genome assembly GCF_027409825.1 of Scomber japonicus. Classification (NCBI taxonomy): domain Eukaryota; kingdom Metazoa; phylum Chordata; class Actinopteri; order Scombriformes; family Scombridae; genus Scomber; species Scomber japonicus. Next base: position 8,104,336 of record NC_070594.1, on the reverse strand, counting down.
TGAGGGAAAAAAAGTGGGATGTCATGGCGATCAAACATGATATGAGGGATGAGGAATGAGTGAATCTGGTGTGGAGTGCCAATAAGGAAACATTATGCTGCTGTTTAACTGGAGGACATTTCTGCACATTCAGGCCTTTGTCTTCTTAAGAGAGATGCTGAGGCGTGACATGGCTGCAGAGGGGCTTCGGGCAGTTTAATGTGCAGCTGGGTATCATCAGCATAGCAATGAAAATACATGTCTGCTGATGGCATGTTCAAGGGGGGAGCAACCGAACCCTAACCCTAATCCTAATCCAGTGAGATATATGCAGTCTTACTGGAAAGGTAACAATCTGACAGTCAAATGATGGTGTGCAGACAGAGGAAAGTCTGATCCAAGAATCTCTGTGTCCTGGGTGGGCTTCTGGAGGAGGGGCAGATGAATGAGACCTTGAGGATAAATGTAACAGCACCAGTTTGAAGGGGGAGGTTAACAGTTTGGGTGATCAGGGGGCTGATAATGGAGATGTGTTAATTAAGCAAAGCTGTGGGAATGGGGTCCAGGGCACGAGGATTTCATCTTCTTAAAGGTTTTCATCAGTGTGGCTCTGCCTGACACATGTAAAGTGGAGAGGAGAAAGCAAACTACCAGATAGAGGGTCAATGGCAGGAGGAGGCCGAGAGTAAGAGCTGGACATCAGATAGCGAATGATGCTGACCTTAAGCTCAATTAAGCTGTTACATTGTTTTTCTGTAGCCTTAATTGGGCAAAATGATTGTGATTTATGATGGAAAAAGATGGTTTCCTAGGAATGGCACTAATTAGGATGGAGCAGAACCATGACCGAGCATCTTTTAAGGGACTGTGAGTAAGGTCTTTCATGTTTTTGCCAGTTTATGGAGCGTGAACCCAACTCAGCATGAATTTTCATTCCAGGATGCGTCCAGCTGTTTTTTTATTTTATTTTCGGCAAGTCATTGACCTCACACATCTTGACAGGGACATAATTAAAGACATCACTGAGTGTCTCTAGTTTATCCATTGATGCATAAGCTGGGCAGGTGATGCATTTGAAGTCCGTAGCATTTGACGCTTGGGGGTGATAGGAATGTCAAATCCATTGAGACCACCTTGTAGTAGAGACACACCCAGATCATAGACCTCTAGGTTATTGATGGGGATGGAGTCATTGATAAGAAGGGACATCAACATGCCACTTCAGGCCAAAACACACCCAATAAGAAGTTTAATTTAGTGCAGGAGGGGGGCTGGATATGAGAATCACCATCACAAAGAATAGAGGTTTAAATTTCAGAACAAGGCACTAGGATAGAAGAAAGATCCGGTACTGGCAGGAAAGACATTTTCAGATCAGCTCGTTGTGTTAAATCACCATCGTGGCCAGAGCTGCAGGCTTTTTTCCACGTTAACTATAGCCAAGAGGACAAGCTTCATTAAACACAGAGTAGTCCATTGGTCGATGTCAGGTTTCATTTAGGCACATGAAATCAAGCCCTTTGTCCAAGATGTGGTCATTGACTGTATGAGAAGGGATCAGTGGAAGATTGTGTTAAATTGTTTCATGGTGACAGGAGAAAGAGCGGACAATAGAAATATCTGCAAACTCCACAATACACTATGATCAACTTCATATTTTGTATGTCGTCTGTTATAGGATAGTCTCATGAGGTTTCCAACAATGACATCCAAATTTTTTCTTTACGTTTTCTAATTTGAAATCATGGCACGAGACTGTATGGATGTAACAGTTGAAGATGTACAACGCAGCTGTAGGTGATTTCCAAGCTGATAGAGAGTGTAGGAGAGCCAGATGGGGATTTGTGACACACCTGAGTGAGAATAAAACTTTATAATTTTGCTTTCAGTTCCATCCATTTTTATTTCAAATTTTATCTCTTTTTGTGTTCATGCTGCAGCACATTTAATCATTTTTGGATTCTTTTTTTCTCCCCACCCAACAAACTCCCCTTTTTCCCTCACTTAATCTCCATTGTGTGCATCCATGTATCACCTTCCACCTTGGACTAGACTAGAGCAAGCACCTGTTCAATGTGGAAGAGTACCTGTCTATGTGGGGTTTTTTGGGGGGTTTTTAAAATTAGATAACAAATAGTTTTATTCATCGACGGTTCATTTTGGGTTGTTTTTTTACCTCATCTCACAACCTTTTATTGGCTTTTGGACTCCATACATGAAATGGGTACAAATTCAAAGGAATACTAAGGTGTGAAAATGTACTTTCCACCTCTTCAATGTAACACCCCCACCCACCCCCACCACCACCCCCAATAACAACAAATATATTTCAAGTAAGCAACTCTTTTTGAGCAAATATCACCACCTGTACTCTATATAAAGCTCAGGTACTTATTCAGGAATGCATTACTGTACATTCCAGGGATTTTAAGGTTTTATCGCATATGGAAAATCTGAAGAGCTTTTACTTGATCTCACTGCCAGGGCTTTCACCTGTAGATGCCTGGCTGACTGCACCCATCTGAATCCACTCGATAACATGAAGGCATTGTTGGAGCATGGGCAGCTTCTTTTTTTTTAATGATTTTTCAGCCTTGTCAGATTAAAGTTGGAGTGAAAGGAAAAGTTTTCTTTACTTTCTGCCAAAATGTCATTTGAGTTGAAATCATCTTTTATCATTCATGTCTTTTTGCATCAGGTAAGGCAGCATATATTCATCTTTTTTTTTTTTTTGTGGATAGATGGTTCAGAGAGTTGGGTTTGAGTCAAGGCAAAAAGCCAACAATGAAATACCTTCATGTAGCCTCGAGCCATCAGATCGACAGGCCGAGACCTGGATAATGGGTTTTAAGATTCTGATTTATATTAAGATCCTGCAGCTGTATGTGCTAAGAACTGGATAAAACCCTTTTCAGTTAAAATGAATCCTTTTTTTGAGTGACGGATGAGTTATGTAACATCCTGGTTGTAATAAAACCTGCATAATCCAACATGAGATTGGTTGCCACTCCCTGGTTTAGGTGTTCTTCAGATTGTAACCAGATTGTTTTATCAAGAACCCATAATTGGGTGTTTATGAACCTTGATAGTACTCTCTCTTAGTAGAAGGTATAGAGCAGAACTTCTTGCAAAGCTTCACAGGAGCAGCACAATCTATGAGTAAATTACAGTCTCTTGCTTAAAGTGGCACTCTATCATTTTAGTTTTGTAGCTCCATAAAGTTGGAAGACTTGCAAGAGATTATAAAAGAAGTATCAAAACCAGTATCAGAGGATTTATATTCCCCAAATCCCTCTTGCAATAGATCCTCCAATACATATTTTACATTGTAGCAGTGAGTTTACCAGACTACCAACTATTAAATTAACTATTTTACTAATTAATTAATTGCTTTGAGTGATTTTTTTAAGAAACAAATTTCCAAATTCTCTGTCTCCGGCTTCTCATGTGTGAATATTTTCTTGTTTCTTTTGTCCTTTATGTCAGTACAATGAATATCTTTGGGTTGTGGACTGTCGGTCGGGATAAAATAAAACATTTGAAGACGACACCTTGGGCTTTAAGAAACAGTGATTGACACTGATTAATTGAGAAAATAATTATCAGACAAATTGATAATTCAGACCTCTAAATACATTGAATTTTCAAGTTCTTCTAGTTTTCAAGACCAAATATGTGCAGGATACATTGATATGTGTTGGCACTGATTAAAAGTAAAACAATTTATACTTCATTATCCTTCCAAAATATTACACTTTTGACTGCACAAAGCTGATAAATTATGAAACAATTAAGTATTTTAGTGTCATATTGGTTCCTGAATTGACCTATATGTTGATGTTAGCATCTTTTCACATATATTAGTGTAAACATTTTAGTAACAGAGGAAAAAGCTGCAGAAAAAAACTCAGAGAACCGCTTTAACATACAAGGACGTCGATCTGGATGGGATTTAAATTACAGAAGGACACGGTTAAGATTAAAATCACTGACCAGCAGCTAATGTTTAAATCACCACACCTCCAGATACAGATACAAATCCAGTCTGAATAAAGCTTGAGTGACACCTTTTTTAAAAATGCCTTGAAGGTATAGCTCAAGGAACAGTTTAGGGGCATGTTCAGGTTTTCAGTTACTCACCATTAGCCATTAAAGTCAACCAGTAAAACCTGTTTAAGTAGTGACTAGATTAAATGAAAAGCTAAAACTGCACCCGTTTCACCATTTTTAGTACTTTCCTGGAAAAACAACAGTTGTTTCTGGCTAGAGAAGAGGTTTGTCATTAAAAAGCATAGTAACAGGGATAAAATCTTAAGGCAGACTGGCATGTCGCCTGAGGAGAGGTGTGTTGCCACTTAAGTTGACCTTGTCATTATGAAATAGGGCTTGTGGTTTAGGGTTAGTTCTGGCCAGCCTTAAATCTACTAATTTCCTCTTGTTCAACTGTGTGCACTCATTACTGTGACAGGGAACCCACTCATCATCATCGAGGTGAAACTCTGACTTTTCCCTGCAACACTGAGCCGATCCCCTCCGTCGAGCTAGACAGACAGTTTTGTGGTAAAGTGTCTGGTTGTCTGTGCTGTTGCTTTGTTTTCCTGGCATTGACTTTTTCACAGTTCATGTATTCTTTGTATTCCTTTTCCACTTACTCTCCATTTTTTTCTTTCTTCACCACTGTTTTGGTCTTCATCTCTTCTGCCGGTCTTGTCACAGCCAGACATCTGAGACCTATTAGTTTTTGTTTCAGACAACAGCACTTGTTTAAATCACAAGACAACACTGGTGTCTTTCTTTAAGCACCTAGGAGACTAAATAAAACCTAATAGCCCATATAACTACAGGAGCTGACTGAGCTAGTTAAAATGAAAATATATCTTGATGCAAACACTTTTAAAACCTTATTTAACCTTCATAAATATTTCAACTCTGTGTTTTTGAAGTGAACCCATCAGCTGATGTCACAATTTGAACACTTTTCTACATTTGCTTACCACTGATGGCAGAAAAAATGTTTTTCATCGGGGCGGCGCCAGAAGAAAAGACAGTGTTCTTCCTCAAAACAAAATGGGTTTATTCCCTGAATGTATTATCCAAACATGTCTGACCGTTCATTCCAGTAAAAACTTCCTGCCCAACGTAAAGCCTCAGAATGATTTTCCCACTTCCTACAATATCAACATTTTTGTCTCTCTGACTAAACCTTGCCAAATGTGGCTTAAAAAATAATAATAAATAATATCCACAACATCATCGTTGGCTTTTAAATATGCTTCAAATTATGATGACATTTGGAGAAAAAATATTAACACAAGAGCAAATGTGTAAAAAGACAACAGTAACGTGGTGTTTCTTCCAAGGCTGAGCGTTAACATCTTTAGCTAACGTAGACCATGTCCGCGCTAATCTGGCTAAATTCATAAACAGGTCTTTTTCTCTGTGTTTTGGCTCTCCATCAAGACTGAAACAACAAACTTTAACAAAAGTCTAGAGTGTTTAAATGTGAAAATGTCAGCTTGGCATTGGACTATGTATGTGGAAAACAATGAGCTCTGTAGAAACGCTGTCATATCGTTGACAAAACAGATAGTGGCAGTGGTGTAGCGTTTCACTGGAGGAGAACGAAGAAGAAGAAACAACAGAGGCATTAACGACAATGGCTGACAGGTTCACTTTGTCTACTTTGATAGCTTGTTTAGAGTTGAACATAGATATCAACCACTTTTCTTTGCTGAAACAGTTATAATCTGCTTGCAATCTGGAAGCAGGAATAGTATATCGTTTCTTCACTGATTTTCTGCGTCATTTTTGCTTTATATTAAATTTCAGACTGGACAGAGCTGGTTTTGGATGTTACTGAGTAAGAGTTCGGGGGAACGTTAGTGGATTAAATTGGATTGGGGGAAGTTTAGACTCTAGCAGCCCCCATCCAATATTACCCATTGAAGCGTTACTATATGTTATTCACTGTAAGAACAATACTGCTCCTTTATTCACATGTTCTTGTAGGTATAGCCCATTACCATAATAATATACATAATAAGCATCTAGATACAGATAGGCAGATAATACAGATTATTAACACCTGTGTTTTTAACCGTACCTGACTGTTAGTGTTGAATAGCTGGTGATGTGGTCATAATGGTTTATCTTGTCATGAACTGAAAAGTATAATTTTGAGTTGTTGGTGGCGCCAGATGAAAAAAATCAGGAGGTCAGCCAAGTCATTAAGATTCATCCTCCAGGGAATGTAATTTAATAACAATCTATCTAATAGTTATCAAGATTTTTACTGATGGAGCAACCAGAATCACCACACCTTAAAAAAAAATATATATTATTTGTGGTAGAAGGGCTGATTATTGGTTTCTTCCTGTTAAAGATCATTTTTGAGTCATTCTCAAGGCTCCTAAATTTATGATTCACACTAAAGAAGAAAAGAAAAGAACAGCCAGGGTACATTTTTAGGCACAACACCAGGAACAGTATTTTTGATCTTCGTCCTGACCGTTGCGTCATAAAACCTACATACAGTACATATCAAAAAACAAATAACGTCATCTTTGCTTCAAAGTATAGTCTATAATATCCAGAATCCAGTCTGTGAAAATGTTATTTTTATGTCAGCAGAGATGTTATGCTGACAGCCATCCATCACAAAGAGCTGTAATCATATCCTATATCCTTCTTTTAAGAGGTATAGGTGCTGTGCTATATCTCATATAACCCCGCTGAGGGAGACTGAGTGGTTGACACATACATCCATTTGCAGTACATTTAATCTCACGAGGGCAATCATCCAGCCACTGTCGACATTATATATCCTCTAACCCAGCTGGTTCCAAAACTTTTTGGCATGTGACTCTAAAAATGAAGCAGTGTCTGCTTTCAACAATCTCGCTCAGGCTTCATGTGTCATAAACCTGCACTTTACTCCGACCCACCAGCTTCATACGAGCAGTGCAGGAATGTAACTAAGTACATTTTTAAGTACTGTACTTAAGTGCTAATGTTAGGTATTTGCACACTACTTGGGTATTTCCATTTATATGCTTCTTTGTACTTCTATTCCACTATATTTATTTGCTGTTTAAATTGTCTACTTTTTTCTTTGTTTAATTTTGTTGTGCTCTTTGTGTGAACGGTGCAATATAAAGTTTATGATTATGATTTTCTTTTACAACCTATGACACACTTAACACTATAACACTATGTATAAAGCGTACTTTTACTTTTGATACTTGAAGTATATTTTGCTGATAATATTTCTTTACTTTAACCCTCCTGTTGTCTTCGAGTCAAGGAAGGAAGAAGGAAGAAAAGGAGGGAGGAAAGAAGAAAGGAAGGAAAGGAGGGAGGAAAGAAGGGAGGAAATGAAATAAGGAAGGGAAGAAGGAAAGGAAGGAAAGGAAGGAAGGAAGGAAGGAAGGAAGGAAGGGAAATAAGGGAGGGAGGGAGGAAAGGGGGGAAAGAAAGAGAGAAGGATGGAAGGAAGGAAAGAAGGACGGAGTGAAGGAAGAAAGGTCGATGGAGGAAGGAAAGAAGGAAGAGAGGAAAGAGAGGAGGGACAGAGGAAGGACAGAAGGAAGGAAGGAAGGAAGGAAGGGAGGAAAGAAGGAACAGTCAAAACAGACGGGGTCAATTTGACCCGGGAGGACGACAGGAAGGTTAACCTAAGTAAGATGTTGAGTTCAGGGCTTTCACTTGTAATGGAGTATTTTAAAACTTTTCACTACTGCGTGCAACAATCCCTAGTATAAAGAGATTTAAGAAGTTCAGACCTGTTGTGTGTGTGTGTGTGTGTGTAACACAAGTTTAATCTAGTATCCTAACATCTTAATCTAAATGAATTTGGAGTTTAAAACCAGAGTGCCTGACTTTTCTCTCCCCCTTCTTGCAGTGACAGTTATTACAAAAACATTGTCAACACGTGCTTGAGTCATAAGCTCCACTGAGGCCGACTCTGTTGCTACTGTTGTGGCTGTAAAATAGTGGATAACTTCTTTAGAGAATTTGATCATCCGGCCAGTGTGGAAATGTGAAACCCAACGCCAGATTAAAAACTTTGCATATACTGTGATATACAGAGATGTACAGATTGGTGACAGGATTAATGAGCATTGTGTAAACTCGTCTGGCAATGGCAAGAACGTAACAGACATTCATTTATCTGTAGAAGCTCAGCACCGAAGCTTTAATTATGACACTGAAATAAACAAAAACTAAAGTGAAAATTAATATTGTGTTCAGTATTAGTGTCGCTGAGACTGGCTGTTCACTGTGAGGTTTTTTCGATGTGCTGATGTTTATGTCAGTAGTAACTGTAAACAGCTGCATCAGGGTGTTTCTGCAGATGTCTGTCCAGTATCATCTAGTGTTGTAACTGCACCTACTGTAGGCTGTAATATTCTCTTCTCTAATAAGTCTCTCTCTAAGATGTATTTCTTTATTAAAACATTTTTTTAGCATCTAACTTCATGTCAAAGAGACTGAAAAATTGCCTGGAAGGAGACTCAGATGAGCATATTAACATTTTTATCTTCTTTCATCTGGATTTCGGAGGACACAGTCTACAGAAAATCAACCTGAAACTATAAAAGTGAGCAAGACAAGAATATGATTTTAAAAACCCAAGTGGAAATTACTCGTTCTTCTGGTCTATGCCTGCAACTAACAATTATTTTCATCGTCATTCAATCTGTCAAGTTGCTCGGTCTATAAAATGTCAGAAAAAAGTGAAAAATGACCGTCACTGACTCCCAAAACAGTCCCAAGTTGATGTCTTGTCTACAGCCCAAAGATATTCAGTTCAGTGTCATAGAGGGTTAAAGAAACCATAAAATATTATCAAAATAGTTGGTGGTTCAGTGATGGATTGTGGATGAAGAAGCGAGCATATCTCACACCATAAATCTTTTCCAGCCTTGTCTGAGGAATCCAACTGGAGTCATTTGGGCTTTTCAACAGATCCAAATTAGTCTGTGAGTATACATTGGCCATCGTATTGACCTTCATTACCTCCCAAGAAACTTGAATTCATCAAGGCTAGAGCAACACACTGAGCTGGAGCTGGTGCTGGTTCGGAGTCAGAGCCTGACTAAGCACCGGTTCTTTGCTTTTCCACCGCCAAAGCTCCAGCCCCGAGCCTCAGAACGGGAGCCAGAGCAAGCACCAACTCTTCGCTGGTCTAAAGCAAGAACCGATTACATCAACGGACTGGGGGCGGGGCTGATGTTTATTAGCCGGCTAGTGGGGCTAACGTTTATTAGCAGACTAGCGGGGTTACCTTGTATTAGCCGGCTAGCAGGGCTAACGTTTATTAGCCGGCTGGCGGGGATAACGTTCATTAGCTGACTAGCGTGGCATTTACAGAGGGTTAAGAGATTTGTTGATTAAAAGTAATATTTTCATCATTTTTTTGCCAGAGCTGTCGTCATCTTCTTCTTTTTCTTCGTTTCCGGCAAGCTAGATGCCTTGCAGTATGTTGCTGCCTCTCACTGGTGAATCATGGAAGTGCTTCAAAGGCGTGCGCTGGCTACGTTATACAGTGACATAATCGCGTGGCTCCTTGCCGGTGGAAAAGCAACAGGTTCATAAGAGGTGCTTGGATTAGCACCAACTGAGCACTGGCTCTAGCACTAGCTCCGAACCAGTACTGGCTCCAGTTCGGTGGAAAAGGGGTAACAGTGGACATGAAATGCTCGCTCACGTGTTTAAACTCCACAGCTTCATTCTTTAAGAGCTTACACGACACCGCTGCATACCTTCAGTGTCCGTCCACCGGTTCATATGCATACTGTGGTTCAGGTACATGTGAGGAAGGTTGCTGCTGTTGTTGTAGAGCAATAAGTGTTACTGAATTTCCGGCCTCTACCTGCAGAGTGACTCCTGCCAATCCAAACAGCCAGCTTATGTATTAAGCAGCTGATCCACCTTTATATTGTCAAATATTGTCAAACCCTGTGGAGCCGGGCAGACTCTCTCATAACAGGGCAAGAGATTAAACTTTGGCTCGGCAGTCTCAAAACAAAGTAGGAGTCTGAACAGAGGGCTTTTTTTTTTGCCTCTTTTTTTTTGTTTTGTTCTGGAGCCCACAGATACAAACTAGGTTTCGCACGAATACTTGCACATGTACATAAAGTATGCAAAGGAATGCAAGCATATGGGCACACAAATACTTCCCTTTCCTTTAAATTAGTGTGTATCGCAGTGAGGGCCGCTCGGAGGATTGAATCAGTGCCAGAAAGCAAAACACGTCTCGGAAAAAGTTGTATGTTCGTTTCCATAAAAGTGAGATTTGTTGCCTTTAGCCAGGAAACCATAAAAACGTCTCGCTTACAGTCTAATGTCACATTCACTCACACAGAAGAAGAGGTTGGCACACGGCCAGGTTACACTGCTTGTTTTTAGGAAAGCACAATGGCAGCGACTGAGCCAAAACTCAGCATAAGGTGGAGATATTTGTGTAAATTATTTAATTTTCGAGTGAAAAACTTGTTCCAATCTGGCCTGTGTGTCCTCCAACTGCTTGCAAGACTTTTTTTTTTTTTTTATTTCCTCTTGGCTCTCATTGAACATTAAATCACTTCATCATTTGTTTGAGCACAATGTGGCTTTCTAAAGCAGGGAACATTCTTTTTATACATCTATATATACGTGTGTGTGTGTGTGTGTGTATGTGTGTGTGTGTGTGTGTGTGTGTGTGTGTGGTTTCTTTTTGGCATCTGTTAATACACCATGAAGGTCAGGTTAAAGCTCTCTGGTGTTAAAATCTTTGTTCTCTTTATTAATGTTGTCTTTAACTTTCGTGTCGTCCTCCAGGGTCAAATTGACCCCATCTGTTTTGACTGTTCCTCCCTTCCTTCCTTCCTTCCGTCTGTCCTTCCTCCATCCCTCCTTCTCTCTTTCTTCCCTTCCTTCTTTCCTTCCTCTCTTTCCTCACTTCGTTCCTCCATCCCCCTTTCTTCCTTCCTTCCTTCCTCCCTCCCTCCCTCCTTCCTTCCCTCCTTCCTTACTCCCTGCTTTCCTTCCTTCTTTCCTTCCCTCCTTCCTTCCTTCCTTCCTTACTCCCTGCTTTCCTTCCTTCTTTCCTCCCTTCCTTCCTTCCTTATTCCTCCCTTCCTTCCCTCCTTCCGTACTCCCTGCTTTCCTTCCTTCCCTTCTTCCGTACTCCCTGCTTTCCTTCTTTCCTTTCCTCCCTTCCTCCCTTCCTTCCTTCCGTGACACGAGGACAACAGGAGAGTTAACATGAATCTGAATGATGGATTTAAAGTGTTTACCAGGATTGTTGTTGACGCTATGAGAGCACATACTGTGGTTTGTTGGTGGGCGATAATGCTTGTGTGGTGTTAGCGTTTTTTTTGGGTTGGTGTTTCTGTCCAGGAGCAGCATGTTCTAACCTCAGCTTCAGTTTAATGAGGATTCACGGAGCTACACAAGGATTATTATTGCCTTGTTCTACACACTGAGCTATGCAGAAAGCAGGAAGCAGGAATTGTAACCTTGGAACTGATTTTTCTTCTCGTACCACCATGAGATTCAATTTGTTGTTCTGAGTGAAATTTCTCAACTCAGCTATTGGATGGATTGCCATGAAACTTTTGGAACAGATATTCATATTACCCTCGAGAATATGTTTAGTGATTTTGATGATCCCTTAACCTTTATCTAAACCCCATCATCTAAAATGCGATAAGCTGAATTGAAATGATGAAAATTAAGAAGAGGTCAAGAGGTCAACAATTACAGCAACACCTCCCGGGGTTATGACTGTTCCTTCCTTCCTTCCTTCTTTCCTCCCTTCCTTTCCTTGCTCCCTTTCCTCCTTCCCTTCCTTCTTCCTTTCCTTCCTTCCTTCTTTCCTTGCTCCCTCCTTTCCTTCCTTCTTCCTCCCTTCCGTCCCTCCTTCCTGCCACAATCCTTTCCTTCCTTCTTCCTCCCTTCACTCCTTCCTTCCTCCCTCCTTTCCTTCCTTCTTCCTCCCTCCTTTTGCCCTCCCTTCCTTCCTCCCTCCTTTCCTTCCTTTTTCCTCCCTTTCTTTCTTGACTCGATGACAACAGGAGGGTTAAGAGACTCAATCATAATCTTAATACTACAAATGGCACTAGAGTTTTAACCTCTTCATACTTCTTTCCTTCTCCGTGTGCCTTGCAAGGAGGGAAGGTGAAGTTATGTAGAGAATCCTCTGCTCCTTGTCACTGTATAGAAACATAAAATCCATATGAATATTGGTTTATATTCCTCTATGAAAAAAATCTGAGAATTATTTATTGAAAAACCAGTAAAGCAACAAGCTGTATGCAGCTGATGTCGGTCTCCTCCTCCTCCACTAATCACCTCATTCTCCTTGAAACAGCCTCAGTATGTTTTATGGCCGTTGTTGCGTAACTCACCTGCACACACAGCCGCCTCAGGCACCCACACATGCAGATTATTATGAGGTCACCTGCCATCGGACGGGGGTCTCTTAAGTCAAGCTACAGGCTGCAGCCTCGTGCTTTTCATTTCCTAAGTAATTAGTTGAGTTAATCACTGCTGCACGTGTGATGACTCAGATGAGGAAGCAGCTCTCCGCCTTCTTACTGACATTTATTACACATTTCAGTGAGTTAGTAGTTATCTAGTGAAGATAAATTATATATTACGCATATTATTAGAAACAATATGGTCGTAATTGATCGTAATGTTGTTTTAATAGCAGCTGTGGAGAAGCTGAATGCCAAAAACAAGACGGAGAATATCATAAGCTATCATTCATGATGTTAGACTACGTTGGCGAGGAGTGAAAGAGCAGAATTCAGAGGGAGTGTTGACAGCTGATGAATATAAGAGTTCAGTTTTTCACTGTAGACAAACCTGATGGCTGATGATGAGTTGAGTGACCTGTCCATTTGTAGACCGCAGTTCATCCGTCAGCTCATAAAATTGGAGGAGGACATGATGAGTGATACTTTTGCATCCGTGCAACATAAATTCTACATTTCTCTAAAGGGAAGAAACTCGAACTACCACACAGCTGAGTGTAGTTTAAAACCTGTTAGAGATTTTCAGTTTGAGTTTCGTACTCAGTGGTGGAAAGTAACCAAGTACTTATTGTATTTTCTACTCTACTGCATTCACTTGACAGCTTTAATTACTTTCCACTTGAAGATTTGACACAATGGATAATATAACAAGCTTTTAAAATACAACACATTGTTAAAGAAGAAACCAACCTTTTTGTCTTTTGACGTCTTATAAAAAGCAGTGTGTAGTCAGGCTCACATTTCAGATGTCAAATAGTGATTTTTTCCCCCCTCTAAACTTCTCACATGGTTTCATTTCAATAAATGTTCAAATGATCCAATATTTCACCAGCAGATCTCAGAAGCTAGGAGGTCTGAAACAAAACAGGTGAGGTGATGTGACTCCGGTGATTCATCAACTGTCAAAAAATGACTGTTGATTAATTTTACTCACGAGGGCAGACTTGCACACATCAGCAAAAAATATTTGAGAGTGGTTTAGATTTAAACAGCTGGAGAATAAGTCCTTGATTCCTGCCATTCATTATTCTAATACTTGAACCTAATCAAGGAAGTAAACATAACACAACTAAAAATGATCTCTCTGAATCAAACACAGCTCAACATTTAGCTGTTTTTGCTGGTAATGAAAAACATTTGTAGAAGAGAGAATATTTAGAAATCTGTCTCAGAGCTCAAGTCTGGATTTTTGTACCGCTAACCAGCTCTTAAGCATATTTTACTGCTAATATCTATTTTTTTAAATCATATTTATTCCGATATTTTTACTCTAATTTTTTATTTTTGTTGTGTTGTTTGATCTATGTTCAAATAAAAGACCTTTATCATGAATCAAGATGTAAGTGTGTGGTAAAACACCAGTGGAGGACAGTTATACAAGTTTTTAATAAATGCCTTCAAGATGCATTGATTCATTTCCTCCCTTTATTATGTAATGATGTTATTGTTAAGAAGTTAAAAGGACAACATTTTTTCCAAAAGTCTTAAATGGGATTTCCTTATCCGTTATTATTAAATGTTCTCATATGTTATGTTGTAAACAGTCACACAAGTAAAAGCTGTTTTGTCTTGTGAGGCGACCGATTGATCGTATCTCTGTCTTCATGGATCATTACATCATATTTCAGTGTTATCACCTTTTAGATGAGCTAGCTAAACTGTTCAGATGAGGGATTTTTGATGTTTTACTTCTGTCGTCAACATTTGGCTTAATTTTAATTGCAAAAACAATCCAACATTTGCTTTTGGTAGGAGACAGAATGCAAACCAGAGTATGTGGTGGTGTAAAAGGGACAGACAAGGTTAAATAACAAGGTTAAATAATAGTAATCATAAGTGAATAATAGTGAAATTCAAAGTACTACATGCTACAACAGGGGTGTCAAACATGCGGCCCGTGGGCCAGAACCGGCCCGCCGAGGGGTTCAGTCCGGCCCACTTTCCTTCCTGTATTCTTTTCCTTCTTTCCATACTTCCTCCCTTTCTTCCATCTGTCCTTCCTTCCTTCCTTCCTTCCTTCCTTCGCTCCTTCCTTTCTTCCTTCCACTTGTCTTTCCTCCCTTTCTCCCTTCTGTTCTTCCTCCCTCCTGTCCTTCCTTCCTTTTGCCTGTCTTTCCTTCCTTCCCTTCTTATTTCCTTCCTTTCTTCCTTCTTCCCTTCCTTCTCTTCTTATTTCCTTCCATCTTTTTAATGATCCGGCCCACATGAGATCAAATTGGGCTCTATGTGGACCTTGAATGAAAATGAGTTTGACACCTCTGTGCTACAATGTTAAAAACATACAACACAACAAGGTCCGACTACTTTCTCTTATTGTTGTGAGAGAGGACAATAGGCTAAATAATAGTAATCATCAGTGAATAATAGCCATAGTGAATCTCAAAGTACTACACGCTATAGATAGAAAGCCTTCCTGAATAGAAAGGCCTTTTTTTAAGAGTCTTCACAAGCAGCAGGCTCGACCCCCCATGGTGCAGAGCTTAGTCCTGAAGGCCTGGAGGAGTGAGCGGCTGCCAGATGTGAAGGTGCGGGTGGAGGTTTGTGTTATGATCTGTTGCTGTAGATAGGGAGGGCACATGTCCGTTGATGGATTTTGTTTGTGAGTAGCAGGAATTTGTAGTCAATCCTGAAGGAGACAGGGAGCCAGAGCAATGAAAACAGAATCGGTGTTATGTGTTCTCTCATCAGGATCCTGGCAGCGCTGTTCTTGAAAGTGCTGGAGCTCCTGGATGCTCCTGCCAGAGATCTCTTCAGAGTAGCATATTGCAGTAGTCCAGTCTTGAGGAGATGAAGGCATTGGATTTGCATAAAAGGTTGCTTGTCAGGAAAAAGTAAACATCAATTACTCTTGCACTTCACAGTTCAGCAGCAGACGTCACCTACGTATTTAACTTCTGTCATGTAACAGAAAGGTGGTCTTGAACCAGAGGAGCTTTAGGCTGCTGTTGTAGAACTGACAGAATTTTCCTAAAACAATGTCCGCTCTTATCAGGTATCGTTAAATCTGACTATATGAAATGGGACACATGATTTTGAATTTTACCCACTCAGTGTGAGGACCTGCAACCTTTAGCACCACTGATGACTCCTCAGGATATTGCATGAGCGCGTTTTTGTACATGTGTGTGTTTTCTCGGTGGATATATGATGACCGTGGATGAGAGGCGCAACATCTCCCCCTCCAAATTGATTTGAACCCGTATCATTCTCCACAGCAGCAGCACAAAACACCTCAGTTCTGCCCAGTTTGACTTGGCAGTGCTGAAACATGCAAACCATGAGGAGGGCTGTTTGCTTTCTGTGTATCCATGCTGCGAGGCAAACTCCAGACGAGGAGGCGGCTTGACCCTCCGGTCTGAAACCTTCACCTTTTTAAAGTCCATCCAATCTGGAGAATAACATTTATTATTTCAAATTGGTGTAATATCCCTAAAATATTGATAATCCTATATATACAAGTGCTAAG
Organism: Scomber japonicus; assembly: GCF_027409825.1. Classification (NCBI taxonomy): domain Eukaryota; kingdom Metazoa; phylum Chordata; class Actinopteri; order Scombriformes; family Scombridae; genus Scomber; species Scomber japonicus. The sequence continues at coordinate 8,088,367 of NC_070594.1, read as the reverse complement.
CGCAGACTCAAGTTGTATAAAAAGGACCAGATGTTCTGTAATTATTTTCCTGCTAAAAGAGAACAATTTTATTGTTCTTTGGACAGAAGTGCAGCTTTTCTGACTTTCTTGCTTCAACAAACGCCCCATTCACCAGGCCTGATTGTCCACATGTGAGGTGATAAAAATGAAGATTTATATGATGTTGACCCTCAGTGAGGTCGAAAAGGTCAGGCTCAAGTGCTTTGAGTTTAATTTTGCTGAACACACTTTTATTAGTTTTTTTAAATGTGTTACTAATCCATCGAATTTCTCGTACTGTCTGTTTTTTTTCAGATTTTTGTCTTTTTTGTTTTTGAAAAGCACGACAGTACAATGTCATGATCAACGTTAACGTCATAGTCGTAATGTGAAAAATAGAAAGAATGTACGTTTAAGGTTTTAATAATAACATTTTTTTCTATAAAATTCGATTTCAATAATGCTTGAAGTCTGGAAAGTTGTAAGCTTCATGTGGACAAATACTATAAAGACAACATGTAAGAGTAAGTTTTATCTGAATCTAACAAAGAAATAAATAAAGATATAAAAATATCTATAAAGATTATATAGAGAATGCTAATCTTAACAAAAAAAACTGCAAAGAGTATATATGTGTATCTTCATTTAACTCGGGTTTTGATGGTAAAAAAAAATTGCTGAAGTGTCTGGCATAGATAAGACAAACATAAAGTCTGCCATTTGAAGTCTGCCGGTGAACACAGGGCTGAGCAGAACAGCAGTTACATTATTCTCTCTCATTATCTTTTTATGAGCCAGTCATGATGTGTATCTGTCTGGCAGCAGAAGTGCTGACAGATCCGAAACACACACACAGGTGCAGGTGAAAAAAAGTACTTCACTACTTCACAGCCTCCTTCTGTGTGAAAATGTATTTAAAAGTTTATCTGAAGTTAATATGAGGCTTCAGCCCTCCAAATGAGTCAAATCAAGTAGATATCTTTCAATGTTGCAGTGATTTTAGAGCAGAAGTCCCTCTTTTTGTTACACCACAACAATTTGACTAACTCAGACTGCTGAAGCCTCATATAAGATCAACTTTAAATGCATTTTTGCACTAAATGACTGTGTAGACACGCTGTGGATTTTAGCCTCCATCACTTTAGACAGAAAACACATTTGCAGGAGGAATACCATTACATATGGTAGACGTACAAAGTAGCACAAAAAGTATACTTTAAGCCTACATCATACAAAATGGCCCATTAGAGAATAATGTAGAGTATAGTATTGGATTATGATTACTGATACATTACATCACATGGCTGATTTTGACATACAGTACTGCAAGGTAGCCCAAGGATCAATAAAGATTTATTATTCAATCCTCCCAATAATAATAATACATCCTTTTTTATTTGTTTGTATTATTCATATAAACTGCAAAGTATCTTAAATTATTATTATTAAATAAATGTAGTGGAGTAAAAAGTCCCAATATATTAATCTGAAAAGAAGTAACAGAAACTGAGAATACTGAAGTACCAATACGTAAAGATTGTGCTGGAGTGCAGTGCTGGAGTAAATGTTGTTACTTTCCTCCTTAGATTGTAATCAGTGTGACCTCATTATTAGTGCTGCAGCAGGGAGGAGGTCAGCATGAGTCAACAAAGTGTGCAACTCTGACTTGCCTTTGGTTTCAGAACCACACTCTCTTCTGTAAACTTCCCCCATTATGTCTTTAAACCCAAATAGTGATCCTTTTTTCTCACGTTAAGCCTGCATTGACTGATACTTGTCACTTTTATATGTTGAATTTACAGTTGCATATGTTCCCATTCAGCTGCAACACTATCATTTATTTGAAGTTGTGTTTCTGTTCGCCTGCTGAATGTAAGTCCAATAATTACTCTCTTCCAACTCTGTTTTTCTCAACTCCTAAGGGGAAATATGTGGCTCTTTAGCTGCTAAATGCTCCACTATGTTCACCAGCTAGTCTACAGATAACTGTGTCTGTTTGCTGTTTGGTGCTGAGCAGGTATTGTACAGTGGTGGTTTAGAGTTTTTCTCTGAAAACAGCTGCCCATGCTGCGGTCCAAAGCAATGCTATCAAAATGCTGAGTGAAGCAAAACAGTAAAGTTGCAGCCAAACAGCTGAACAATGAGCTGAAACTCACTAGAAAGCTCCATAAGGCTGAGAGGAGCTGCAGAGTCACTAATAATTCTCTTTACTTTAAAGTCCACCTGAAATTAAATGGTTTTTCTACTACTTTCTACTACTAAGTCACATGTGTTCTCCTCTGATTTTAAATTCTTTGGTTTTGTGATGGTGCCCCCAAGTTTTACATTAATTCAATTCAATATTGTTCCAGCATTGCGGTCCTTATTTCCATACAGCAAATTAAATATTGCATAAAGTGATAATGTGTGGTTCATAGGCAGTGCAGATGGATACACTGAGCCTGATTGCATCCTGATACAAAATACAAGAGTCAGACTCTGAACAAGAACCCACATTAGCTTTGCTGCAAAAGTCTCCTTATGTAACAAACATGAACACATCTTGTCCTGTACACTTATTTAATGAGCAACCAAATAAACATTCACCAAGGAAAAGTGCCCCACTAATGTCAGTTAGCAGGCTAGACAGCTAATTAGCTGCAGCACATCAAACAGCATGTTAACATACATGCAGATGCCACTTTGGATCCATTAGATGCTGTTTTGGTCATTGTTCTTTAAAATCCCTGTTAGTGACTGACTAGTTTGTTTGTCTCAGTTCAAATGGTGAAACACTGCTACTGTCAATCAAACTCACACACAAACACACACCTCCAGCCAGGTGAGCTATGCCCACAGATGGCTCTCCACTCCTTTGTTGCGAAGGTTTTTCCGTGTCTTATTCACATTGTCCATTCTCATATTCAGTGGTGGACGAAGTACACAGACCACGTACTTGAGTAGAAGTTGAGATACCTAGTGTAAAATATTACTCCAGTAAAAGTGAAAGTGCTCCCTTTAAATGTCGACTTGAGTAAAAGTATAAAAGTACTTGGCTTCAAATGTACTTAAGTATCAAAAGTAAAAGTAATTTGGTGTAATGTAGTTCCAATGTCTTGGTATGTCCTTTATACACTCAATCAAGTCATTTAAGGTTAAAAAGCCCACTAACACCACCCTGAAAACAAAATGTTTTCCATTTGTGATATCTGGTATTGATATCTTTTGAAATTATCATAAGCACATCATACTAAATGGAAATCACCTGATTAGGAATTAATAGGGAGGGGGAAAACCACACTAGACACATATTTCTTTAACTTCCATGTGTTGGCAGGGCAGGCTACTGGACAGCGAAACTTTGTCAAATGAATGCTAATAGAGATATGGATGGAGGAGAAGGCAAGTTGGGACAAGTAGCCAGGTAGGGGGCCGGGCCAAAACTGCTCGACACACGATGTGTTCTGATTGGTACACTTGCGGTGCACGTTCATTTGGACCTGTCACAGCAGCTGGTCATGCATGCATGTTGTGGAAAGGAACATTGAAAGGAACGACAGGTTTTTGGAAAGTAGTTGAGTAAAAAGTAAGATTTTCCTCTTCCAAATGTAGTTGAGTCAAAGTATAAAGTCTCACAAAACAATGATACTCAAGTAAAGTACAGATCCGCTAAAAAGTTACTTAAGTACAGTAACGAATTACTTGTACTTCGTTACTGTCCACCACTGCTCATATTTCAAATCTGATTCTGCTCCGACATGTAAAGCTGCTTCCCAAACAATAAAGATCAGTCTAAATTAACACCTTTTCTCACTTGTGTTTTCCAGCCTCTACCTTCTCTGTTATGGGTCCCACGGCAGAGGAGGGTCCCACAGCGCAGCTCACACATATGGCCCACCGGCGAGAGAAACGCTGCTCATGTGAGAATCAGAAAGACAAGGAGTGTATTTTCTTCTGCCACATTGGCATCGTCTGGGTCAACACCCCGAGGTGAGTCTGTCGACAGTGAGGCGGGGGAGAGGAATATTAAACATTTTCAAACGTTTGTTTTCACAGAAACAAAGCACTGCGATCAATCGCAGTGTTAAAGCAACAGAGATAAGATGCAATCTATAATGTGCGATAGGGATAAGAAGCTCAGAGGGACTGACCGCAACAGTAGCTGGAGATTTGTGAGGGAGGATGGGAGGTTTTCACACTGAGTTGCTTCAGTCCAAAACTAAGATAAACCGCCAGTTTTCTGGCAGGTCAGCAGTTTTGAGAAAAGAAAAAAGGATACAGGAAGGCCGGCACAATTGAATTATCCTGTTATCCTTTTTTTTCGCCTGAAAACTGACAGAGAGATTAAAAAGTTTGACTTGGAAGAAGGAAAAACTGATAATGAAAGGATAATATTCAAAACAGAAGCAAAGCTAAATGTTTTATTCAACAAAAACTGCATTAAATGACCTTTAATCAATTTGAAACTGCTGAATTTTGGTCATGGGATGACTGGGATTTGGATAATGAATTGTGCCTTTAAGCAATTGATATTGTAAATGACAGCTTTATAAGTATGAAATCCAACATTTCCCAAGTGAAATATCTGAGTAGTAATGTGCCAGTAGGTCCTACAATGTTTCTCATTAAACCCACTTAGTTTTCTTGTTAGTGTCGGTTGGATATATACTGTACATACTGTCGCCAATATATATTATCCTACCCTGTTCTACTCTCCATTACTTACATACTAAGAGTCACATACTGTATGTGTCTTTTGCTTTCAAAGAAAATCTAATTAATTTTGTTCTGTGTTTGGCTTACACGTAACCTGGTCTCTGAGAAAACTGTTGAAAATACATGAAGAGGGTGTGGTTGACGTCAGAGTGAGCTTGTCTCCTCCACAATATAGTCTGTGCTTTATGTTGTGGGAGCACGTCTTAACGTCCTAAATTATAGGCTGCTTAACTTCAGCTGCGCATCATATAACAGCAGCAAGAGTCAAAGACATGCTGACAGCTCTCTGAGGGTGAATGTAGGGACAGAGTTGCACACAAAGTTCTTGGACATAGATCAGCGAGGCAGCCTGGAGTAGGCTACAGCCAGCTTTCCATCCAAATGTAAATGCAAATGTTTAACCTTATTTCCTTATTTCTATCCACTCCTGTTGTGTGAATACTGGCAGATAAACAGTTGGTGGCACTAATTATCCAGTCAGTGCCAATTATACTTTTGTAGAAGAAGACACAAGAATAAGATGATGATCTCAAAAGTGCAGCAGTCATAACTCAAATGTTGGAAAGCCATTGAGTATCTGGCTTTCTAAAGGGGGTGCAGCCTAGGAAGTTCTGCTAGGGGACTTCAATGCTCACATAGGCAATAATGGAGAAACTTGATGACGAACGATTAAGAGGAGCAGCCTACCTGATCTGAACCTGAATGGTGCGTTGTTATTGAACTTCTGTGCTAGCCATGAATTGTCCATAATACACACCATGTTTGAGCGTAAGTTCATAAGTGTACCTGGTACGAGAAAGCCTTAGAACAAAGACTGATGATCGACTTTGTAGAAAGAGGGGAGTAGGACTGATCACCACCCGATTGTTGAGTTGGATCAGGTGGCAGGGGAGGCTGCTGGACAGACCTGGAAGGTAGTAAATGTGGACTGGTAACTAGTATCTGGTGGAGGCTCCTGTCCCATCTCTGAGGAATCTATGCTGCATCCCAGGGGAGGTTAGGTGCATGGATTCTGTCTGTCAGGTGGCAATCGGATAACCTGCTGTTGGACAACACCAAGAAGCAGCAGTTGGGTACTAAATGGCAGCTCTGGTGGCTGCTGAAGCAAAAAACAGATTGTTGGTGTTGGAGGAGCTCAAGGAGACGATTGGAGAAGGACTTCTGATTGGCCTCAGGAAGGAACAATTGGCTTCAACACACAATGCCGTCTAGCTGAATGTGAAATGGCTGTGATGAGAGTCAGCATCTCCAAATCAGAAGCCAAGGTGCTCTGCAGGAAAAAGGTGGACTGGTCCCTCTGTTTTGAGATAGAGTTGTTTCCTCAGAGTCTTGTTGAGGAGTTGGGGTAAGATGAAGTGTGGGGTTGAGAGGCAGACCAGTCCAGCATCAGCTGTAATGAAAGCGTTGTACCAGACCATTGTGGTGAAGAAGGAGCTGAGTCAGAAGGCATAGCTCTCAATTAACCAGTTAGTTTATTTTCCGGCCCTCACCTATGGTCATGAGCTTTGGGTAATGATGGAAAGAATGAGATCATGGAAACAAGAGGTAGAGAGATAGGGTGAAGAGCTCAGAGATCCAGAGGGGGCTTAAAGTAGAACTGCTTTGTGTCAAAAGGAGCCAGCTGAGGTTGTTTGAGCATCTGGTTAGGATGCCTCCCTCTGCAAGTGTTCCAGGTATATCCAACTGGTAGACCTCTGGGCACGTCTTGGAAACCCCCAGGAAGAGCTGGAGGGCATGGAGTGAAAGATGTCTGGGTTCCCTTACTCACTTACTTACATCTAATGTCACTACAACTCAGTACCAGATAAGCAGTGGAAAATGGATGGAGGGATGGAACTGCTTTTATGCCTCAGTTTTAAATTTTTGCCTTTTCACCCCGCTTTGGAGTGTATCCATTTAGGACAGTTTGTTGGACAATACATTTTATTTTTTTGCCTTTTATTTGAGAATAGCTGGAGAGAGAGAGGCCGAGAGGAAATGGGGAGAGAAAGGGGAATGATATACAACAAAGGACCTCTGTTGGACTTGAACAAGAGATGTTGCAATGATGTGACATGCACAGTAACCACTTGGCTACCAGGGTGCTCTGAGGACAATACATTTTTAACTTGCAGTCTTGTGGCAGGAAGTTCAGAAAATTTTAATGATGAGGAAACCCTCCAAAGTCGTCATATACTTCTTATGAACTGGATGAAGTTTAAATCAATGGAATCGCAAATATAGAAATGACAAAACATGCATTAAAACAATGTTGTTGGTGTCAATATGAATTTCTTGTCAAGGCAGTGTCTTAAATTTATCTCAGCATTATTTCATCAGCATAGAAACCATCTTCTTCAAATTTTAAATCTACTCGGCTCAAATAAGAACCAGACTTGTCTTAGCAATTGGCAGCAATTAACTTCATTTTAGTTCAATATGCATAAGCAATGAGTAAGTAGTCAGATGTGGTGGAGCTAGTAAGAAAGAGCGCCTTTGCTAATGAAGGATAATTTCTGCCATGTTTCCTCTTTCTGTTTCTAAATAGCCTGTTTTAACCCTTTAACACAAACCCACTGAAAAGACCACAAAGAGCCTGAAATCACTGTGGTCAGACCTTCAAAACAGTTAAATCCTCACAGCCTGCTCTCATTCCTGTATCTAGACACACTTCATAAGCTCAGATCATAACCACTGCTGTCATCACTGATTTTACTGAACGTCTGAGGATTTTATTCCAATTGTAAAATAGATTTTGTAGTTTTTTCTTTCTTTTGACTATGTTGTAGGATACTGTACTCTAGGTGTCTCCATGTCATGCCAATAAGTCACATTCGAAATTAATTAACTTGAGAGGCAGAAAAAGAGAGGTGTCACCAAAATAGCTTCCAGAGAAGAGACAAAAACGGCTCATGTAGTGGTGAGACCCTCTCACTAAGTCTTACTAAGGCTGTTAGTTTAGTCTAAACATAGCAACGCGGTAAAAAGCAATCTTCCTGCCTTCATCATAAAGACGTTTTTAAACAGCAGTGGCGGTGCCCACCATGACTAACTACACCACTAAATCCTGAGGGCCACACAGAGCTCTTGACGGGTGTTTTTTTTTCTGCAGCACCTCCTGGAAGTGTAAAAATACACTTTTGTTTCAAATATGTCAAACTAGTGTTTTTTGAATTTAAGGATCCAAATATTACAGTTTTTAAAATGTCAGAATTTTCTTTCTCTACAAATCTGCTCTGCTAGTATTTAAGATTTTACAAGGTATCTTGATTTTCGTCCATTTTTATAAATAATAGTCAAGCTTTATTCAGGGACTGTCATTGAGATAAAGAAGTGATAGCAGATAACTTTTACACAGAATCACAATAAGACGGTTAATTGACAATTGACACACTCAGATACACTAATTAAAACACATATTTTATAATTTATGAAAAATATGGATGGATTCAAAGGTCTGGACCCATACAAACTTTAATTGGACTGATAAATCTTTTTTAGAATAGAAATCTCCTTTGCTGTGTTGGGGTTGTCTGCATCACAAAGGTTGCAAGATTGCAGTGCAAAGATAAGGATAAAGCTCATGATTTTCTATATTTTTCCTATTGTCAACAAATCTTGTGTCGCTGGAAGGTAGTTCCATGTAAGGGAACACTGTTCTTTCCAGAGATTGCAAACATGAACACTGTTACTAGTCTTTGGAGCTATTTCTAAACAAACTAACATTGATATTATCATAGTCTGAGATGAAAATGTGTCACCTATCTGCACTTAAAGTTATAAGCCAGGGCACCCTCGAAGATAAGGTAGAAATCCTACTGTCATATCCTCCTTGAGGCTGCATCCCACCTCCCCAAGCTCTCTGTTAGAACTTCAACACAAGGAATCCTACACATTTAAACCAAAGACCACACTTTCAGACCCTCTCTCCTTGAGCTGATGCATGCTGTCATACATACACACAAAAAGTGACAGAAGGAGTCATAGTGTGGAGAATGAAAGAAGATAGCCTGAGAGAGAGGTTCAAACCTGCTCTTGTTTCTCAGCTCATAACACTTGGAAAATCATGGCGTCAAGTGGGCATCACTGTCAGATGTAGAGCAGATGAGGTTTATGAAGCTGTTTGAGAATAACAATGTGCAGGTCATGCATGTTATGAGTCCAACTTTCATTCAGGATCTGACCTACAGTGAATATTCAGTCATATAAACAGTAACTGCAGTCACCCTCTGACCTCTACCATGCTGCTGTTTTTATGTGCAGATGTGAAAAAAGAATAAATTGAACGTAATCCAGGGTTTTGCAGAATTGTCTGTTATAACAGGGCTGCACTTAACCCATCCACAGTATGGAACACAGCTTTAAGTAGATTTAAGTAAAGCGGAGTGAGTCCTACAGGATTTTGGTGCAGTGGAACCATAACTCATTCAGCTACAGTTCACATAGTTCAGGTCACTTAGATTTATTAATTCTTTATGGGACCTAAGTTAAAACACTAGGTGAAACAGAGAACTCACTGACCCTTTGACACAGTTGAGTTCAGACAAAACAACATAAACCTTAATAAAGTGTGGAGAAGAAAAATAAATGATAAAGCAGAAATGAGCAGCTAGGAGTGATGATGAAGGACAATGGAGAGCAGAGGAGGGCTGGGAGATGAAAGGATTACATTTAATCCCCGGACACATAAAGTGGGAATGAGAGCCAGATGTGGTGTCATTTGAAGAAAAAAAATGACACAAAGCCACAACTGGTGTGAAATTTAAATTCACACTGTTTGTCACAGAAATTCAAATATGTAATTCAAATTATGTGGTTTACGAATAATAAAGATGAAATCTGCGTTGTATTTCAAAGTAAAGACTTGTTTTGATGTTAAGATGTTAATCTGCTGGCATCAACTAGCAGTTCTCCAGTTAACGCCGCCACTAATCCAGAGGTGGATCCCCCTCCAACCTGCAGCCGGCTGCTGGCTGGCTCGGAGCCGTCACAGTGGTCACAGTGGCACCACATGGATCAGTAGCATGATGAGTCAGTGCATCTACACTGCAGTTAAAGAAAGTCATCTGGCTGCTTGCAGAGAGTCTGCAGAAGCAATGAATCATAAAAAAACATGATGATATGCTAATGTGTGTTTAATTTAACACACACAAACACATATTTAATTAGAGAATATATTTTTAGCTTTAGTCACTTTAGCACATTGAGCACTTTAGCACTTCAGCACATTCATGTTCTCCAGAAGACAAATCGTAAATTAATAAGAGTCTGTATGAATTTTAAATTTTACAACTGCAACATGTGTTGCAACAGAAAATCATAAATCCATCTCTACATTTGTGTGTTAAGTAATGTCAAACTAGTTTCAAATGAGGTAACACCATTAAACAACAACAAATTCTATCAAGCAAACACTTTAGTAACTGGTTTCTAGGATACATCCGTAATGCCATCTAATGAGCTAGAAGTGACCGAACGGCCCTTCCAGCTGCTGTCAATCAAACACAGATACCGGCACGCCCTTCCAGCAGTTGTCAATCAAACACATATACCGACACACCCTTCCAGCTGCTGTCAATCAAACACAGATACAGACACGCCCTTCCAGCAGTTGTCAATCAAACACAGATACCGACACGCCCTTCCAGCAGCTGTCAATCAAACACAGATACCGACACACCCTTCCAGCTGCTGTCAATCAAACACATATACAGACACGCCCTTCCAGCAGTTGTCAATCAAACACAGATACCGACACGACATTCCAGCTGCTGTCAATCAAACACAGATACCGACACAACACTTCAGCAGCAGTCAATCAAACACAGATACCGGCATGCCCTTCCAGCAGCTGTCAATCAAACACAGATACTGACACGCCCCCCCAGCCGCTGTCAATCAAACACAAAAGCTGACACACACCCCATATTGACTTTATTTGTGAATGCAAAAAGGATCATTAAATGTGATTTAATTTGGGTGAGGGTTAGGGTTGAGAGTGAATTCTGTTCATATTTTGTCACTGACTTCAGTTTTGTGTTTTGTCTTGCAGCCATGTGGTTCCTTATGGATTTGGCTCAGTGCGACTCAGGAGAGAACTCAGTCGCTGCCTCTGCGCAAACAGACAGGACGCCGAGTGTATGAACTTCTGCTCCATCCGGACACAAACAGAGTGAGGGCACACACTCAAAAATCTAAATTAATTCACATAACTCTCAGAGAGGAAACGGAGACTAATGAAACACCTCTATGTTGTCTTTTGTTCCTCAGAGAAGAAAACGCATTGGTGAAGAGGAAGACTGACAAGAAGAGATTCAAAGCTGCGTTCTGGGAAAAGCGGAGCCGACATGCACTCAAACATCAGACCTGAATTTCTTTTTTACATCAGAAAAAACAAAGCAAAAATGGACCCTTTTGCTAGTCTGGCTGTCCTGATGGCAGTTTGGAAATATAGTGTGTGTGTGTGTGTGTGTGTGTGTGTGTGTGTGTGTGTGTGTGTGTGTGTGTGTGTTTGTGTGTGAGTGTGTGTTTATGTGAATTGAAGTGATGGTGAAGTATTTGGATAGGAGTGCTGACCGCTGACCAGCTCACCTTTTTAAAATTGGCTGGTGTCTTGATCCAAAGCAGGATAAGGAGGAGTTCACTGTCCTGCTCAGAGACACTTAAAACATTTTTTTACGGGAGAGGAAGAGTTGAAGCTGTGACCTTTCTGTTAAAGGATGATCTCAGCTGCTTTGTAGCTCTGAGGGACAGGAAACATTTAAATTGAGGCTGCTCACAGAAGTTATATAGCCTTGGGGATGATGGTGCAGAAATTTTTACGATTTTTTTTTTTTTTTTTTTTAATTCTACTTTTTTTTCCTGTGAAGTGTCTGCTTTTAATCAAAACTCAAACAAAGCTCTGGCTGAAAACCTCACATCTCCAAACATGACATCATGTTTTCAGACAGTGGCAGCCTTTAGGAGGACCATCATGCTTTTAAGTTTGCACAAGTTAGAGTTAAAGGTTTTTAAACCCTTAAAAAACATACAATACTGACCAAACAGAGGAGCATTTGCAGAGTCATGAAATTTATAAAGGTGATCACAGCAACCAATTACTAACAGTGTTATCATTTCTTTTCTTTTTTTAAGTATTGTCTTTTTCAATTTCACAGAGATTTAAAATAGTCATAATTTTAAAAAGGTCATAATATTATGAGATAAAGCTGTCATTTTACAGGTTAATAGCACATCTCTATCCTGTAATATTGTTTAAGATATACATATATTCATTTCACCATAAAATGTAAAATTTCATTAAATAGTAATATTTCAAAAATCAAGTCATACGAACAGTAAGTCATGATATTATGATAGTAAAGTCATCATGAGGAAAATAAGCTATATTTCCATGTAGCTGCAGCAGTGTGGCATGTTAACATTAGAGTGAGTAGATGTGAGTATTTCCTAAAAGTATTACAGTTACTGACTGCAACTCTAAAGTGACTGTTTATTAGAAGTGAACGATTATTTTATTCACAAGATATTAAACTTTAATTTTAAAACTATTAAGACGTTCCTCAAGACAACTTGAATACAACTTTTTTTTTGTAAAACTGCTGACTGTGACTTTCAGTGTAAAATTACAGCTTTATCTTAAAATATTGCATTTGCTATAAAACTGCTCCCTGATCTTGAGTTATTAAAACTTTTTGGGGCTAATTTGGTAAAATTATGTTGAAATCTCAACTTTTTCTAAAACAAATGACAACTATTTTAAAATGTAATAACTTTTTCTTGTAAAATTATGACTTAAACTTGACTTTTGTCTCCTACACTCAATATTCAACAGTATGACTTTCTCCTCATAATGTTTTGAATCTATTGTAGAAATCTTCTCAGTTTTAATTTTTTGACAAAGAATAAGCTAATATGAACTTGGTGTAAAGTACATATCGAGTAGTCCCTGTTTTTACCTGTAAATAGATAACAGATAATTATTTTTAAATTCAAGGGGATGTTAATTGTAATGGATCACACAACTGAAGTATGTTTCATGCCTCCGTAAGTGTAACAGAGTACTGGAATGTAAGGAAAACAATTAGGCTTAATGTGCTGGTACCCAATGAAAATGGTCCTAAAGTATAAGTTATGAACATCATATCAAACCAACCGTATTGGTATACCTTATTTTTCAGTCATTATTATGTATATCACATTTGAAGTGGAGTTATGAGGTTTTATAATCAGAGTGGTCTGTAGGTGACGGTCAGACGTCTTAAAGCTTTAGAGTCTTTGTCTGAATGTGAATAATGATATATCTATCTGGGTTTTACAGTTTGTGATGGAAATGTGTTGTTGCAGAATCTGTTTGTGTTCAACAACAACGCGGTAACATGTGAGTCAATCTACAGCAGTCTTTTATTTATACATGTTAGCACCTTTTTACTTATTCCTCTAACATGTCAAAGTATCCCTGAAAATGATGCAAAGAGAAATGTTTATTTACTGTACATTGTAGTATACTCACAGTGTCTAATCTTCCTCAATGGAACGTAACCAGAATAACATTTAACAACAATACAGCATAAAGTGACCTTTGACCTGCTGACACTGGGCTTCCTCTCACTTTTTTGCAGTTAAAAAATCTTGAAGCCAAAAAAGGAACTTTCTTCAACACCAGGAAGACTCCCTAAATATTCCTAATATTACATTTTTTCTGACTTTTTGCAAAGATGCTAACTCAATATAGATGTATATGTACTGCCTGTATTTGACAGTAACATTTAAACATTGTGACACTTTAATAACTCCCTTAGTCATCTTAGTCATCGAAGCCGTGCATTCACCAAGGAAAAAACATAATTGGAGGTCTTTTTTCTCATAATTATAATAACTATTCTTTATTTCACTCCCTTCAGCATATCAACCTCAAGCAGCCTCACTTTAAGTCACATCACCATTTATTCAGTCTGTTTACATTTGCTTTTTATCCACACAACTACTTTTACACCTCAGACTGCAGGAAACTCTTTTTTTACACTGGTTTCAACTTTTATAAATTTCTAATGTTTCCACTCAATCTTTTTCATGCACCAATTGAAAATGTGCATAAAAACAGGAAGATGGAAACACACTTACTACTTTGTGGCTTTTTCTACCTTTAAAGTTAAACTTAAATGTCACCTGTATAAAACAATATAACAAGAACAACATGGCAATATAACCAGATGCTCATTAGGACAATTGAACTCATTCATCTCTTCAGTAACTCTTCATCAATCCAGAAGTTTATCAGCAGTTGACAGTTGATTGATCACCACTTAGAGATGCTGCTCTCCTCCGCGAGGTCAGAGGTCACATCAGGGTTGATAAGTACCCACTATCACTTCAACACGATAAAGATGGGCATGTTGAAGCCCTCTTTTTTTAAATATTTCACCTTTGTGAGGCCTTGTTTCAACAACTCCAGCAAGTTCTGAGCTCAGCGTCACGGTCATCAATCTGAGCTGACGCTTATATTTCATTCATGCTGGTCTCTGTTTTTTGTAACAAGGCACTCCCACCACAACGAGAAAAAACCCCCCCAAAACAAACGATGAACTTTAACAAAGGCTGTTATCCAAACCTCCTCACGCTGAGTGGAGTACCTAAAAATGGCGCCAAGTGAAACATTTAAAGAGTTTTGTTCCAGGATGAAACTGTAGAACATCTTCGATTACACACACGAGTTTCTCTCCAAGAATATCTCCACCTGCTGAGATAAACAATGACTGATATCATGTAATAAAAACACAATATGCAGCATATATGGTGAAAAATAACATTTACTGTAAGATGAATAACATTTCATCATGTTATTAATATGTATGATGAAATCAGCGGTTGTGGAGCAGAACTCGCGATTTCATTTTGTCCTGATGTTCACCTTTAGAAACAAATCTCCACCTGTAAGAAACTAAACAAAAGCTTTTGTAGGATGTTCTGAACACCAGCCTTTTAAAATGTATAGCATCATATATGTATGTTGATTATTTTATTGCAGGATATTTATTTTGTTAAATATTTTTAATGGCTTAAACACATTAAAAACAACCACTGAATGCTATCCAAGTGTTGTAAATCCATTACTTTAATATATAACTCTGATTTTATACAAGTTTGTCTCTGCTGTTTTTATTGTTTCTGTATGTTTTTTAAATGACGTAACGCTGAAATCTTACATGAGGTAGAACTGCCACTATTTCTCTAATATTGATGAGTACATTGGCTGATATATTCACTGCTTTGGCCTCTGCTGAGCTTGGACTAACTTGTGCTTCCTCCCAAAAACATTTATGAACATGAGCGATGGGGTGCCGAAGTAAAACCAAAACTTCCAGGTTCTGTTCCAGAAGTAAGAAAAACTTACTCTGATATTTCTACAGAGCCCCTAAAGTCCAATTTTTTAAAATCTTGTGTTGACAAGTTATGGCATTTTGCCGTCTATTAAAAAAAAAAAAGACCTTTAGTCGTCTGGCTTCATGTTTTTGGGTATAAATAGTAATACTTAAAGGATAGGTTCACAATTTTAAAAAGCTACATAAAGAATTTATAGCAGCTAGGAGTGTGCATCTCTCCAATATAAGATAATCCAATAGACATCTAGATAAGTGGGGTACAATTCGATTCAGGGAAGTTACATTTTAATATGGAACGATCCAGTATGATTCGATAGGACATGATTGTATAAAGAAAATAAGTAAATCCCAGAAATGTGGCATTGCTTACCTTCAAATAAATATGTTTTATAAAAGACAAGCGTTCTTGTTAGTTTTGACATGTATCAATTCAGAACCATGTCATTGTGTTTATTACTGTAATAAATTGCATGTTGAGAACTTTGTAAAGCCCCTCTGACAATGAAAACAAACTTAATATTCAATCTTCATTATTGGCATAAATTAGACCCAAAGAAACTACTGTAGTAAAGGAGGTGAAAGAAATACAACATTTGGAGAATGTTCTGTGTAAACTCAGATAAGAGAACGATGAGCCACTGAGGTAGAACATTATAACCACACAGTTTCAAAAGACATCAATTGTCTCATTTTGTAATATCATAAATGCTGAGCCAATACATGAGAGTTAAGGCAACAGTAATAGTAAGCTTGTTTCCCCATGTCATCTCTCTGACTGAGTGTTCAGATTAGTCGTGCAACCGCTGAACTTCAACGCTGATTTACACTTCTTACATACTGCAATGGTTTCATCTAGTGTTCTGTTCTCCTTGTAAAATCCAAACCTCTTCCAAACTTTGGATTTCAGACTTGAAGGTGCATTATAAATCATGTTTGTCTTTCCCTCGCAAGCAAAGCGCTATCTTAACCTTACTGTGACGAATCTCACGAGAGTTTTATGTGAGAGAGATATAGAGCTGTAGACACTGAGCAGACGGAGCTTTCAGTAACATAGCAGCTACATTAAACCGATTCATAACCATATAATCGGGCCATCGGCTGGTTCATGGTACGTCAAGATCAGTCCGAGGGTCATCCAATGTGGCTGATGTTTTCGCATCTTTTCAATAAAACCGATTTCCAAGTCATATCAGTTATTTGTTACACCCCTAATAGCAGCAGTATTTCACTTCTTTGTTTTCTTTACACCAAATGTTGATTTCTCAAAGCCATCATTACATGTTTGCACTGAATCAGATCAGAAATATCAGAGTGGACATGGAAACACCTTCGCAACAACCTTAGCAACAAAGGCCATAGAAGGCCATATATGGACATGTGCAACAAGCTGACGTCAGCTTGTCAGGAGTGTAGAAAAAACATTGCAAACAAAGCTTTTAGATGATGATAAACCCCTGGATTTTGACTTGCAGGCAGCATTTCTACATACGTTCACTCCAAGTTTGACCATGTTCCAACATCAGAACAAGATAAATAAATAACATCATTTTTCTTTACATTTTGACTGCAGAACTTTTTTATGTCACATTGTTCTCACAGTTTTTCATCAGTCTAACTTTGATATTTTTGCAATAAATCAGTCACATTATCTCTCAGACACCAAAATGTTCCTGAGCAGCTGCACATAAAATGTTAATTTACGAGGAGTACACACACTTCATACCAATGATTAATTATGTAAGATGAATGATGATGATAGAGTTTGATGATTTGTGAAAATTAAGTGGATGTTTGGCTCGAGTCTGTGGTTCAGCAGAGTGTTTAATGACTTAGTGGATTTACTCTGAGGGGAAATATTTTCCACTGCAAGCCTCGGAGTTGATTCCTGATATTTAATGAAGCCAACTGAACTTGTACGAACAGAAATAACCAGTTATCTTCAGCTGGCGTTCATTTCCCCATCATCTGATTCCTTTACAACACTGCCACCTGGTGGAATATCTGTACCACTGCATGAAGTCTCAGCTCCTAAAAGAAGAGTCGGACATCTTTTTCCAAGCTGTGACACATTACAGGTGTGGGAATTTGAAAGAAAAAGGAAGTAGAGTGATAATCCTTCGAGGGAAAGCTCCAACTGTAAGCAGTGGTTTAATTCCACAGCTGTGTATTTTCACTTAGGAGTAAAAAGATGAATTTGTCTTCAGCCACCACAAAGACATTTAATCATAAAAGTGATCCGGAAGAAATGTTTCAGCACAAACAGCAGGAAAATGGTCAACATGAAAAACAACAACATACTTTATACCTATCATATATTTATATCAGTACTGTACTTAAGTACAATTTTGAGGTACTTATACCTAACTTGAGCATTTATTGTGAGTTTCCTCCATTTTAAAGAGGTATTAACAGTCAGTGGTGGAAAGTAACTAAGTTCTCAGGTACAATTTTGAGGTACTTGAACTTATTTATATATATTTGATTTCCCTGTAGTCTATTGATTGATGTTTAGCTTGATTGTATTCAGCTCAATTGCAACTTTGCAGGCTATGTGAGTATAAGTTCTATATAAAATGTTTAATACAGTTCAAGCTGTTATACTTTCAATTGTGTTGGATTGAATAAATATACTTGGTCTTTTTGCTAAAGGCAATAAAGCAGATTTATTGGGCCCATTGAGTTGCCAATGCCCATGGATATGGAGTTTGGCGTTTATAATAATAAGATTTAGCAGATAGGCTTACACATTAGTCTTTTTTTGTGTGTAATATTTTCCAGGTTATCAAACTGATTTCTTCCAGTGTAAAATAAAACGTTCATTAATAACGTTTTCTGATCATGAAAAGCACGAACGTTTTGTTTTTTTCTTCCATAAATTCTTCACAATTGGACATTTCAGTATTTCCGGGTCACAGTCACATGTGTATCCGGAGTCCCTTTAACCAGACATAAACACACTGCTCGGTCTGTTATTATTCTCTTATTCTGAATCTTTACCGGGGCTCAGATAATGTCCCGGTAACCGAACACAGAGCTGCTGTCTGTCAGCATGGTGAAGTGTGTTGTCTCCGGTTGTCCGAACCGGCAGGTGGACCGTATCGGTACCGGAGAGATCCTCAGCCGACCACCGAAGAGGTTCTTCAGCTTCCCCACAGACCCGGCTCGGGTTAAGGTACGGAGCTGTGGAAGTTCCCCGAGATAAGGTGCTGTTATCTGGGTATCTGACCAGCAGCAGCCCCCCTTATACTACCGGGTCTTTTATTTTGTTTTAGTTGTTTTATTTTGCTTTTGCTGCGACGTTTCCCAAACCTGTATTCATTTTTTTAATTGAGCAATATTTACAAACAATAAGGCATTAAAAACCTACATTTAAAACTTATTATCCATGTATAGGTGTATATATTGCCTTTTTGTAGTTTTGGTATTTAAGAGAAGATATTTCAGGTGCAACTTCACCTCAATGGTGAGTGGAGAAGGGGAAAGCTCCAGAAAGCCTTTAAACACATAAACACAGTTAAAACATTTTCTGTTGGGAAGACACAGATCTCAGTTAAAATTGATGTTTCTGATCGGAGTCTTTTAATACCAATAAATGTTTTGTCAGACACCTTTGTAACCTAAAACAGTACCTGACAGTTCTAATTCACCTGCACATTGTCTACGTTGTTCGTGGTCATTTTGCATCTCTTCCAGTCTGGGATTTCTTACTGGTGTGTAGGAAGGTTGGGGACCTTTAACATGCCTGTCCTTTTAACACAGGCATACTGTATGTTGTCTCATAATCTGTCTTCTGATGGCTCTGAGTTCAGGAAGGTTTTGGCTTCAGACTGTAGGAAAAAAAACACTGTATTGTTGGTTTGAAGGCTTGAGTTTAGTTTTATTTCTCAAGTCTTTCTCTGTCAGTTATTGGAACCAGAAACCAATGAAACCAGTAAACTCTGATCCAGCAGTCACTCTGATAATGCCTTTGTTCAGGTGTGGCTGGCAGCGCTGAGGGAGACGGGTAAACAGGACTCAATCGAAGATCACTTAATCTGTGAGGACCACTTCCTGCCGGAGGACATCTCCAGCAGCGAGGTCACCAGTGATGCCATCCCCATCATGCCTCCGGACCTGGACGGGTCTCTGGGCCTGAGCAGCAGCTGGAGAGCCGAGTCCTCCGAGGAAGAGGAGCAAGGTGTGACTGGAGGCTGCGATGATGATGATCATGATGATGATGATGATGATGATGAAGGTGGAGAAGGAGATGCTACTGCTGCTGCTGCTGAACCTCCAGCACAGGATCTACTACAGCAGGTCTGCAGACTCTTCTTAAATATTAAATAAAGAAGGAAAGTTCATAATCCAGATCAGTCATTTTAAATGTTTAATATCTTCCTATAGGCGGAAAACATTTAATATACAGCTGAATACACAAAGCAGCATTTGTCAATCTTGAAATGTTATATGTCAGTGTTCATAATAACATAATAATCATAAACTGCTTTTATTTTTCTGCTTTCTCTCTGATTTTCAGGATCAATTTGGAGGTTTTGAGGATTCTCCACCTGAAGAGGACGCTAAGAAAACCAGGTAGTCAACGTTTCTACAGCTGATTTGAGTATTTAATGTTAAATGCAGCTCACCAGTTAGAGTGTATTCAGCTTTCCTTTTTCCAAGGTGGTGGTGTAGATGTAGATTGATCTCACTGCTGAACTCAAAGTGTTATGAAGATGTTTGGTCTTTTTCTCTCCAGTCCTCCACAACGAAGGAAGATACAACCGAACCAGTTAAAGAAAGTTACCAAACGAGGTGAGTGCTGCTTTCAGGTCACTTCTATTAAAAATTACTCTACCCTAACCCTAACCTGCAAATATTCACATACGAGAGATTTTTAACACATTTTGGCACTTTTTTGTTTTGTCACAGCCGTTGTGCCTCTGGAGACGCTGACGGAGCGTTTCCTGGAGCTGCTGCTGGCGGCTCCCAACAGGTCTGTGGACCTCGCGCAGGCTGCCAAGACCCTGCAGACCCGCAAACACAGACTCATCAACATCACCAACGTCCTGTACGAAATCGACTTCATCCAGATGGAATCGGCCAACAATATCAAGTGGACGTGAGTAATGAAATGTCTCAGACTGTTGTGTTTTTCATTGTTCATGTCTCCTTTTTCTGTTTTTGTACATAATTTTATATTTAGTTATTACTAATATAATGATTTTTTTCTTGATTGATCACTGATTACTCATTTGGTCTATAAATATCAAAAGTCAGCATGGATCAAAGTGTCCCAAAGTCCAAGGTAATGTCCTCAAATGTCTTCTCTCAACCAAGAGTCAACAATCCAAAGATGTTCAGTTTACTGTCATAGAGGACTAAAGAAACCAGAAAATATAAATTTCTATTATGTTTTATGTTTTTAAGATGCTGGAAACAGAGAATTCATTGATTTATTGATCAAAATAATTGCATTAATTTTCTGTTGTCGCTGCTCTACTTTGCTTTTGCTTTTATTATTTTTATGTTTCCATGAAAAGCACTTTGTAAATTTGTAAAGAATACAAATAGAGTTTAATATGTTAAAACCATTATCATGATCAAACAGTCAATTAAAGACGTTTCACTGATTTTATTGTAGTTTTTAAAAAGCTTAGAGTCTTATGCACGACCAGCTTTAATGCAAGTGTGACATAACAAAACTTCATTTTGGGAGGTCACATGACTTTTAACAATACTGTTTTGAGTCTAACATTACTAATGCAAATAAACAATCATCATTAGATCATTAGTTTTTCATGGAGATGTTCTTCCTCTCAAGTAGCTGCTGTTTCATTTGTATGAAAATCTTCTCTTGAAAAAAATCACATGTAAAGAAGGTTTCCATGTTTTTTACTAAACTTGAATAATAAAAACAGGTATAGTTAATAAGATATGACACCACTGCAGAGATTGTTGCTGTGTTGTATTGTAGTAAACTTATTGTCTTACCTGTCTGTTGTCTGTTGTCTGTGCAGAGGAACATGTCCCATCTCCAGCTTTCTGTCAGAGAACAACCAGCTGACACAGCTGAAGAAGAAGCAGAAGAACGACACTGAGATGGAGAACCTGCAGCTGGTGGAGGACACGCTGGACGGCCTCATCAAAAGCTGCACCCAGGAGCTCTTCAACATGACTAATGATCTAAAAAATGCTGCATATCCTTATTAACTTTTTAAAAAAACCCAACAGTCATTAAATACAATTACAAGGAAGGAAGTAAAACAAGCCATCAGAAGCAGGTCGGTGTAAATGATTTTCTTTAACCTTCCTTTACATTTGCCTACATAACTCATGAGGACATCAAACAGCTTCACATCTTCCAGGAGCAGACGGTGATCGTCATTAAAGCTCCAGAGGAAACAAAGCTGGAGGTTTCAGCCCCTGAAGAGGTGATCAGACAGTCAGACCTCAGAAAACAAGATTTATTTCACTGTAATTTCATCTTTATTCCTCTATGTTGGTATGAGATGAGTCACCACACAAAGTGATAGATAGATAATTTTTACTGACACAGTTAAGCTGCAATAACACAAGGGATGATGATACTTAGTCATGTTGTCAAAATAAACACAATTCAAGTAGAAATCAAATCCGTATCTGGAAGAAATGGTCGAATAACTCAATTCACATGTTCACATACTTTCCAAACACTAAATAGAATAAAATGCATGTTTCTAAAATAAAGATCATATCAGTATCTCACTTCATCTCATGAATCTCAGACTACGTTAAAGCAGATGTGGCATCAATCTGTTCACATATTAACCTTCCTGTCGTCCTCCCGGGTCAAATTGACCCCGTCTGTTGTGACTGTTCCTCCTTTCCTCTCTCCTTTCCTCCCTCCTTTCCTTCCTTCCTTCCCTCCTTCCTCCCTCCTTTCCTTCCTTCCTTTCTTCCTTCCTTCCCTCCTTCCTCCCTCCTTTCCTTCCTTCCTTTCTTCCTTCCTTCCTTCCTCCCTTCCATCCTCCCTCCTTTCCTTCCTTCTTTCCCTCCTTTCCCTCCTTCCTTCCCTCCTTCCTTCTTTCCTTCCCTCCTCCCTCCCTCCCTTCCTTCTTTCCTTCCTCCCTCCCTCCCTCCCTCACTTCCTTCTTTCCTTCCTCCCTCCCTCCCTTCCATCCTTCCTTCTTTCCTCCCTCCCTTCCATCCTTCCTTCCTCCCTCCCTCCCTTCCATCCTTCCTTCTTCCTTCCTTCCTTCCTTGACTCGAGGACAACAGGAGTGTTAAGAGAATGACTTACAGGGTTATTTTTCAGCTCAAGAAAACGCAGAGAAAGAATTATCAAAGCAGGGGTGTCAAACATCAGGTCCGTGGGTCAGAACTGGCCTGCCAAGGTGTCCAATCAGGCCCTCTTGATAACATTAGTAATTCCATTTTTTTCTGCTGCTTTTCCGCCCTGACCAGAATACAGTTGTCTTAAAAAACAATGAACACATATTGTGGTCATATTTAAACGATTCATATACTGAAGACGTTGTTGTTTGTTTGTGTTGATGCAGGACTACATGCAGGTGTATCTGAAGGCAACGAAAAGTCCCATCATGATTGGGACCTGTGAAGTGGGCTCAGATGACACAATGACCTTTGACCCCGAAGACAAAAGTGGCGTCTTTTCAACACTGGAGGAGAGTCTGATCAGGACGGCTGAGCTGTTCACAGGTAGCAGGTACAAGTTAGTCTTACGGGGCTTTTCCACTATACAGTTCTAGCACTACTCGGCTCAACTCGGCTCAAATTTTCTGCGTGTCCACTAGGGATAGTACCTGGTACCTGCTACTTTTTCAGTACCTGCTTTGCCGAGGTTCCAAGCGAGCCGAGCCGATACTAAATGTGACGTCAACAGACTGCCGGCCTCTGATTGGTCAGAGAGTCTTCACTGGAAGAGTCATGAGCCGTCCCACACAAGAATCAAACCCGCCATTTTTAAATACCGGCAACAGCGTTACAGCGACCATCGCCTCCATGTCCTACATTGTTTGCGTGTTTGTGTCGCATATAAAACAAAGTCACGGCAGTTTCACGCAGCTATGATGACCCCGCCCACTTTGAGGAGGTACTATAGTAATGGAAAAGGTCGTTCCTGGTACCAAACTGAGTCGAGTAGTGCTAGAACTGTATAGTGGAAAAATGCCAATATATTGTTATTTTTATATGTGTGTATATATGTATATAATGGACAAAACCCCAAGTTAGTGTTAATTTAGAGACTAATACTGACTTTTTGAGGCTTGAATGTGAGAACTACAGACAAACATCTGTGCTGAGCGAGTATGAAATATCTATCTAATTGCCACAGTTCTATTTTTCATTTTTCTTAAAGTTGTTTCTTGTAAAACAGGCGATGAAGAGCACATCTCCAGTGGAGAGAGTGAAGCACCAAAAACGCTGGAACGTGTGGAAACCCGGAAAGTCAGTACAGGCATCCGAAAAAGAAAAGCGGGTCAGATTTCGGGCGGGAAGATGCTAAAAGAAGAAGATGATAAAATGGGTCCTCGGTGCCAGACGGTATCTTGCATCTGGTCAGGAGCTCGTAAGTGTGGAGAGATACGAGAGGAAGACCGGGAGGCTGTTTTCAAACACTTCAGGGAGAAGATCAGCAAACAGAGGAAGATGTATGTGGCTTCATTGGTGGATGTTGCACCTGGGCAGAATCAGGGCCCCATACTGCTGCGCTTCAGGATGGAGCAGCGCTACCACCTGATAGTGAATGGACAGAGGATGAGGGTCTGCAAGCCCATGTTTATGTCCACTCTAGGGGTCTCACACCGTTACATCGCCAAATGCATGGCTGGAAAACAGCAGGAGAAGACGGAGAATGTGTGTTTGTCCGTTACCCGACAAGAGCAGGTAGACGTGCTAAAAGCTTCTCTGTGTTCAGATCTGGATACATTCGTAGCTGCTACTGAATCTCAGTGGTTTGGAGTTTAGTTTCAGATATCATATATCTTATTTTACTGTGTCTGAGCGCCATCAGCTGTTTCAGAGCTGCAAGTTCCTGCTCAACATTTCCTGCTGCTGCTTCCACAGACGGAGAAAAGCTGCAAATCACTGTCAGCTCAACTAAAGACGAAACTTAAAGATGTTTTTTCTTTGTATAAAAAGGTGATGTCATTTGAGTCAGCATCGGTTGAGGCTTAAGATGACAAGTGTGAAGCCTGCTGCTCATCCCTGCTGAAGGCTAACAGCTCTAAGTTACTTTGGCTGCTACTTGTGTCACATGCCACAGTCTCCAGGTGCATTGTGGGTAATGTAGGTGCCAGGTTATGATGAGGGGAAATAAAGATATCTGGTTTTGCTGTGAGTCTGAAAATATTATATGAGAAAAATGATAAAGTTACAGCATTTAAATTTAAAATCACGTTCACACGCACTAATAAAACAAGTTTGTAAGTTTGTAATTTAACTCTTTGGTGGTTTTGAGCCTACAGATACAAAAGGGAATGTAAGGCTGATGACATTTTCAGCTTTAGTTTTTGTTCATTATGCACAGCAGACAACTTTACCTCTGCCAGCTCTGTCTACTAGAAATTACATTCATACACCAAAACAGTTTTATATGAACTTGGTTTCTAGTAGACGGGGTTTCCTCTGGAGGATTTGTATTAAACATCTGACTGATGTACTTGTAAATATTTGACTTTTCTGTTTCTGTATATAAAATGTTTTTCGTCTTGGTTTGAAAGACATCTAAAAAAAGATGCTGTTGTCAATAAAACAGTTAACTTGTATAAGACTGAAGGTTGCTGGTTCAAATCTTTGAAGCACTCAGAAGCGTCACACACTGCCGAAGTGCCCTGAAGCAAGACAGTTTATGGTTTGAGGAGAGTCCAAATGCAGATCTTGCTGTTTGATGATGTCACTTCCTGTCTACTACAAAATGGTAAAAAATTATACAACTTCTTTAACTTCTGTTTGCATATGTGTCTGTAAGTAATAATAGTTTGTAGGAAAGGGAAACATTCAGGTAATACTTAACAAATTTAACTTTATATTTAGCCTTTTATGTTTTTGTCTGATGTTTAAATATTGACAAGGTGTAGAAAAAAAACATTTGTTAACATTAAACATGCCGATATTAAACATTAACCTGAAAATGCTGTTACAGATTAGCAGGCTCTATTTGGTGACTTTGTGTTTGTCAGAGTCAAAGTTACAGTGCTGTTACATTTTCATCTTGAGAAATACTGTAAAATGTGTTTATAATAATTTCACACATCTCAAGTCTTGATTTAAATAACACTTGAAATATTGTCAACTTGTCCTTTAAAACAAAAATGTTTTAAATTTAGGGGAAATTGTGACATAGTTCAAGTTACACCTATTATTATTATTATTATTATTATTATTATTATTACAGGTAATTGCTATATAACATAAAAAATAAAAATATTATTTTCCCAACACCAGAGGTAAAAAATAATTATGATAGTTATAATGATGATATGGAAATAACAGCATGACAGTGTTCTTAATTAAATTGTTTTTATTTGTTTTATTTCTTTATTGATTAGTTTTGTCAGGTTTTTATTTTATTTTAGTAAATCTAAGCTAGAGGTTGTCATGTCTCTCTTTTGTTTTAATGATATGTGTGTTGGCTTTTAATTGTTTATATGTTCTTTGTGTTATCCAGATAAATGTTTATTGTAATGCTCACCATCAGCCGGCAGGGGGCAGCAGAGGCATTCACGTCTTTGATATAGGTAGGTGCTCGTTCTTTGTAACTTTAGCAGCTGTGAAAACTTTATAAATTGCATGAGTTTTAATAATTATACTAATCATTATGATTTATTTTAGAAACGCTACATCCACAGAGGGGAAGAGGACTGAGTCTCTGCAGCTTCTTCTGTCTGTGGTTTGCTGGTCCTGGTCCTGGTCCAGCTGCAGGACGCCGCCCTCGTGCTGTCAGAGGAGGAGGACACACGAGACTCACGCACAGATTTAACAACAACAGAGGAAAATACAACTGCAGAGGCTTTTCTTAAAGAAGACAAAGAGGCTTTTTGCACCCAGGAGCTTGTCTGTAGGTGAGTCTCTGCAGCTGTTTGTGTTATTTTGGGTGACGTTCATTGATCAGTGAAGTTGTTTTTAGTGTGAGGAAGACAGTGTTTCCTGCACTGTCCCTGCAGCCAAAGCTTCATTAAAACACTATATATGAACTTTAATTGTTTCTGCTGTGTTAGTAGTCAGTAGTAAGTTCATGTATTTAATGGCAGTTTAAGCAGAAGCAGTGTGTCTGTTTTTTGTCAACATGATTTTAGAGGTAATTTATCTTATTTTGTGGCATTTAGTACATCCAAAAACAACAACTGCATTTAATAGACGTCTTAATCTCTGTCTGTGGTGCTTCATAATCAATCTATACAATGTGAGAATTCTACATATAAGATCTTCTGTAGTATGAGTGTAAAGTAGTAACATAGTCAATGGTGGAAAGTAACTAACTAAGTACATTTACTCAAGTAATATTCTCAAGTGAAATTTTGAGGTATTTGCACTTAACTTTAGTTTTTCAATGTGATGCTACTTTATACTTTCACTCCAGTCAGGCTCACATTTCAGATGTCTATGAGTTGTTAACAGCTCCACCAAATACTTCTCACATGGTTTCATTTCAATAAAAATGTTCAAGTGTTCCAATATTTCAGCAGTAGATCTCAGAAGCTGGGAGGTCTGAAACAAAACAGGTGAGGTGACTCAAGAAAAATCAAAGATTAGAGAAAAAAGTCCACAAACTGAAAACACATTTGTGTATCAGAACTTTGTTTTTTCTTCTTTCCTCTCCCATTAATCATCTCACCAGCCCTCACATTTATCTGCTGACCCTTTGGAGGGGCCCCACCCCTAGGTTGGGAACCACTGGACTAAACTAGCTAACTGTATATAAAGTAGAGTAAACTAGCTAACTGTATATAAAGTAGTATAAACTAGCTAACTGTATATAAAGTAGTATAAACTAGCTAACTGTATATAAAGTAGTGTAAACTAGCTAACTGTATATAAAGTAGTATAAACTAGCTAACTGTACATAAAGTAGTATAAACTAGCTAACTGTATATAAAGTAGAGTAAACTAGCTAACTGTATAAAGTAGTATAAACTAGCTAACTGTATATAAAGTAGTATAAACTAGCTCCACCTCCAGCAGCTACAACAGTAACATGCTGCTGTAACACTGATGCTTCACTATTAATAATCTAATGATGTCATATATAATAATATATCAGTCAGAAGGACCAAACCACTACTTTTACTGTAATACATTAACTACATCACTCATAATACTTACGACATTGCTGTATCTTTACTTTTACATGTAAAGGACCTGAGTACTTCTTCCTCTGCTGAACTTCCCACAGTATCTGTACAATACTCACTTTAGAGCTCTGTTGTTTAGCTTTGTGTCTTGTTGTTTGGTTTTTGTCTTGCGTGCTGTCTGAAGTTGATTACATAACATGAGCAGATAGATGACATGTTCTCCTTCAGCTTCCAGATGCTGAGCTGCTGTTCGCTCATTACCTCACTCATTATTAAACTCTCTTAATCTCAGTATAACAAGATATAAGAAGATTAAGAAATATCTTAAATTTGATCAAGCAAACACTAATTTCTGACATTTTATTTTATATATGAGCAATTGATTGAGAAAACCATTAGCAGGTAAATAGAAAATAATAGTTTTAGCTCTAGAAACAATTGATTTTGACTTTTCTGCTGAGAACTTCCTGATCATGGATGTGGAGGAGGTGGATGGCAGCAGTGTTTCTGCAGGTGGAGGATCTTATACAGAAATAAGATCCTTGTAATGAGCTCAGGAGGGATTTTACTATGAACCTCCATTACAGATTGTCAGTAAATAACCTGATCCCATCCCTGCTCCCCAGATAATGAATCGTGACCCCTTGATCTGTCCTGTAGTGTCACCCTCAGGACAGATGTTACTCTTTATCTCTAGCTCCTTTACTAATACAGATAAATCATGAGGATGTTATTTGTTGGGCTTGCGGCTGTAATGAACTTTGCAGACTCTTGGAGACACCAGCATTAAATTAAGTCATATTTTTATTGTGGCCACAAACTTATTTTATGAACTGTTCTTGTATAAACTCCACATGTTCCACAGCGTCGCCTCACTCCGTGTTTCCCTGAATTTCACAGCAAGAAATCTAGCAGCTGTGGCTCTATTAGAGGAAACCCTTTTAAATAACCCCCCCAGCAGGACTGCAGGCCCCTGTAGGGTCTTTGTTGTGGTGTGTGTGTGTGTGTGTGTGTGTGTGTGTGTGTGTGTGTGTGTGTGTGGCTGAGTAAAGAGCAGACACATTAGAAGCTAAGTGGAGTCCTGCAGAGACCTGAAACACACAAACACACATATCAGATCGCGGTCACTTTTGGGGACATTACATAGACTTACATGTATTTCCTGGAGACTTACCCTAAACCTAACTCTAACCTCTGATACCAAAATCAGCTTTTTCCCACTTGGGGACATGGCTTGTCTCCAATTGGGCAAGCCGTCTCCAATTAACTGGCATTAAGTCTGAAATTTGTCCCCAAAAGAGGCCTATGACAGACCACACACACACACATCTTTATTGTTTCCTTGCAGGTTTTACTGATTGTGGTGTCAGATATTTGCCAAAAGTATGTGGACACTGGAACATTAGAGCCATAAAGGGGTGATTTGCTGCTGGCTGCTGTTGGACGGGGTTGAGGTCAAGTTCTTCCACAACAAATTGGGCTTAAAACATCACTGAATGACTGAGCATTGAGTGGAACTTAAAACTCTTTTCCACTACAGCCTGGAGGTTCTGCTTTGTTTTACACAGCATGAAATTTAACCATTCCAACATTCATACAACTGCTCTTAAATTTCTTCTGCGATCAATCACCCAGTTCCTTGTCTTAGCACTAAACACAAGCGTCACATTCATATATATCCCTCTGAAGTCAGGTTGGATGGAGAATACAAGATGCAGGACTATGACAACAGAGATCCAGTTCACATCCCGAGTCCCGAGTGCACGCAGGTTTAGATGACAAAAGCACTTAGGTTCAGATTAGTGAAAAATGCTGCTGTGGCTTAAATGTTAATAAGCATGTTGTGCTTATAGAGACGAGCATCTCTCTCTGACCTTCACCACGTGCTGCCAGTGTCTAAACACAACCATAAGAAGACTGATCTTGCTGTACTTTCTACCAGTGGATAGGGTTGGGCAATTAATCGAAAAATAATCGAAACCGACATTTAGAAACTCTAATCGACTTAATCTTGCTCATGTCAATTAATCGTGGTGTTCACTGTTGCCATGACAGCAAAGGTTGCATATCTTTAAGGAATTTGAAAACTTGTCTCCAGTGATCATTTTAACCCAAACCATGATCTTTACATAGTTCTGATCAAGTAAACTAGACATTAACCACAGCGTCACACCTTAAAACATCTTTATTTTCACTCCCTAAAGATACTCAATACACACTAGATGATGCCTCCACTCTGACAACGTTGCCACAGCAACCTGTCAGATTGGTCATTAATGTGGCCCAGTCTGAACAGAGCCAAATCCGATTTGGACACTTGCTAAAAACAGTGTGGACAGTCAGGCCTAAAAATCAGATTTGAGAAGGAATCAGATTTGAATCAGATTTGCCTGCAGTGTGAACTCAGCCTAAGGGTACTGGTATTGTAATTGTTTAAATGATACCCATCTCTAGGTACGTTGTCTCTGAACCTTTCCCATATAATTTCAGTATCAACATTTTTACAACTTGCCAAATATGTTAACATTTTCTCACTATGTTCAGAGAAAATGTGACATTTCTTGCCAAGTAGTCTTTTCTGTTGCAGTTTAGTTTCTTCTTCCATGTCCACGGACCAAAGAATCAAAGGCCGGCTCCAGCTCGTGTTAAAGTGTTTGTTGGGCAGTTAATAGTGTGCTGAAGGACCCTGAAGCATCACTCCTGTTGCTATGGTTACCTACAGTTTAATATACCCTGAGCAGCACTGATTTAAAACTGCTGACCAATCAGAAAGCAGGATTTCCTGTGTCTGTAAACAAACCCGTGCAGGCTGTGTTGTTGTTTCTGGCCCGCTGACCGCGTCTCACCTCTCTGCGGTGGACTTTAATGACGTGGTCTGACCTTCTGTTTGTGTTGTAAGGTGAGCAGCTCAGGTGGCGGCGAGACGGCGAGGAGACGCCCCGGCAGGTCTCACACTGCTCGTCTGTGTCCAGAAAAAACCACAGCGAGATGTTTGCTTTCACCCGGAGGCCGACAGAGTTGTTATTGTTGTGCAGGAGCGAAGCATAGAAACACACTTCAATGTTCTGACAACGTTTTACTCCAGAATAAATAAATATTCAGAGGAAACCTGAAGCTGACGTCTCTCTGTGAGTCCTCAGGTTTGATGTCACATTTGAGAGGGTCGACACTGAACACAGACCGGTGTCCCTGTTATAAAAAGTACTTCTGCAGGTTTTATCACATTAAAATTATGTTGGATCTACTTTCCGTTCCTGCTCAGCGTCACTTTGAGCTTTGAGTTTTTTTTCTATGATTATCAACCTGCAGAGACTTGAGACTTTCCCATAGAAAACATTGAAAACAGTCCAGACTGGTGCTTGAATGTCTTTGTTTTAACTCTTAGTTTCGACTACTGTTCTGGTTGACTCACACTGGTTTTAACAAAGCAAATATCTTAACGTAACTTCTCAGACTTTGTTCTGATCTGATTTCCTATTTGAGTTAAGCTACCAGCGTTGCTCTTCACTTTTCACTTTCTTGCTTTTCACATTCAAATGTCTCACTTTCCTTGATTTATAGGGAAAGATCTAGAAGAGAACATGCAAGTTATTGA
Organism: Scomber japonicus; assembly: GCF_027409825.1. NCBI lineage: Eukaryota > Metazoa > Chordata > Actinopteri > Scombriformes > Scombridae > Scomber > Scomber japonicus. Next base: position 8,057,444 of record NC_070594.1, on the reverse strand, counting down.
TCAATTATTATGATTTATTGGCGTAACTGTCCCAATTAAGCTTAAAAAGGACTTTAAATTTATGTTTTTAGTTAAGATTCTGACTGTTTAAGTACCAATGGAGCCAGGACACATGACATTTAATTTTACCATTTGAACACTAAAACATGTTAAATGATTAACAGCACAACTCACTTTCCTGAAATAAATTTAGTACTTTAAAAAAAAAAAAAAAAAAAAAGTTTTTAAAAGGTTTCATTGTGTGTGATGAAATTGCGGAAACAGTAGAAACACTGTCAAGCTCAATGTGGAACAAAATAACACAAGGAAGAAACAGAAAATTAGACACATGTCCATGAATGTCTTGCCCCAGTGTATGCTGGGAGGGTTCCCAAAATCCATACCTAATTTAACTTTAGTCACATTTTAGTCTGATAGCACGTTAGCCTGAATCAGTCAAAAATAGGGCGTTGTCCTATAAAATCATTCAAAGACATCACTCTTCAGTAGAGCTGGTCACATTGCTCTACTTAAAGGGAACAAAAGCCAAAACGTGTAAAAAACACATTAACAACAGCAGTAATACCACAGTAACTTAGCACAGCTTATAGAAGTCAGACACTTTAAATGAGATCTCACGTCTCTGCTGATTTGAGCTCATAGAAATTAAGAGAAACTAACATCTGCCTGAAAGCAAGGAAGGAAATCCATCTAAAAAAACCGATGGAGGATTATTTGAACATAAAGCAGCATTGATTCTTTGTGGAGGCTTCAGTGATCACTAACAAACACTCCAGAGATCAGTGTGACATGTGTTCGGCCAGTGGTCACCTCTCATCTCTTTGTTCAGTCCGGTCGACAATAGAAACGAGTTTTCTCTGAGCGTCTCTGAGAGTGACGCTCCATCGGTCGAGTGTTCAGCCTCTGCTCGCCACATGTCACCTCGCTGTTAAACAGACAGCTAATGAATACTGAGTGCCGCTCATTAGCTTCTGCTGTGTGCTAATGAGAGTCTGTGGAGTCGGTTTACAAGCTCACATCGGCTCTGTGGCTAAAAGGCCACAAACAACAGGCACTTCTTCTCCTGACACTGAGTACAATACAATACAGAGTACAAAAAAACATGGTGACATTTAACTGTAAAAGACGACATCCTTAGAGAAGATATATTAAGAGGGCATATTCTGCACATATCCAGGTATATATTTATATTCTTGGGCTCTACTGGAATATCTTTGCATAATTTACAGTTAAAAGTTAAAAAAAGAAGAAGAAAGTGAAATCCTGCTATTATAGTTTGTTTATATAGCCTCCAGAAGCTTCCTGAAGCTGGGCTCATTGACAGGGGACAGGAACAGCCTGTTTCAAACAGAGGCTGAACTGAGGGGCTGCAAAAAATTCCTGTATAAGATAAATAAAGAGTTTTTAATTGTGAATCATGCAAAGATATTCCAGTAGAGCCCCAGAATATAAATACAGAGCTTCAAATGAGCAGAATATAAGACAAGAATTTACGCATAAACATAAAAATGCTTATTTATGTTATGGATCATTTAAAGAATGTAATATCTATACATGGGCTAATGTAGCCTGATATTACATAATATATGAAGAGTTGCACACATATTAAATTTCAGTACAGATTAGTCCATTATTTGTGTTTTAAACAGTGGATTTTTGAGGGTAACAGCAGTTTGTTTCTGAGACTTGAATGAAACACCTGCCTGACCCTCAGCTGTCCAAATTCATTAAATCTCCTCAGCTGCACACACACACACACACACACACACACACACACACACACGGTGGAGGTGAATCCAGAAGTTTGTTTTTCCCCCCGTCATGGCATGCAGGGAGCTCAGTGCAGCAGCAGAAGAAGAAGAAGAAGAAGAAGTAAAAGGGCTTCAGTGTTCGGCAGGAATGTGCGGTGGATTTTCTACCTAATTAACCTCCAAGTTGTCGTGCAAGTTCGCAGCTTTCTGCACGATGAAAAGGGACGATAAGCTTGGCCGCCCTGTTGTTCTTTCTTTAAGCCTTGCAGCACTGAGCGAGTCGAACGTCTGATCCAACAACGAGTGGGCTTTGTGTTTGAGGCACGAGACCGAGCTGATAGAATCTGGGCTCAGCTCAGTTATAGCCGCTGACTAATGAAACTAATCAGATCAGTTTTATTATCAACAGGTTGAACTAAAAATGAGAGATTCTTTGTACTCTCACAAGACTTCAATAACTTTGATATTCTAGTGTAGATCAGCAACATTATACTTTGGTAGGAGGTCAGAGGACGCTATCAGGACTGTAGTGGAAGATGTATTCAGATCCTTTAGTTAAGTGAATATGTCAATAGAGCAAAGTCCTGCCTGAAAAATGTAGTTAAAGTATTACAGTAAAAGTACTGCAGTATTATGAGTGATGTACTGTAGTTTACACTACTTTATATACAGTTAGCTAGTTTACACTACTTTATATACAGTTAGCTAGTTTAGTCCAGTGGTTCCCAACCTAGGGGTGGGGCCCCTCCAAAGGGTCAGCAGATAAATGTGAGGGCTGGTGAGATGATTAATGGGAGAGGAAAGAAGAAAAAACAGTTCTGATAGACACATTTTTCTCAAATCTTTGATTTTTGCTGAAATATTGGATCATTTGAACATTTTTATTGAAATGAAACCATGTGAAAAAGCGCTTCATAACTGTACTTAAATACAGTTCTTGACTAAATGTACAGTTAAATTCCACCACTGCAATATGAAAATACAAAGTTTGATCTGAATATTTGATTTTGTCAGTATTGTGGAGTCCAATTTAGAGACTTAACCCTCTAACTTCAATCATTGGCAGTTGTGGGGCTTTTCGTCACATCACATGATCTTCATCAGCCCAGTTGTCTTTTTTTTCTGAGCATTCTTGGGACTTGTCACATCTCGTCCACGTTGGCATTAAAGGTTCATTTTCAGAGTTTGTTCTTCACCTCAGCAGTAGCAGAAAAAAAAATGGGAGCATGACATGGGAGCATGACATGTCAGCGAAGACCATGTGATGTGATCAAAAGCTCTAGAACCGCAACTACTTAGACCCTGAGGTGAGAATGATTTGCAGCTGCTGTTTCTAGCACCAAAATTGAATTTCATGGACATACCTTTGATGTGATTTAGAGTTTTGGGGCGAGCAAACATTAGCGTCCTTGTGCTCCGCCACTAACAAAAGAAGAAAGAGCTGCGTTGTTGGTGTTGTTGTTGTTCTGCTCTTGGTGATACTTAACTATGTAACTCAATATAATGTAAAAGGTGTGATGTGAATCAGTCCTGTTTAAAGTGGAAGCAACATTTTATTTGTCCCTTAGAGAAAAGTGATAAGTGCCACAAATTAGCTGAATTAAATTGTATGTGCCACTTATAGTGGCTATAATCTATATTTTTATAACGGCGTAGTCCGAGCTGTCAGTGTGTAATGTGTTTGTCATGGCTCGTAGTGATGAACCTACAGAGAATTATCAGTGACTCTGCAGCTCCTCTTGGCTTTATAATGAGTTTCAGCTCATTGTTTAGCTGTCCAGCGGCAACTTTACTGTTTTGGTTCACTCTCAATGCTCTCATCGTGTCATTTTGGGCCGCAGCAAGCAGCTGTTTACTGTTAACTAATAAGTTCAACAACTTAAAAGCCGATGATATGTTAGTGTTGTGTTCACTACTTGTTTCTGCTGAAAACAAAAAACCTGTTAGTACGAATGATTCTTACACAAGACCTGTTTTGTTTTAGTGAGAAAAACTGAATCTAAACTTGGTTAAAACTCCACAGATGGCCTTTAAGAAAAAAATACAATATTTTGGACTCATCTGTAAACCAAATGATTGGTTTAAGTAGTCAGTAAGTCATTTAATCAATAAACCACTTTACAGACTTGCTACTTCTGCTCTGTTTTGGGAACTAAAAACTGGATCCAAATTAGAACCAAACACCTGCTAAAATGTTTTGGTTCCAAAACGTGACAACCTTTTATTATTATAAAGAAAGGCTATCTGCATGGATCTGTCTACGTCATGCATCAATGCAACAGGGTGTCAGTATGAGTATGTATGATGTGTCACAACAGTGTGAAATATAGGCCATGACAAACGTTCATAACTGTGGCTTCACTTTATTAAAGAAAAAGAAGGCACAGTGCAATGCATGTGTGAAGCTAATTAGCTATAAGTCAGGTTGCACATCAAATCTGACCAAACATTTAAGGCGATACAGCGTCAATCTAAAAGTAAGTCCAAGGTTGTGGGTCATTGGCCAGCACGAGCTAACACGAGTAAATGCTTTAAGGAATAAAGATGTTGTTATTGCGATTTATGTTATTTACTTTATTTATTTACTTGTCCCTATTTTGGACTGCTGGTCAGACAAAACAAGACATTTGAGGATGATACTTGAACTTTGATGGTCATTTTATACTATTTCATAACATAATTAATTGATTAATCATGATAATTATGTGCAGGTCAGTCAGTAAACTGTTTCATGTGTTTCTGTGTGAGCTCGTAGCTGTCAGGGCGTCCAGACTCACGTGCAGGTGAACTTAAAGCCTCTTTGAGTGTTTCGATCCTCAACGTCAGCACAGGAAGTGGACTGCATACCTTCACCCAAATTTAACAAGGCCAACACTGTTCTTGGCAAAAACCCACTGCTGTTTCTATTTTTTTCCACTTTGTGGTTTTGGACGAGGTTGTTGTGGACTCAGCTGAGCTTCAGGCAGAACTCGCTCAGTTGAATTGAAACTACATGCACCCCAGAAAGGAAAAAGTGCACTTTGAAATGTGATGAAGCAGGTTTGTCGCAACAACAAACGCACCGACGACAGATGCAGTTTTAATTCTGTAATTTCATCTAAATGAGCAGCGTAAGCATCTCAATAATAGAGCAATTTCCATCTGAGTAAATAAAAACTGAAAATGTCCTGCTGTGATTGCTTAGAGGGAAGGAAACTGTGCAGCTCATGATAATGAGGTTTATTTGGTGCCTGCAGCTGTAATTTCAGGAGTCATCTGTCTGCACCACCGGGCTGGATGGTTATGGTTTGCATGTTGGGGGTGAGGGGGGCTAAGTGGGGGTGAGGGGGTATTCTGCAGACGGTGGTGGAAAAAAAGCTCAGCGTGACCGCAGTGTGTACTGGGAACCACAGCTACCATTATGGTGTATCTGATGGGATCTTGCACAGCAGAGGAAGCTGTGTTCATGTTACATCCAAAAAGCATCAACTTCTACAGAGTTACTTATCAGAGATTCGGACTTGAGTCAAGGACTCGGTTGAGAAAGTTGAGGACTCGGATCAAAAACTTGAGACCTGACCTTAAAATCCTTCTTTGTATTTCCCTGTTGCACTGCAGTAGAAGGATAGTTACAAAAAAAACTGTGTTGATGTTGTTCTCATGCATATTCATAGTGACTATAGTGGTGAATTAAGTGGTTACAAATAGTAAAATATTGCACATTAGTTCGACTCGATGTTAGCCCCGGAGCGAAGAAAGCAGCAGGTGAGCTAACTGTCATAGCTGTATATCGATATCCACAGGCCAACATCAAAGCTACTATAAGTCTTCCAATCTTATTAATGGAGTAAAAATGTTCAAAATGAACACAGCACAATTAATAGGGCCTGAATTTAGAGATTCAGACCAGAATGCTTTTTGAATGGAAGTTAGTTGGCACATCCAGCAGCCATCATTGGCTTTTAAAAGTACTTCTGCATTGGCTTCGTTCTCAAGACCTGGAAGCTGCTGCTTGGTACAAAGTAAGGAGTTTGTGATACAGTGCTGTTTGAAAGTTTGTGAACCCTGTAGAATTTGCTCCTTTCCGCATAAATATGACCTAAACTGTGATCATATTTCCATCCACGTCCTAAAAATAAATAGAGAGAAATCAAACAAATGAATCCAAAATGATCCAGTGTTACATATTTGTGTGAGGCCAAAGTATGTGAACCACTAAGATTGTGTTTCAATCAATGGGATGACAATCAAGTGTGAGTCTGGGAGGCTCTGATTTATTTAAAGAAAAGAAATCTGCTTCTTCACTGTCAAAGTCTGAGCTTCACAACACAGGTTTGTGGAAGTGTGTCATGGGTTGAACGAAGGAGATTTCTGACAACCTTAGAAGAAGAGTTGCCGATACTCACCATGTTGGAAAGGGTTACAAAACCATTTCCAAAGAGTTTTGGACTCCACCAGTTGACAATCAGGCAGATTGTGTAGAAATGGAAGACATCCAACACCAGTGTAACCCTCCCCAGGAGTGGATGGACAACATAGATCAGACAAAGAGCAATGCATGTAATAGTCTGAGAGGTCACAAGGGACTCCAGGCTGACATCTAGGAAACTAAAGGCCTTTATTGCAGTGACTACAGTCAATGTTCATGAGTCTACCATCAGGAGAACATTGAACGTCAATGGTTCAGAGAGTTGCAGAGTAGCAAAGAGAAAGCCACTACTTTCCAAAAAAGAACATCGCTGCCATCTATGGTTTGCTCAAGACCACATAGATAAGCCAGAAGATGACTGGAAAATGTTCTGTGGACGGATGAGACCAAAATCAAACTTTTCAGCTTAAATGAGAAGTGTTTTGTTTGGCAATGAGTAAACACTGCATTCCAACATAAGAACCTCTCCTCATCTGTGAAGCATGGTGGTGATAGTATCATGGTTCGGGCCTGCTTTGCTGCATCTGGACCAGGACAGCTTTCAAATGTCAAGATATCCATCCATGACCTGGAGCTCAACAGAAAGTGCGTTAGGAATAAAAGACGACAGCAAACACGCAAATTGTTTTACCAAAGGATGGTTGGAGAAAAAGAAAGTCTTGGAATAGTGAAGTCAAAGTCCTGACCTTAATTTTACAGAAATACTGTGGAAGGAATTGAAGAAAGTAGTTCATGCCAAGAAGTCTAACATCTGTTCTGTAAGGAGTAACGGTCTAAAAGTCTTCCAAGCTGATATGTAGGGCTAATAAACAGTTACCAGAAATGTTTTGTTGAAGTTATTGCTGTGAAAGATGATCACACCAGTTATTGAAAGCAAGGGTTCACATACTTCTGCCCCACATAAATAGGAAAGATATAAGAAGGAGTAATAATGTTCAGTAGTGTTTGCCTTGCACAGAACTACTCTCTGGAGATTGAAAACATGATCACTGTTATTAGTCTTTGGAGCTATTTCTAAACAAACTAACATGACCAAACCTTTCAAGATGAAGGAACCCAGTGCAGCGATGTGACTCGTTGATGTGTTTTTAATAGTTTTTGGACAACAATGGCGGTCTACAGCACAGAAGAATGAGAAGAACATATCAGACTTTGGATACACACACAATACTTGTAAGTAGTCCAGATCGTTGTTGGTTTGGATCCAAACACAAGAAGAAAAATATAGAAAATCACCAGACGTATACTTTAATAATGCAGAAGGAAGTGCCCGAAAACCATACAAACATGGAAGCCTCATGTCAGCCAAAGTTCATCATCTGAATGTAATTAAACCCAAATTTAATGGATGTTATGTCATTTTGTCAATGCAAAATATTGTAAATCCTCATATGATCAACTCAGTGTGTCTACAATCCTCTTGAATGTTCAGATGAATCTTTCTGATCCATTCAATGCTGCATGAACTTCAGCATGATAACCTCACATTGCTGATAGCATGACTATGGCTATTTTCATATCTGACCTGTCATTGCAGTTTGCCATGAGCTGTCGTGTTTGTTTGTGAGCTCAGCACTGCTGCCGCTGTGTTGCGTCACTCTGCTGTTCTCAGAGCGGCTTCCAACCCGCTCGACCAGGATCAGTGTTTCCCTCCACAGCTGCTTCCAATTACTCACATAATACTCTCTCTCTCTATTTTCCCACATCATAATAAACCCCCTCGCTCGTTCGTCCCCTCGCCCGCCCCGTCCAGAGTCATACAAGTGAACTTGTAGTCGTCATTGTGTAAAATGAACAGTCTCACATTCAGCCTCAGAACAGAAACTCCATGTTCAACGCTTCATTTACAGCAGGTCAGTCTGTTTTGTTTTCATCTTCACAGACAGATGAGCCTCAGGAGATTAAATGAAACCCTCCTCTTTCCATATTTCTATCAGATGAAGGTCATTTGTACTTAAACATCTGCTTCTTTACATGATTGACTGCTTTTAATCTGTGTTCTTCATTGTTATATTTCCATTTACGGATGCAGGACTCCTCCTGGAAAAGATATTTTTGGAATAGGTGAAAGGGTCAATTTTAATTTCTTTGTGACTTCAGGGGCAGCTCTATTTCTGCCATAAATTTCCCTCTAATATTTCATAAAAAAGGCTCATGTGATGCCTGTGAGCTCCTCCTCAAACCTGTCCCTCATAGAGAGGATTTGTTCAAATTGGAAAACAGATCCAGTTATCCTGTTTCCCATCTCCTGGGCACATCTTTCCATCTCTCCATCTGCACTTCCACCCGTCCCTGCAGCTTTGATTCCTCGAGGGGGGAGGGAAAATCACTCCTAGATATGTTGTGGTTTTTGTTTCCATTGCATTAGTGCGGTGTGTCGTCGTCGTTCTGGCTCTGTTCGCTGAGTTTTTCCGTTGTTGCTCAGTGGGGTTTGGACCCGGTTTGGTTTGGTAACGGTACACTTGAAGCTGGCTGGTGAAGCTCCCAGACGGCTCTGGCTCTGATCTGCAGTGGAAAAACCAAAAGATGCTGATACTGAGCTGCAGACCCCAAAGATGAAGTGTATTTATTGTTACTGTGGTATGAAAATGCACAATAAATATCAGAAGAGATTGTGTAAATGTGATTCCAGCTCGTTTAAGATTGTTATACTGCTGTGAAGTCTGTTCCTGGGAAGTCTGCAATGTGGCAACCTGAAAACAAGACTAAAGCTCTGTCTTAAATCCAAACTACTTACTAACATTAAGCAGGTTTTTAGTCTGTCATGTGATCACACTGGAAAACTGATCACTTCAGTATATTCGTACCAGACAATATGCATGCTAAAAACTGTGGATTTCTGAATGGGCTTTGTGTGCACACAAACAATGCAACGTTCAGCAGAGATTGCAAAAAGGAAAAACTGCATGTGTGGAGGGCAGCGCTACACAGCTCGTAACATCCAACTGCTGGTAAAATAGAGAAAGAAACATTTGTGTAGTTTCTGTTTAGAATGAGGCATGTAATGTGCTTAATTTGTTGTATACTAACTGCAAAAAGGTTAACTGTAATATGTAGTATACAGCACACTATAGAATTAGTATGTAGTTTGGATTTGGGACACAGTGCGGAAACCCACAGCTGTGCAGCACACTTAATTACCATGTTGACCATCACAGTTTAGCATGTTAGCGTACACAGTAACATTTTCTAATTAGCACTGATACAGGCTTGTGATACCAGACAGTCAGAGATCTCCACCTACTGAAGTCTGTGGATTTCTAAAAGCACGGTAGTTGCTTGAATGTCAAACAAACCTATGCTCTTTACATTTAACCAAAGACATGCCTCACCAGAAATGACGCTCACCCTCCCATTCTCCTCTGGTGTGAACTGCATGTCATCACCATAATATGTCAGGCCACCCTAAAGACTTTGGATTGGTTCTGTGATGCAGTTTTTTGGGCGTTTCTTGTGAACTCTTTAATTGTTTCCACACAGTTTTGACCATGAAACCTAGGTGACTGTCTTCACTCTATGAGCAAAGCATTTAGTGACTCATCTGAGTTTAGCACTGCGATTATTTTCCTTACCAATTAATAAACTGATTATATTCTTAATTAGTCAATTAACTGTTGGAGTAAGAAGGAAGAGAAATGCATCAGTAAAAATCCATTGTAGGTCAACAGTCAATAGATTTTCAGGCCTCAGAGATAAAGATGCAGCCAGATGTTGTGGAGACTGCAAGTTACAGCTTTTGCAGACAGATAACTGATTCATATCTGACATCTGAGGTTTGGATGCTTTATTGAGCATCACTGTAATGTTTGGAGCTTTTAAATTGATGAATGAGACACTGGATATTCCCTTCAGATTATCAGAAGATTACTTGTTGACAGCAGTCTCTCCTCCTCTGATTTCTCCTCGTGTCTGACTTCATTGTTCTCCTGTCAGTTGCTCAGCGTGTTGTGTAACACTCAGAGAGAGTTTGTCACGAGCTTCCTCTGGTTTCTGGTGATTCTCGCCCTCTCTGGTTATGTAAGATGACAGAGCTGTTCAGGATTTAAGATGTTTGGTATGTTTTTATGAGTCAGAGGCTCTCAAACTGGATTCCTGGCTGTATTTGAATCCTGATAAACAACACATAGTTTCACTCTAATTTAATGAGCTGCAGGATGATTCTTATAAAAAAAATGAGGTGAGACCAATCATCAATGTAGAGTTTGGAGGATGGAACATTTGATTTCAAAGATAACGACCTTTGTTCCAGCTGCTTACGTCACATTTGGGAACTTCTATTTCTGTTTCCTGTTGGGGAATAAAAAGCTTTGAGGGTGCTACATCTGTACAGTGACAGCAGGACAGGAAGCGTGTGACGGGATGTTTGACCTGCCAGAGGTGTTTCTATCCAACGCTGCTCAGAGGAAGTCAAGCATATCCTCTCTGTGTGTTTGTGTCTGTGTGTGTGTGTGTGTGTGTTTACGTCATGTTGTTTACTACCACGGTGGGAAATTCCTGCAGCAGCGGCCAGATGTTGGTGCAGTTTGTCTCCAGGAGGGTTTGGCTGCATGCCGCCAGTCCAGCTCTGATCTGAACATCCAGTTGGCTTGTTGGTTAAAGTCTACTCATCCAGTAACAGAATGATCATTAATTATCCTTGAAGCATCTATAATTTATGTTTAATAACTGTCTGAGCTGAAAATGTGTTGGTCAGGTTTTTTCTTTTTAGAGATGAACCTACAGAGATTATCTGTGATTCTGCAGCTCCTCTCGGCTTTACAGAGCTTTACAGCGAGTTTCAGCTCATTGTTTGGCTGTCCAGCTGCAATTTTACTGTTCTGGTTCACTGAGGAGGAGGAGTAAAAGGAATAAGTCAAGATGGAAGGAAGAACGACAGTAGAAAGAAGGAAATAAATATAGTGAAGAAAAGAGGGAAAGGAGAGACTGAAAAGCAGGCGTGCAGGAAGGGAAGATAGAAAGGGGGGAAAAGTGGAACACGGAAGAGTAGAAAGGGGATGAGAAGAAAAGAAAACAGTAGAGAGAGGATGGGAAAGTCATTAGAGAAGAAAATAAATTTAAAAAAAGAAAGGCAAAAATAGGTAAGTAAAGAGGGACAGACCTACGGAAAGAAGTACACATATACAAAGGAAGGCTTTAGGGAAGGAAGTCTGAAAATAAGTTATTAAGGAAGGAAAGAAAGGGACAACGAAAAAGAAGGGAAATAAAGAAAGACATCAATCACAAAGAGCAGAGGGAAACATCACATGTAGAGAAAGATATAAGTGATATTTTATCTCACATTAAACATCTTGACTCTGGCTATTACATAAATGTGGAGGAGTTTAAAGCAGCTCCAATCAATATTTTTAATAATAGCTACATATGAGCTGTCAGCTGTGTGTGGCTCATAGTCATGAACCTAGAGAAGATTATCAGCCGCCCTCACACAGGAAATGTACTTATACATATATAATAATAAAGGTTGCAGAGTAAGAATAAACCTTTTTAATAACTGGAACCAAGATGGCGCCCAATGGCCCACTTTAACCAGCAACAATATGCTTCAGATGGTTTACACCTTTTTATATTGCACTTTATTGCTCTTATAGATTATCAATGTTTTTAATTGTCTTAAATGTTCTTATGGCTCAGGGAGTGCTATCTAAATTTGGTTATATTGTTGTCTGACCCTCAATATAATGACAATAAAGCCTCTACTATTAGAACCATCTGAGAAGTCATCTTTGGAAACTGTTCAGAAAAGGGGCGCAAACTTTCAAAAAACACTTGACAGGTGATCGGAGTAACCATCTATCATCCTCTTACCTTGCGAGCCAGCTGGATTCATGAGATCCCGCAAGAATCCTCATTGGACGCTGATCGGTAGAACCACTTTCTACTGATTGCACATAAATTGAAGCATGAAAAGATGGATGTTCGTTTAATATTGTGACCCCAACCGGTCGAAGCAGCCCAGTTCTGCCTGAGGTTTCTTCCCGTTAAAAGGGAGTTTTTCCTTGCCGCTGTCGCCAAGTGTTTGCTCATGTGGGAATGTTGGGTCTCTTTAATTTTAATTTAAAGAGTACAGTCTAGACCTGCGCTATGTGTAAAGAGCCTTGAGATGACTTTAGTTGTGATTTGGCGCTATATAAATAAAGATTGATTGATTAATTGATTGATGGCCTCTTTAATTCAGCTAGATAAGATAGACACATGGTCCATCCGATCATTTGCCAAATACTTTTTTAAAAGCGACCAGAGAGGACGTCCAGCTGACAGCCAGGTAATCTCAGCACAACTTTTATTTTAGAAGTAGTTAAGACATCTTGAGGGAACGTCCAAACAGCGTCTGAATGTTTGCAGCGAGGCAGTGCAGGTATGATCGAACACCTCTCCGCTTCTGGTCAAAGAGTCAGCTCAGCACAATTCCTGAACCTGTGTGTGTGTGTCAGTTAATCTTTGGTCTGCATCAGTGTTGGAGATGTTTTCTCTGCCTCGGCGCGGCTGCTCAATCAAATCAGGATCATTTCCACAACTCGGCCCACAAAACCTGCTAAAAACACAAACAGGCCACAAAAAACAACCCGCCGCAACCGTTTTTTTTCCTCCAAACACTTTGTTCACCTCAGCGAGTCGCCTGTAAAAGCTTTCGCATTCCTCTGAGGCTCAGCTGCTGCCGGTCCGCGACCTGTCGAGGATCAGAGCGAGCCGGTACAAACCACTGAGAGGTGTTAGCGCGCTCTGAAACAAATGGTACTTTCTCTTGTTTTCATGTGAGATGCACTTAAAGGACCATGAGCTCGTTTACGGCTCTTTAAATCACTTTTTTTTTAGGACAACAAGGGGAACATTGTTATTCTGTGCTTGCAGGAAACAGCTGAATAATTCAAACACGTGCTCAACAGGGATGGAGGTGTTTGAGTTCAATTAAGTAAATTCCACTCTTTAGTTGGCAACTCAGCTGTATATTTGTAACTGTATTAATTCAGCGTAAAGGCCAGATTCTGATCTTACTTTTGAGTTTTGGAGATCGTTCCTATCAGATTGAAGAAGGTTTTACGTAATAGCACAAGTGAAACAATGTCATGCCGAGCCAGGGTGTGAACCACTCTGCTGCAGACCTTTTGTTCAAACCCAGTTCGTTGCAGACTGTGAATGCCAGACTATAAATACAATGCAGACAGTATTGAACAGTCGCTATATTTCAGCACATTAATATATAAAGTAATGGATAATACATTGTGCTTGCTCATGGGGGAATGTTAGGTCTCTTTAGAGCAAACTCAAGAGTACAGTCTACACCTGCTCTATGTGTAAAGTGCCTTGAGATTACTTAAATTGTGATTTGGTGCTATATAAATAAAGATTGATTAAAGTACAAAGTCTCAGCTTTAACTTGAGCAGGTTTGCATTTACTGTAAAAGAAGTGTGTGGAAGATATTGCCCTTTTAACACATAGAGCCCAAAGTTTAAGGGTTCAAATGTAATTGGACAGAAAACAAAATCATCCAGTTTGTCTGTTGCAATGTGTAGTCAGGATTAGCTCCAAATTAAAACAGTGGTTGTTTCATGGAAACTCCAAATTTAGCTCAGTATCAACACAGACATCTAGACATTTTTCACCTATAAATCACTTAATACTGTCTGAGATAGGTTTACTTTGCAGTCTATGCAGTTTCACAATATGAGCCATCAGCTCTGTGAAGTCTGGTTTAGATTACATCCACCAAAGAGTTTCAGTTTCCTCTCTTGTTTCTGTGTCATATATCTGAAAAAATGTGTTTAGATTTCAATGAAGTTTGGTGAAAAGTTAGTTTGTGATTCAATCTTCTTGTAAATCTGAGAATCTGTAAAGAAACATTTTCACTCTTTTTTGTTTTTTGTGACACGAACTGCGTTGAACTCTTCTTTTCTGTATTTAATATAACAAATATTTTAGGATTGTCTGTCTGCAGCTCGGTCTGTCTTCAGTTTGTTTGAGCTCCTTCAGCCTTTGTTTACCGGGTGGTTGGACTAACCGCTGAATCTTGAATCATTTCTCTGGTTACATGTGTATATATTTGCAGTTTGTTTGTGTGTGCATGTGTATTTATGCAACATGAAGTGTCTGCAAGTCCACATGAATCTGAAAAAGACATAACCCTTCTTCAATCAGACTCAAACCATCAGACTAAAGCTGAACAGACTCATTAAATCAGCAGGTAAACACTGATTTGTTTCTGTCTGTCTTCAAGCGGCCGATTGATCATCTCGGATCCTTTTACCTCACAAGGTCTTTGTGATCCACATCATTATTCACTGTGTTGGCTGTTTGTCTCCTCACAGTCTGCTGCTCCTTTTCAGTCGGAGCTAATCAGAGGAAAACAACATATGTTGTGTTAAAAAAGGCTTTTTACTCCAAATCACCAAACAGGACCATCAGTGTTTAATGCTGTTGTTGGTTTTACTCCTGGCAGCTGTTCAGACGGCGTTGACTCATTTAGCTCCACAGAATCACAAGAAAGATCACAGAATAAAGTTTAATGAAATTACATTAATTAAATGAAAGAAAAGCATAGACACAATGTCCCGGTAGCCTAAATTTGGACAATTTCTAAATAGTAAGGTTATTGTTTAGAGGTGAATTTGTTCTCAACACTCATCCATGCACTTCCAAAAGTGTTACAACAAACATTTACCCATATTTGTCAGATATGTGTCAGCTCTGGCAAGCTAATGTGACACTTGATCCAGTGAGAAAGGGCAGCTAGTAGCAGTGATAAGGCTAACGCAGACTACACACAGTTAGCTGTACAGGTTAATGAACTGAGACCCAAATAAGCAACCAGCTACATGGGTTAAAAGTCCAGAAGCTCGTCAAAATGAAAACAATAAAGTTCACATGAAAATAATAAAGTACTTTAGCATGAAAACCATAAAGTAACATAAGTATGAGAACAAAGTAACACTAAAACCAAAAAGTAATGAAAGTAATCAAGGAACAAAAGCAATAAAGGGACATTACCATGAAAATATAACATTAAAACAATAAAATAATGCTAGCATCAACGCAATAATGTAAGAACAAAATCTGCCTTTCATAAAGAGGAACTACAACATAACTCTAGCGTGTGTACACTGAATTCTGTCCTGCTTTGTTACCTTTTTCATTACAATCATGTCATTAACTAACATTTACAGAATACATTTTTTACATTTGTGAATCAATTCAGAATTGTATAAGATAATAAATTGCTAAACTTATATGAACCACTCCTACTGGTGAGTAAAATGTCTTTATTACTGATGGAAATGACAGACAAAGCCCCAAAAATCAGGCCTTAGTTGTGGTAAAACAGCTTCACTCCCACTACTGTCTGAGTGTGAGCATGTTTCTGCGCTCCCTGAGCTGCACTCTTCTCTCTGACAGTGAGTCTTATTATCTGATGGATGTTCTGGAGGCCAGAGGGCCCCCTCGGCAGCATCTGGAGGCTCCAGGCTCTCGTCCTGCTTTTGTCTGAACCACTCTCTCTCTCTCTCTCTGAATGAGGACAAAAGATGAGGAAGAAAAGTGTGATCGACACACCAACACATCCTCCATTTACCTCACACACACGCCTACTCTGAGAGAAGCTCACAGTCAAAGAGTTCAGAGACGTCTGGCGCAGTGATGAGGGTTGTTGTGGTGTGGATTGTTTAGACTCGAGCTCCATCAGGGGCTCCAGGGACTCACCAGAATGTAATTTTTAAAGACTTGAGTTGGTTTCCTGCCTCTTGAGCTCTGAAAATGTGTTTAAACACAACTTTTTAGAAACACTGGAGTATACTTTTAAGTTTTTAAGTTGGAAATTCCAGTCTGAAAGTGCAAAACATTTACATAAATTTCAGACAGAAATAAAGAAAAAGATAAATTCCATTCAAATTTATTTTATTTTCCTGCAACTAGTTAGTCTCCGAGCTCCAGCAGTGATGATGATATTTTGCTTTTCACATTTCCTTAACAAAAGAAATGCTTCATGTTTGGCTCATCTATCGGGGGACAGTGAGTTTGTGCGACTGGCAGTGCTTTTGAGGTCAGATCATCATGTTTTAATTTATTCTGAGAGATATAAATATTTGTTGTATATGAGCTGAAAGATGACTCTCTCTGGCGGTTTTTTAGAGACCTCAAACTTGTGCTCATGACTCACTTCATATCACTAACATGTGGACGAGGCCGGTGGAGAAACGGATGACAAATTCATGCCGTTGACTCACCCTCGACTTCCTAACGCCATTAAACAGACGGATTGCAAACAGTAATATCTTGCAGTAAAATAACAACTTTATAAAAAAGTTTTCCATCTTACAAAATTAAGTCCAGTTTTCAGGAAGCAACAGAAACAAAAGCATTGAACTACCTGCTAGTATGGTACTTTTCTGATATTTTATTGTTTGTTTGATGATTTATTTATTTTAAAGTATTCTTTTAAAGCTCCAGTTTCATCTCATATACATATATATCTGTTTCTGTCTCTTTGGTCTTTAGATCTACCTTTCATCTGCACAGTTTACCCCTAAAACAGTGACTTAGTACTTTGGGACCCAGAGTACGAACTTCCTTCTATTGTTATTCATCAGATATAGCTTCCGGTATCACTTGTTAGTTTTTCTGCTCTTTAGAGAAGTAAAAACCACCATTAATAGTTAGAAAATTATACTCATATCAACGCTTATATGAATCAAAAAGCTTGGGACAGAATCATTCCTATGCAAATGCTGTTTAAATGATTTGCTTATAGTAATCAAGAGTCTGCTAACAGCGTTCATTTTGGGTCAAAAGACTGTAAATGTGGCAGAGATCACTTGATATGACTAACTCAGACTGCTGAAGCCTCAAATATAAGCTTCACATCTACTCTTAAATGACTGTCAGACGCACTGTGGATTTTGTCCTCCATCACTTTACATTGAAAGCACATTTTAAGATTTTGACTGCTGTAAAGATTGACTTGGAAAAATGTGAATATGTCCTTTAAGAGATGTATTGAGATGTCCTGCCTATTGAATTACCTTCATATGACCAGAAATGTCAAACAGTATGAAGATCCAGAAGGGGGATCACTTTGGGGGGTTGGGGGTCTCACATATTGTGGACTAACAATGATTGATGTACAGTTTACTTTGGACCTGCAGATAACCTTCTGCTGTTTAAACCAAACTACATTTGACCTAGGATCAAATCTGATTAGTGTCTGTTTAGCGCTGCAGTGCCGCCTGAGTCTGTCAGCCTCCTGACAACACTTCATTCAATTAACCACCAATTAGAGAAAGACCACCATCCATCACAGCGGCTGAACGGCCTGCTGGGAGCTGGGAGGTGATGAGGAAGATGAGCGCCACAGTGATGTTCAGACAAAAGGAAAAGCTGCAACAATGCTTTTTTTGCTTTTGTCTTTTTGTGATGTGATCGTCACTGGTGTGAATGGCTGCAACCACAGATTAGTTATATTATACTATTATACTATTATGTGCACTGTTACTGAATCCGTTAAGTCAATAATCAATTAACCTTTTCCATGCATTTTTTAAAACTTCTAATGAAAATGAAATAACTAGAACTATATGAGAATATTTGATGTGAATATATGAAAATGCATTTTATTAGAGTCCTTAAAATGTAAAAATCATATTTTAGCACAGAAACACAATTGATGAATGAAATATGTGGACAATCAGTCCAGACAATCAGCTTTAACAGCGTCATAATCCATAAATACCACCAACATTTATTCAAAGTGAATGTTTCATGAGTCAAACCTGCCATAGATCTGTGTGACTTTATAGTCAGACAGATATACAGTTAATAACTAGAATGAAAATAGGTACTAGTCACGTTTCCATCCAAATTTAGGGCAAATGTTATTCGAAGTTTCAGAAAATGGATAAAGAAGGGATAAAAGAAAAGAAAAAGTTTGTTTCCATCCACTAAAAAAAAAACAGAATAGTCGAGCACATAAAAGTAAAAGGTCGGTGGTGCTGATTCTCCTGTCGACTGCTGTAAACCACAAAAAGAAGAAGATGTAATTAACAGATCGATGAAAGATAAAAAATAAAAGAGCATGATGGACAGAACAGCTTCTTGCTTTTGAAAGCGTTTTGATAGCGGTCCTCTATCAGTTATACAGACACGTAGTAAATGCATGTAAGAGACGAAGAAGAGAGCTGACAGTGAAAAACATCTGCCGCCATTTTTCATCTCTCCAGCTGGGAAGAAGCTTCAGGGACATTCACTTCACACGATTCCTGTATGTCGTCATTTATTCACTTAAACTATTTCCGATTTTGTTTTTATCGATATGTAAACTTTTCCACCTCATCCAATATATTTCGGTTTCCACTCAGCACAAAGTGGGTCATTTGTGAGCATCATATAAGCAGTGGAATGGGTGCAGGCTCTGGTGGATGCATGGATCAACAAACAGAATATTTTAAGACAAGAGATCACTGTTCACTTCCTGTTTCCAGCTGACAGTCAACGCTGTTTTTTTTTTTAAACGATCAGAAAACCCGTCTGTGTGTCGTCCTGGAGCTGATGGACCAACCACAGAGTTTATTGTTTAATTTGGAGGCCTTGTTGACGTTAAATCTGCTGCCGCGTTCTTCTGAATGTTCGAGGGTCTCCAGAGGAGGAAGCAGCTGTAGCGGCCACACCAAACTCAATACTCAGCCCCACCTGAGTCCGAGGGGCCTCGCCCGTCCGCCCGTGGTGCCAGGACAAGGACCCTCAGTCAGCCGGGACAGGAAACAGACCCCCCCACCCACCCCCCAGCCCCCCAACTGCCCCACAAGACCAGGCACACTTCCTCTGATGGGGAGAAAGTGACTGCCGGCTCCAGTCTCCCTCCTCCTTATCGAAGCTGCTTCTGTCTGCTTTCCCATGGGGAGGTGGAGCACTCATTTTTGGTTCTCTGAGACTCCCTGCAAAAACAAAACACAACCCCATCCCCCACTTTTTGGGCAAGAAGGGAAAACCACTTCAGACTGCCACTCTAAACCAAGTCACATGTCTGAAAGAAAAGAAATGTAGGACAAACAGGCTTCGTTTAATTCTCAGTTTCTGAATCTCAATGAGCTGTGAACTGGATCTTCTCTAGACTCTCACCTGCAGAAGCCTGACTAATTTCCTTTTATAGCAAAAATAACAATTAACAAATCACTTAAAGAAAGACAAATAGTTTGATTGTAGGTCTTAAAACCTACACAACATGATTAAAATAGCATTTATAACCCCGTCAACCTGGTTACGAGGCAAACTTTCTAGCTTAATCCAGACAGTCTTCATCTGCTGGTGGAGTTTGCTCAGTTGTCACGGAGACGTCTCTGTTGACATGCCAGCTCAGTAGCAGTTATGATTTCATTCACAGCGCTTTTGAGACTTCTCGTGTGTTAACTGAAAAGATCACTCTTTATATTTCTATATCTAGCTGTGTGGCTCATTGACGTCTTTGGACAGCAGCACAGAGGAATAAGATATCAGGACAATATTTATTAGCGGATCAGTTCATTGTTGGTTTGGCTCCTAAATTGAGATTTGCCAGACATATCCTTTAAAAGTTAAGCATAAAACCTTGAAATACTATTTTGACCAACTCAAGGTCCACTTACAAAGCTTTTTGCTGAGCTTTCAATCATATCACATTGTCTTAACCAGCATATTATTTAGCTTGTGAGCCACTGCAACAAAAGATCCTAAAAGTGAGCTTGCCATGTCAACAGCTCCGTCTCCGTGACAACTGAGCAGCTACAGATGAGCTCTGGAGGGGGGAAAAGCTAATAAGTTGACTTTGGGTTGATGTTGTTCTGTCAAACTAGTAAAGCTGAGAACATACCTGCTCATATTGTAATGAAATGTAGTTCCTGCTCCTCAGAGGATAAACCATTTCAATTTTAATACCCCCATGACATTTCACCTCTAGCTTTCATAGTGTGGTTTTGGTATTGAACGCTGCACCCTCTTCAGGACGCTTGATTTGTTTCACCTCTTGAGCTTTCTGGTCTGATCTAATTGGTGCAACATTATTTAATTGATGCAACCACGTGACCGACCATCCCAGTTACAGTCTCTGCACCCAATGACCTGAGGGTGGGTGTGTCAGCAGCTCCATGGAAACTACAGTCAGGGTGGTGTTCATTTATTAAATCGCACCGCAATTAACAACATTTTTCTCTCTGCGCGTCACTTGGACCTGTCAGTTTCAAGTTTGGAGAGCAGAGGAACGTTCTGGCAGACCACAACGGCAAAAAACACATCCTGGACTGTCGGCAGTTATTTGATCGGTTAGGAACACGAAGGAAAAGTGGAGACAAAGACAGAAACCCTGACTAAGTCTTTTACAGCTGAAAAGACTCATTTGTCGACGGAAAAATAAAGCAAAAATGCAAAAAAATATTCTCTGCTTCCAGCTCCTCAGATGTGCAGATTTACTGCTTCTCTCTGTTTTTATATGATTTTAAACTGAAGCAGAGCTGAAACAAGTGATTGGTAACTATTTTCTAGCAAAACTACAAAATTGAATTATTTCTAGTGTCTTTATTATGAAGATTTGATGCTTTTCTTTGTCATATATGATACTAAATTTAATATCTAAAGGGTTTTAGACAAAGCAAAGCATAGTGAAGACATCCCATTTGGGCTTTTAGGGTGTCATGATGTGCATTGTTCACTATTTTCTGACGTTGATGAAAAGATTAATCAACAAAAATAGATGAATTGATAATGAAAATAATAATTGGCTGCAGTCCTAAAATGAATACCTTGAAAGTTTGGATGGTTTGTCAGGAAAAAATTAAAATATGGAGATGTCATCTTGGGCTCTTAATATTTCCTGATATTTTATTAACCAAACAATTAAGCGAGTAATCAGGAAGATGATCAGCAGATTAATTGGCAATGAAAATCTGTCTAGTCTCTTTGATTTCCTCTTTCCTCTGACTTCTGCACCGTTGATTTAATATCACAGCGAATCTCATTTTAGATGCAATCAAGTGTATAAATCCATAAATAAAATGCACCACAGCTATAAAAAAGAAAAGATAATGATTAAAAATGTCAAATTAATATATAAATCCAGTGCATGAAGGCTTCAGTTGGAGGGTTTGTTGTGTATTTGTGTATCTGCTCCTGCAGGAGGTGTTGCAACTTCCTGCTATTTATGGCTGATCTGGACTTCCTGTTTCCTGTGTCCGCTCAGCCTCAATACAAAAAACGTCATTACACTCAAAGAAAAAAAGTAGTAAACCAGATAAACAAACACAGTGGACTTATATTTGGATCTATCAGATAGGAAGGTTGAAGAAGAATAAATAACAATAAATACCATACAAATGAAGAAGCACTTTTTCTTTAAATGAACTAATTGTGGCTGTATTCACTTTCTATTAGGTTTCTTCTTTTATATACATCAGAAATTTAATCCAAACTTGATAAAACTTCTCTTTGTAATTATGATTCTTTGCAAATACAGATTTTAAAAAGGCAAACTTCATCTTTAATTTTAACTAGAAGAGAGAAAAGTTTTACCTAACTCAGGCTGGAGGTGATTTTCAACATGTAAAAGTTACATTTAGACTTTAACTTGTTGAATTAACCTTTATTCATAGTACTAATAATGACAATAATATAACATCCACATGGAGAACAGGTGGCATTCCTCCAAACAAACTGCACATTAATCAGATTCTTTTCACTCCAAATCTGATGAATTCCTTCAATATGGCAGCCTCACGCCTGCATGGGGGATGGGGTGAGAGGGAATGAGGGGGTCTTTGTTGGTGGAGAATACGAAGGGTCACCCGTGGCGGGCCGCCTTCGAGCCGGCAGATGGCCGATAGGACGAGCAGACAAAAGTGGAAGGCAGACTTTCTCCATTCAGAGCTGATCATCTCCAAGACACAAAGCAGCACCGGCCAGAGGGGGGAGGGGAGGGTTGGGGGCTTTTTCAGCACCTCTGGTTCAATAAAAACAGGTGTCTTTATTCAGATTTGAGCAGATTTGACTCAGTCAGTGGAAATAGAAAAGTTTTAAAGAAATAAATCTATAATTGTGCATTTTCCCCTCTAGTAATACTCTAGTTATTATGTTATTTATCAGTAATCATCTTCAGTTAGAGCTTTATGATCCTCTTTAAGCTGACAGGATAAAAGTCAACCAACAAACTTTTGAGGCATGTAAAAAAAAAATCCTTGTGTTGTTCCAAGTTATCAATGAAAACTATAAACAGACCGGAAGAAACTCACTAGCCTAGCAACATCCATGCTACAAACAACCCATAATGCAACAGGCACAATCCAATAAGAAGATCTGAAGTCGTAAATAATGAGTAATTGACTGGTCCTTGAATATAACACGACCTGACACCTTTTCAAACTTCCACAATGAATTATTGTCTTATTGCCTTATATGGTAATGTTAGCACCTATAAATAACACCCATTAATGACATAATGGGGTTTACTTTGTATTTACATTAACCCTGACACAGTGAAGCATCAATAGATCTTTAAAGCTTCCAAACTTGAGTGTGCGGACTTCCACTTTTTTTTCCTTTGTTGGTTTTGACCCACACAAGTATCCAACTGGAGCTGGACATTCACACTGTGCATCTTCAGATTTTTACCCAAATTTTATGTCCACATACTATATCATCAAAACTTGCATGCCCTTCTCAAAGTAGACACCGTTATCTGCAACATTTCCTGTCATTTTTACACTTGTCTAGCTCCCTGCAAGTCGAAACCCAGGGCTACAACCTCTCTAAAAGCTTCTTTTTATTTGCAAAGTTACCTCCACGTCCTCCTTATGATGACATCACATTGTTTGCACATGCTCACAAACAGCCGTCTGCACTGTAGCCTCTGTTGCTGAAGTTGTTGCTTTTCCAACATTTTTCCATGCGTTGTTCACATCGTCTACTCATATTTCAGATCTGATTCAGCTCCAACATATACAGATCGATTTGAGAAATGGATATTTGGAGTAAAGTAGGAGAAAATAAGTGATATCCTGCTACTATAGTTTGTTTACGTAGCCTATGGAGCTGGATAAGCTTCCTGAAGCTGACCAATCAGAATAGAGTGGGCTCATGAGGAGGGGGTTTGGATTAGGAGCTAACACCGCCTGTTTCAGACAGAGGCTGAACTGAGAGGCTGCATAGAGGGCCAGTATAAGATAAATAAGGAGTCTTTATCTTTAATTTATGCAAATATATTCCAGTAGAGCCCCGGAATGTAAATATAGACGTGGAAATGTGCATGATACATCCTCTTTAACTAACTCTTTACCATATGATGCAGCTAACAGCCACATGGGGTTTTTAAGATGAAAACTAACCACCTGTTTTGTCTTTGAGAAATTAAGTCGGATTGAATCAACTCCTCTCACAGTGTGATCAAAAAACTGAACATTAGAAGCTTTTCTCAGAGCTGAAAGTGCTTCTTCTGTGTAAATAATCATTTATATGTAAGTTGACCAACAGTTTATTCTACCAACATCGTTCTCTTCTCCTCTGTGTCTGTATCGAGCGTGCCAACTGTCGAGGTTTCACTTCAGTACTTCCCGTCTTGTTCCAATGAAAAAAGTCAAAGGTCACTGCTGCATTTGGGGGTCAGCAGTGCATTGTGTTGCCGTCGGCTCTCCCGCCCCTCCTCCCTCTTCCCTCCTCAGCACTGACCTCTGCGACAGGATGGGCGTCCCCCTGCCCGAGCTGGCTGTTAGAACACACTGAACCTCAAGTCCGCGGTAACCTTTAACCTTTCCCCGGGTCGATCAGGAAATGAGCTCTCGCGTTCAGAGAGCCTCTGAGCTCTTTATCATGCTGCTTTTGTAATTGTTTCTGACTGCGTTCAGTGTGTTTTAAATTTTATGTCATATATTTTGACTTGGCTGGAGGATAGAGGCAGAAATAAAGGTTTTAGGTCTTTGAAGGTCTGTTCAGAGGTTTTTTTAGAAAGTCCCTCCTCTATCTTGTTCAAGTGGGGGTGGTTTGACTTGATTTAGTCTTAGTCTTGTCTGTGTTTTGACTCAAACAAGTGTAGGTATTGTAGGGTTTTTTGACAGATTTGTCTCATGGGTGTTCAAGTCAAATTGTATTATGACAAGATTGACAAGATTGAACAAGTCCCAAGTCAAAACATCCACAAGAAAACACACATATCACAGAAATAAGTCTGAGCCAAAAATATCCACTAAAAAAACGAGACAAGGCCGAGTCAAAAACGCTAACGGAAACAATCATGTGACTGAGATGAGTCTGAGTCAAAACTCCCATCAGACCAGGAAAAACCAGTCATGTAATGAGACAAACTCCTACACAACCAAGTCAATAATGACCTCACAACCCAAAGGTGACCAAAAACATCTCTGTGTCCTCGACAGAACAGCCGCAAGAAAACACCCACATGACCAAGAGAAGTCTAAGCCAAAAACATCCATGGAAACGAGAAAAGGTTGAGTCAAAACCAGCCACATAACAAGACATGTCTGATTGACAAACTCCTACAGTCAAAATCTGCCGTACAACCCAAAGGTGTCCTCACCAAAAACAAGATTCTCAGGACAAGTCGGAGTCAAAACCAGCCATGTAATGAGACAAACTCCTACACAATCAAGTCAAAAATAACCTCACAACCCAAAGTTGTCCTCACCAAAAACATCTCTGTGAATGAGACAAGTCCTCGTCAGAACATCCGCAAGAAAACACCCACATGACCAAGAGAAGTCTGAGCCAAAAATGAAAAAAATGAGAAAAGGTTGAGTCAAAACCAGCCACATAACAAGATATGTCTGATTGACAAACTCCTACACAACCGAGTCAAAAACAGCCGCACAACCCAAAGGTGTCCTCACCAAAAACATCCATCTTCTTTAAAACATCAGCAAGAAAACACCCACATAACCAAGAGAAGTCTGAGCCAGAAAATATCCACGAGAACGATACAAGACTGAGTCAAAAACCCGAACAGAACTAGAACAAGTCAGAACTGAGAGTCTCAGTCAAAACTCCTATAAGACCAAGACAGAAACAGTCATAAAGCAACACGTCCAACTGTCAAACACCCACACGTCCCGAAGGTGTCCTCACCAAAAACATCCGTCTTCTTCAAAAGATCAGCGAGAAAACACCCACATGACCAAGAGAAGCCTGAGCCAGAAACCAAGAGAAGTCAGAGCCAGAAAATATCCACGAGAACGATAGAAGACTGAGTCAAAAACCCGAACAGAACTGCAACAAGTCAGAACTGAAAATGGATCATCCAAGCCAGAAGAATCTCAGTCAAAACTCCCATAAGACCAAAAAACAAAAACAGTCATAAAGCAACACGTCCAATTGTCAAACACCCACACGACCCAAAGGAGTCCTCGCCAAAAACATCCCAGAGAACGAGACATCTCATGAGTCTATCTCAGCCTTGTCTGGTGGATGTTATTGAATCAGACTCGTCTCAGTCTCGGGGGCATTTTGAAATCCAAGATACTTTTAAAAGTATAGTACTAGACGCTGTGTGTGGACCGCAAGTAAACAGCCCTATGTTTTGACTTGGACTTGTCTCCATCGGTCTCTGCTGTTTTTGTGCCAAAACAATCAGTCGATAATTAAATAAATGGACAAAAAAATGTATCCAAAACCATTTTGATAATTATTATTTAAGCAAACATTCTTTGCTTGCAGCTTCAATGGATTTGCTGCTTTTTGCTGATTTTTATCATTGTAAATTATTATTTTTGTGTTTGTTGGACTGTCGATAATAAAACTTATCTTCTTGTCATTGCATCCAATCAAAACTCTAAAGTCGGACAGGGTTTCTTAAAATAGCTGGTGTCCGATGACCTCAGTCTGCTGCTCTTAGATTGACGCTTGATTAATAAAAAAAAAAAAAAGAAGAAAAAAAAAAAAAAGAAAAAGGTACCACAAGGGAAACAGAAAGAGAGAAAAACGGGGAGAAAATTGCTGCAGCGTTCCAAAAAAACCAAAATAAATAGAAGACAGAGTGAGGTCTGGTTAAAGAAGAAAAAAAAAACCTTCAGCAGAGACGTCATGGAAGAGCTTTTCAGAGGAGAGGAGAGGAGAGGAGAGGAGGAGTGGAGGGGGGGGGGGGTCATACAAAAGGAAAGTCTGTGTTACTGAAGCCCCTCCCTCCCTCTGTTCTCCCCCAACAGATGAGCCGGTGTGAAGGGAGAGGGCGAGCTACATACACAAACACAGCGAGAGAGAGAGAGGGAGAGAGAGAGAGAGAGAGAGAGAGAGTGAGTGAGAGAGAGAGAGAGTGCAGCTGGAGGCGACAGAGAGCTCCAGTAGTGAAGAGAGAGAGAAAGAGAGAGAGAGAGGAGGCAGCAGGACGGAGCATGAAGGAGCTGCTGAGTTTCTGTTTCTGAAGACGAAAACACAAACCGGTAAAACTCTTCATCATATATAAAAGTTATTGATTAGTAATAGAGAGAGAGAGAGAGAGAGAGAGAGAGATGATGCTTGAGCTGCTTCTGTTTGTCCTTCTTTAATCCATTGTTCAGTTTAAGAGCCAAAGATGAAAGATGTGCTGTGACTTTTTAGTTTAAAATGTCTTAAATGTGTTTTTTTATGCATATTTTTATTTAGTTACTCACTTTAAAATCTGCATGCAAGCATTTGGATGTTTGTCAGCATTTCATAAAAATCAAGTTTGATGCAGTTTAATTGACTTTAGCTGCAACAATTGGTCGATTAACCGATGAGTTGATCTACAGAAAATCCAACTATGGTGATAAGTGATGGATTGTTTTAGTCTTTTTTTTTTTCCTGCTGCTTCTCAAAAGTGAGAATTTGATAGTAAACTTGATTATCTTTGGGTTTTTTCATTTGTTGGTCAAATTAAAAGAAGATATTTGAAGACATCAGCTTCTTCTTTGGGGAATTACAACATTTTAAAGACAAAGCCATTAATCGATTAATCAGTAATTGTTACCTGAATCCCTTAATGATTACCTACAGCATAGTATGTTCTGGAAAATTGAAAGTGATTAATCAGATTAGACTAAAGAGTAACACTTTTTAATCAGTTTATGAATAGTGAAATACTTACATGGTTTAGAAGACACTATAATGTAGTTATAAGCAGATATAAGTGTTTATTAATGCAATATATGAACTACAATATAGTAAAAAAAACTGTTTTAATAATAAAAACTATATCTGAAGTTACAATTGTTACAAATACTCAACATTAATACATACTTAAAATGTGCTTTTATCTAATTATAACTACATTATAGCATGTTATAAACCCTTTATTACTGTTAATATGCTGATTTTAAATGCTAAATGTGGGATTGAAAGTGTTACTAACTAAAAAAGTGTGATTGAACAATTTTAACTCTTCAGATGAAATAGAGAGATGCTAATGTAAGTAGTTATAACAGCAGCAGCAGTAGTAATAATAGTTGCTGTAATAAGCAGTTTTTTAAAAACTTGGGTCACAAAATGTTTCAGTTATGGGATGAAAGGATGAAAAAAGAAACATGCATATCCAAAAAGAAAGGACACAAAAGAGAAAACATAATAAGATTTGACTGACTGAATCAATAAGAACAGATCAATAACCTGAAATGAGAATTTTAGGAGGAGCTTTAAACCACTCAGCAGTAGTAATAACAGTAACCTCAGACAGTAGTTGTTGTTTTTCTTGTAGTATTACAGATTTACAGCCTGGTTTTACTCCAGGTGGTGTCAGTCCGCTGTGACATCACTGCTGGAAACGTTTACAGGTGATTCATGTTGGAGCCATTAAAGTGAAACGCTGCTTTAAGCCTGATGCTAAGTCACTTTATTGATCCAGAGCCAAACAGGACCTCAACTCAAGGACCACTTACTGCAGAAGTTATTACAATAACACAGCATGGTCTTCATCAGGGAATGGAGTTTTTGCTGTCACTAGTAGACGTCGTGACTTTATTTGTGCATTTTGGTCTTGAAGTTAAGCTTTAAGTTAAAGGGTGAGTTCACATGAGTTCATCAGGTGTCCATATGAACGCTGAAAGAGGTTTTAATCATTCCTTGTGTTCACTCTGACTGTCAAAATGTACTTTTAATGTAAAGTGATGGAGGTCAAAATCCACAATGTGCCACACCAGTCATTTAAAAGTAGATGTGAGGCTTCAGTAGTGTGAGTTAGTCATATTAAGTGGATATCTGACACATTTACAGTCTTTTTAGCATCAAATTCCCTCTTAGTGTTTCCTCTGTTGAGCTGTGGTGGAAGTATAGTAACAAAAAGAGACTTTGGTGCTAAAAACACTGTAACGTTGAAACATAGAAGACTTGATTTGACTCATTTGGACGACTGAAACTTCATATTAACTTCAGATCAACTTTTAAATAGATTTAAAGAGGACTGTGGATTTTGTCCTCCATCACTTACATTGTAACTGTATTATGAAGGGATCTTCTCATGGTCAGTATAACCATTCATTTGGGCTCCTGACTGTTGTTTGAAGACATGCTTAAAATTATGAACCCATCACTTAAAGCCCTTTAGCAGCAGTTTGAAAGTAGTTGATAACTCCAAAGAGAAGCAAGTACTTTACATGCAAAGTTATTTTGGGGGGCAAAAGTAATAGTATCTGTAGTATTAGCAGTAGCAGTAGTGGCAGTAGGTGCAGCAGTAGTACTAAAGTAATAGAAGCAGTTGCAGTAGCCTACTCTCTTGTCTCCTGATGGCTCAGAGGATTTTTGCGGGTTCGTTTAGGCACGAAAAAAGGTAAAAATGTAGATACATGATTTCCAAATGTTTTCAGCAGGAATATAAATCAGTTTCCGTGTGCAGATATTGGCTTCAGAAATCGGTTGAACTGTTTGATATTTTCTTTGATGAGTGAGCACATTAACTGGCAGACACACAGCGGAGTCGGGGGGGTTTTCCTGTAATTTATGTCCTCTCTCTCTCCTGTGTTGATGATGTCATGGGTCTTGATTCTTCTCCAGGTTGCGATGGGAAACACAGACAGCCACAGCAGCTTCGTCCTTCCAGCCAAGTCCTCCTGCTCGCTCAGGTTCCCCTCCAGGAAGGAGGAGGCGGCGTCAGCCCGAAGCTGGTGGAGGAGCAGCCAGGGGGGCTGCAGGAGTCGGGGGAGGGGCCACCTCAGTCAGCACACCGCTGGGCCACCGTACACCTCCTGGCATTATGAACACGCAGCCAGAGGAGGATCTCCGCAGAGGTACATCAGAGGCGGGGGCAGGATCGGTAGCGAGCGGACATCAGTTTGCGTGTCTTCAGAAAGCGACGGCAGCCCGAAGGTGGTGCTGAGCAAAGATGGCAGCATGAGGGTGGAGTTCACCAACACCAGGGTGGTTCCAGTGGAGCCACAGGTGCTGCCCGTCCTCCCGGCCATCACCACCACCGCGGCCTCCACCCCAGTCGCAGAGCCCTCCCTCCGCACCAGTAAAGGTAGCTCGCTCAGCTCCGAGGGCTCCTGGTACGACTCGCCGTGGGGGAACGGAGGCGAGCTGTCCGATAACGTTTTCACCTGCAGGCAGAGTGTGGATAACAGCAGCGGCTACACCACCTACTCCTCCACCCGGACAGAGGAGACCGGCCCCAGCAGCGGTTATAACACCTTCTTCTCAGCGCAGGTGGAGGATATTTCACCTGGATTCAACTCTAACCTCCTCTTCCCAGCTGCGGAGACCACCGAGTTCACGGCCGCCGCGGGTTATAACACCTGCTCCTCGGGGCGAACAGAGGACAGCGGCATCGGGGACTCGGTGATCCTCCAGCCTGACCTGAGAGACTTCAGCCTGGCTTCACCTTCTTCCTCGGCGTCACTGGATAACGTTTACACGCTGCCCGCCTTCCCGACGGAACCAGACGTTTCCCTGCAGCATAGATTCGTCTCCACGTCCTCGGCGCTGTTGGATGATGTCATCCATGAGGAGGAGGGGTCAATAGGAGGCATGGAGCAGCGATACTCCTCCCACACGCTGCCTTGCCGCCGGGTGGAGTCTGCCAGCTCTGCCGCCGCCACACCAGGGAGCCGTAAAGACTTCCTGAAGAGCCGAATTAGACGGCTGAGCGACTGGACAGGAAGTCTGAGCCGGAAGAAGAGAAGAATCCAGGTGAGAAACTAAAACTGCTGCCTGGACGTAAAAACTTAAATCATCATGTCAGAGGAAGTTAGAGGATACTGTTGCTGTAAAAGTAGAGCTAGCCGATGTTTTTATTTAAATATTACATTTCAGTTCAAGCTTTTACATTTAAGCTTTCACATTTTCCATTTTAGGAGTTTATATTTAGCTTTCTGTTTTCAAACTGCAAAACTACTTTCCTTTTTTCCACTTTAATAAAATCGTAATTACCATACATACAATATTTAACATTATAGTACCAATTTAAACATTTCTAATGTAGTAGAATATAATTATTCATTATCCTCCAGAGTAGAAAAATTGTCTTCGGCTCACCAAACACATACAAGCAGCATGAGGAGAAAGACTGCATTTAACAATTATTATAATTATTTTCATCATTAATTAAACTCTCGATCATTTTCCCAATCAATTGATTAGATGTTTGGTCTAAAAATGGTGAAAAATTAACACACTTAATATGTTTTGTTTTGATCACAAGATAGAGAACTAAAAAAAATAGTAGAAAATATTCACATTTAAGAAGCTGGAACCAGATAATCAATTAATCGATTAACCTAAATGAGATAAAGAAACACTTAAGTATGTTGACCATTATAGTAAACAAATAAAAACAGATTAAATACTGTATTTAACCCTGTCCATTTTGACTGTTCCTTCTTCCTTCCCTCCTTCTCTCTTTCCTTCCTCCCTCCCTCCTTTCCTTCCTTCTTTCCTCCCTCCTTTCCTTCCTCCCTCCTTCCTTCTTTCCCTCTTTCTTTCCTCCCTCCTTTCTTCTTTCCTCCCTCCTTTCCTTCCTCCCTCCTTTACTTCTCTCCTTCCCTTCCTTCTTTCCTCCCTCCTTTCCTTCCTTCCCTCCTTCCTTCCTTCCCTCCTTCTCTCTTTCCTTCCTACCTCCTTTACTTCTCTCCTTCCCTTCCTTCTTCCCTCCCTTCCTTCCTTGACTCAAGGACAACAGGAGGGTTAAAGCAAAGCATAAAACATTAAAACACGACATAAAATACTGTTTCTCTATTTTTATTTTATTTATTTTAAATGCTGATTGCACTCTTAATACTTCCAATCTTCAGTTCCTCTCATTTCATTACATAATCAAAGGGTATTTTTGTCCACCCTTCCCCTCCCCGACAAAAAACATGCTCCCACATAGCAGCTTAGCTAACATATCCATGTTTCTCATAACACACATAAACAATCTGCTGCTCTGGTTTCTGTGTGAGATTTCACTCGGATAAACTTCACTTCCTGTTTACAGTCAGCAGGTTGAGCTCACATCCTGTCTGTAAGGAAATATAAATGGGACATGAAGTGGGCTATTAAAAGTTGACGTCTCTTTTCTTCTTCTTACTTAATTTATTGTGATTACTTTCTGACATTTAAAAAGGCGTCTGTATCACTGCACGTATTATAAATATCCACATTTATCCAAAGTAATATGACACTTAGAGATCTACTGGTTATTAGTTTCTGAGCACATTTGTCTTAATATGCTGCGTTAATAGAAACAAACCATATTAACACCCATTTATTTGTAATGAAGGGGAAAATTCTGCTTGTTAAAACTAACTCATAAACACATTTTACTACTTAAAAGTTCATTTAGCAAACAGCTGCAGCAGAAAAGTAACAGAAACTAGTTGTTGGTAAAAAAAAAAAAAATCCTTTTCTTATAACAATGTGCTTGTCTGTCTCTTGGTATTTTCCTCCTTCTCTACTCTGCGTTGAGCTCTATGTTTGCAAGGTTGGTTCCTAATAAGGCGTAAATCTTTAAAAAAACACTACATAAATATGTGGTAACTACACCTGCAAGCAGAGCATCACCACCTGGGCTGAGAAAGCTGGAAACATTTGTAATTTTGGGACTTTTTATATGAATTATCTCCATTCCTGCTCGTTTCAATAACTACTATATTTAAAGTTTAGTGGATTTTAGTTAATTTTCTCACTGCTTTCTGACTTCTCTACTCTTTCCATGCTTATCAAAGATGTAAATCTATAAAGACAGCTCACATATATATAGTTTCTTTATTTTCAAGTCTCAGTAATTCCCTAAAATAGCTGGTCACTCTAGAAATGAGTGCACTATTTTTGAGACTGTTGAATCCACATTTGGGGCTCTGTGAGTATTTCTGGCAGCAGGTTTGTTTCAATGACGTGTTTT
This sequence comes from Scomber japonicus, assembly GCF_027409825.1. NCBI lineage: Eukaryota > Metazoa > Chordata > Actinopteri > Scombriformes > Scombridae > Scomber > Scomber japonicus. Next base: position 8,025,012 of record NC_070594.1, on the reverse strand, counting down.
TACAGAAGAAGATATATCACACTCCAGATACACACAATACTTCATGGGCTTTGTTTCACTGTCTCCTCTGGTTTAAGGTTTAAGTCTGTTCCACTGGTTAATCTTTCCTTGTTCTGATGTTTTATGATTATCATGGTTGATTTTCCAAAACTTGAGGGGAACATACATACATACGTCATCTCATCTTGTCGTACATGCCCATAAACAGCCGCCCGTTCTATAGTTGCTAAGGCTGTTGCTATGGTTTCCTTAGCAAAGATTTCCTTAGCGACTTTTCCAGGTATTGTTCATGTTGTCCACTCTCACATTTCAGATCTGATTCAGCTCCAACATGTATGGATGTAGTTGAGATGTTGATATTTAAAGTAAAGAAGTGAAATCCTGCTACTATAGTTTGTTTACATAGCATACAGAGCCGGACGAAGCTTCCTGAAGCCGACCAATCAGAACAAAGCAGGCTCATCAGGAGGGGGGGCCTTAAAGAGACAGGATCTAAAACGGCCTGTTTCAGACAGAGGCTGAACTGAGGGGCTGCATTAAAAGACATGCATAAGATAAATAAGGATTTTTTAATTGTGAATCATACAAATATATTCTAATACAACCCCAGAATATAAATATAAACCTGCAAATGTGCAGAATCTGTCCTCTTTAAACTCTGAAATAGCGTGTTTTTTTTGTTAGCATGTGCCTCAAAAGTTCTACTTTGGGTCTGGCTTTAGTTCGAAGTGTGCTCACTTTCATCAAAAACAGGATTTTACTGTTTCGTTCTGTCCCTCTAGTGGCTGCTGGAGGAATTACAGCAACAATATAGTCTTTCTTATGCTGTTCTTCTTTCGAGGAAACACATTTGACACACAGCCTCAGTCAGTTTTTCACTTTAAGAAGTAAATAATAAATTAAGGGTCAAATCTTGTGTCTGTTTTCTCTTCAGGAGCCTTATGGCAGTGAAGTCAGTGATGTCTTTATCAATGGACTGGAGTCTGCTACACTATGGTCCCCCAACCCTCTCCACATCCTCAACCTGAACCAGAACCAGTTCCCACCGGTCTACTGCGGTTCCTCCAGGAGCCTGAACCAGAATCAATGCAGCGATACCCAGCGGCAGAACGTCTACGAAAACTTCATGCAGGAGCTGGAGACGGGCTGCAGCCGGACCGAACCGTCAGAGGGGGACGGAGAGGAGGAGGAGAACGACGTGGAGGAAGAAGAGGGGGAGGACGAGATGGACGGGGAAGTGGACGTGGGAGGAGGGGAGCAGCTGGATGTCCTGTTGGAGAAGGAACAGGGTGTGGTGCGACGGGCCGGCTGGCTCTCCTTTAAAGCTCTCATCACTGTCAGCAAGGACAGGAAGCTGGAGCTGGTTGCCCGACGCAAGTGGAGGCACTACTGGGTCACACTGAAAGGTACAAATATAAATCTGAATCACAAGAAACTAACAGAGATAAGCAGGGTCACAAACTCCTCCCATATCTCCAAAAATATTATGGATGATTCAGAGGTGCTGATATATGAGGAAATAACTCCTTCTGTCCCCTTCAGGTTGCTCTTTGCTGTTTTATGAGACATATGGGAAGAGTGGCAGCGCTGAGCAGGAGCTTTCTCCTCGCTACGCTCTCCTGGCTGACGACAGCATCGTCCAGGCCGTCCCCGAACACCCAAAAAAGGAGCACGTCTTCTGCCTGAGCAACTCATACGGAGATGTCTATTTGTTCCAGGTGAGGCAACCACTCACACACAGCTTGACCACACACAAAAAAAAGGCTTTTTTAACCAGGCGGGGAGTTCTGGTCCTCTGAAATGAGGCCAATGCGGAAGTAACTTAGAACTGCATTCTATCAAAAGGCCACCAGGGGGCGACCGTCTCTATACAAGTCAATGGAGAATTCACCAACTTCTCACTTGATTTCTAACCTCAGTAAACGTTTTCAAAATGTGTTTATGGTCTCAATCGCTAGTTTAAAGCCTTCTTCAATGCAGTATGATGTTCATTTGGGACATTTTGGCCTCCCTGATTTTATATTTGACGATAAAGCAGGGTATGCATTAGGGCGTGGCTACGTCCTGATTGATAGGTTGATTGCCCAATGTCCTCGAGATCCAGCCCTTGCAACCATAGCAACCTCCCCGCTCCGCCCATGGCCCCGCCTCATGCCCATATAAGTAGAATCCGTGTTTTTATTTTTCCCAGCATGCACCTGAAATGTTCAAGATGGCGCTGCCTAGATTCGAAACTATTGGCTTCCGAGCAGCAGTCCACAAACCAATGGGTGACGTCACGGATGTTACGTCCATTTCTTTTATACAGTCTATGGTTTTAATCACTTTTTCTTCTATTTTAGTCTCTTTTTTGCCACGTTGTGAAGAAAATGTGAGCAGGAATCAAAGCTATTTAAGGTAGCTCTGACTCCTAAAATCCACCAGAAAGACTTTACAAACTCATCCCTGAGATCTGAAATCACACTCATGCATGACTCACTAACAACCCACAGTAAATTTAATCTCTCATTTCTGTAAATAACTGCGGTCCTGTGACATTTTTTAACGTTTCTGAGTGAAGCTGCAGTGATTTTTTACAGAGACGTGTTCATCCTATTCTTCTCTAAATCTGAATCCTCTCCGTTTTCTCGTGATTATCTGTCTTCTGTCTGATTGCTGGCAGTGTTTCTTTTCCCATCACACTCTGTCATTACTGCCCCAGAACAGTGTGAATGAATGGCTCGTAGTGTTTTGTAGGAGGTTGTGGTTTTTTCCTCTCCAGCAGCCTCGCCACAAACATGCACAGAGCCCCCGAGCGCATTTTACGATTTTCTCTGGATGTGTTTTACTTGGTAATGACTGAGTTGGTGTGGGCATTTCCTGCCTGTGCTGCCAGCTCTTCACCACTGTCACCGAGGGAAAGACGGGGGAGAAACGCAAGATGAATGTGGATTGTAGTTGCAGAGTCCTACAAATGCAACACATCCTTATAATTAAATGACAGTATGGGCAAAAAGGCCACGTATTAGCCGTACTAATGCACCCCAGAATGACCCATGACCCCAAAACTGTTACCAATCACTGTTAAAAGACACTATAAAAATTAATAATGTTTTGTGGTGGAACGATGCTGTGACTAAAAGGTTAGATTAGTTTAGGCACGAAAGCCACTCGGTTAGGGTTAGAGTAAGATCATGGTTTGGGTTAAAGTGCTCACGCGAAATGTAATGCTAGGTTTTTTTGGGTGTTTTTTTATACATTCCCATTTTGCAGTTGGAAGCTAGAAGTGAACAGCCATTAAACTATCTACCCCGCCTCCTCCTAATAAGTAGTTTTTGCGGGCTGAAGTTTTAAATCTCTATGAAATAAAGAAAACAAAACTAACAAACAGCTGTTTTTGAGCAGAAGTTGTTACTAAATTGAACTCATAGGAGCAAGAATACTTGTTTTTTAGCTTCTCTTAAGATGTTTCAGAGTTTTGGTATGTCCCATTTTTCAGTTCCTGGAAAAAAAATCAAACTTTCCTTCATTTAATTTTAAAAAGCAGTGCAGATTTTTTATTATTTTCTGACATTTTTCAGACAAAATTATTCATCAGTAATGGAAATAATCATGAATCACAGCTCTTGAGTTTCCTTTAAGTTGAATCAAGACTCGTTTAGAAGCTTCAGCTGAATAAATGGCATCCAACCAGATTGATTTCCTCGATTTAAAAAAAAAAATTACGAGCAGGAGGTGAGGAGGTCAAAGGTCATCGTTCTGTTCAAATAGATGCAACACATTTCCTGTAGCACTGTTGACCCGTAGTTCCACTTCAACAAGGGAACACTTATCCGTGTGATCTTCCTCTTCGCACTTTTTTACGAGCTCAGAAAACACTTTTTTTTTTATTCCCTGAGTGACTTTCGCTCCTCTCAGCTGCTGAGTGTGTTTACTGACACACAAATCACACCGCGGTCCATCTACACCACGTCTCCATGGATCCCTGAGGAGGAGGAGGGAGGAGGAGGTGGCACCGAGGCGTCGAGGAGCTTTTGTCAGGCGCTCAAAGGAGCTGAAGATGGAGGGTGAAAGCTCTGTAATGGGAGTCACAACACCCGGCTAATTACTGCAACAAATGCTCCGTCTTTACGACAATGACCCCGACAACGAGCCGGTTAATCCTCAGACATGTTTCCTCCTAAACAAAAACACCTGTTAGTGTCATGAAATGAAAGCTTCTGTTTCAGAGCCCAAAACACTTCAATAATTACTCTAAAAGCCTCTGAATTAGCACCAAAACTCTATAAGTGCTGCTTTCTGCTGTTTAGGACTCCCTTGTGTTTTACTTTTAAAGGATATGTTCCCTGTTTTTCAGCTCTGATCTTATTTGGGCTGCAACTAACCATTATTTTTTGAATATAAATGAATCTGTGGACTATTTTCTCAATTAATTAGTTAGTTGTTAGGTCCATAAAATGGTGATAAATGTCAAAAAGCTTTGTATGACTGACATTTTTCACCATTTTCTGACATTTTATGGACCAAACAATCACAAGTAATCCAATTAATAGAGAAAGTAATGGTTAGTTGCAGCCCTAATGAGGACTATTGTAATTTTTTGGTTGCTTCAGCAGCTTTTTCTATCTGTAGAAACCTTCATATTGTGTTTCTGTGTGTTTTCAAATGTTTGTTAAATCTGCCTTGGTGTCTCTGAAATAAACTTCAGACCAAAATGGATTTAAAAAAAACCTTCGAAAACATCTCAGGAATCCACATCTCGTCTATTTTAGTAGGGCGTTGACACTCATTGCTGCTTTGGAACAGAAAATAAACATTTTTTGGTCTCTTCCTCTCATCCAGGCCACAAGCCAGACAGATTTGGAGAACTGGGTGACGGCGATCCACTCGGCGAGCGCCTCGCTGCTGGCCAGGCGTCAGGGCAAAGAGGACACGCTGCGTCTCCTGCGCTGCCAGAGCCGCTCGCTGTTGCACAAGATCGACATGGACGGGAAGATGAAGAAGATGGCCGAGCTGCAGCTGTCCGTCATCAAGGAGCAGAAGAACAGGAAGGCTGTGGAGAGTCAGGTCAGTGTGATATCAACCAGATCATGCTGTCTGCTGTCGAGGTCGCAGGTTCAATCCCATCTGTGGTTAGAAAATAAAGACACTCCAGAGCTCAATCGATAGAAAGTTGGCAGCGCTTTTTGTAATCGAGCAATGATTTAAGTCACGTTCAGGAAAAGATATTCCAGCTGTGAGCGAGACTGTGTGCAGGAGAATCTTTATTCAAGTTGTGTTTTCCTCTGATGCACCTGTCTCATATGCAGGCGTTCAGATCAGTTTTCCATTTTTTAAAGAAAAAATATTCCAAAATTGTTTTTAAATGTGAGAATTTGCAGCTTTTCTCAGTTTTTCTATCATTGCAAACTGAATATCTTCGTTGGTTGGACAAAACAACCTTGAACTGAGAACTTGTGACATTTTTCACAGTTCTATCTAAAAAATAAATAATCGATTAGTCAAATAATATTAAAAAAGGCTGAAAAGGGTCATCAGTAGTATCTGTATATTCTAGTAGGAAATGCACTTCTCCTGCCTGATACACTCCTAACTGTCTCTTCTGACTGTGTAAAGGCAAAAATAAAGTCTCTAAATCTGATTAACATCCTGCAAAATAGAGGTCTTGTTCTGTCCGGGTATGTTCACTGGAGAAATGTTCTTCTGTATAGTTTATTAAATTATTATTTCCATATTAAATTCATAGGTTTTAAAATGTAAAAAATGGCTTTCACAGTCTCTCAGATACTGCAGTGATGTCTTCAATGAGAGCAAAATAGTCGACTAATCCAGAAATCATTGCAACACTGGGCTTAAATTTCTTATTTTTCTTCAGATTAAGACACATTTCTGCCTGTGCAGCTGAGATAACTCCACTAAAATAACTATTGGTGTCATAAAACACAACAGAAAAGGTTAAATAACTGTTTTTATGTTGTTCTGAAAAACAAAAACATCTCAATTGGGAGCAGGCTGAATAATATCACCTCACTGGTAGAGTTTCAGACTAGCAGCACGTGGGTGACAGCGTCTTACAAATATGATAGCAGCTCAGAGAGGAAACTCATTCTGTAACGGTAGATGTCATTATGTAACGATCAGCCGCCTGCAGCCTGGATGTCCTGGCATCTGCAGAGCACAAAACCTCACATGGAGTCAAGTTTAACATCAGTTCCAGATGTGCCAAGGCTGTTACCGGCAGCCTGAAACAACAAAAGCTTGTTTCCCGCTAACGACGGAGTCAGAAGAGGCTGCTGAGGTGATATCATGAACCAAATGTTGAGGTGTAGAAGAAGAAGAGAAGCAGCATCAAAACAAAACACCAGCAGCTCACCAAAACAGCCAGAGTGAGAAATAAAACACCCTGAACCAGCCGAGTCACTTTTAGTTCCAGTCCTCTGCATTCTAGCAAAAGGCCACCAGGGGGCGACCGCTTTGGTGACTTCTGTCTCAATACAAGTCAATGGAGAATTCAACTTCTCACTTGATTTCTAACCTCAGTAAACGTTTTCAAAATGTGTTTATGGTCTCAATCGCTAGTTTAAAGCCTTCTTCAATGCAGTATGATGTTCATTTGGGACATTTTGGCCTCCCTGATTTTATATTTGACGATAAAGCAGGGTATGCATTAGGGCGTGGCTACGTCCTGATCGACTGGTTGATTGCCCAATGTCCCCGAGATCCAGCCCTCGCAACCATAGCAACCTCCCCGCTCCGCCCATGGTCCCGCCTCATGCCCATATAAGTAGAATCCGTGTTTTTATTTTTCCCAGCATGCACCTGAAATTTTCAAGATGGTGCTGCCTAGATTCGAAACTATTGGCTTCCGAGCAGCAGTCCACAAACCAATGGGTGACGTCACGGATGTTACGTCCATTTCTTTTATACAGTCTATGTTTTAATCCCACGTTGAGCATTTAGTGTTTATGTTGCACTCTGATTAGAAAAAGATGAGATGAGATTACTGATCAGGATGTCATTTTGTGGCTAAAATCCAATGACACATCTGGAAAAAAAAAAGTCAGTTGTTTTTGCAGAGTCGATCATGTGAGGTTTAAAATCTGAGTTTAATTACTTTTAATGACCGACTGCTGCTGATTTGAGGCGTCCGTGTTTGTTTGGTTTTCAGACATTTGTGTATAATTAAGTATTAAAGTTGAGGGCTGGAGTCAGACTGGAACATTTACTACATCTGTCTCCTTTGTTTTCCTGTCATCTCTTTACTGGCACTGTGTGTATATATATGACACATAAAGGACCCCCCAAAAACAAAAAAACACATGTCAGGATGCTCAGGAAGTTCCCAGTTTCCTTTTTTTAAAACCTTTTTTTTTTTCTTTTTGGTTTTTGAGACACATCCCAGAGTAATAGAAAACTGCATTTCCATACAGAAACATACTTTATAAATAGATAAGTTAATACAATTTAATACAGAAAATCCCACTAAATTTAAATAATGCACAACACAGACACATAATACTAATAGTAATACTAATAAGGATAATAATACAGTAAGCAAAAATACAAAAATTCCCATCAAGCACCAGTTCTACTTAGAGAAATCCCAGTTTTCCCATCGAGATTACAACTTAAATATTGAGTTAAACACTATGAGCAATAGAAAACAGCATTTCCATACAGAAACATACTTTATAAATAGATACATTAATACAATATAATACAGAAAAACCCACTAAATTCAAAAAAGACACTCCACAGACACATAATACTAATAGTAATACTAATAAGGATGGTAATACAATAAGCAAAAATAAAGAATAAAGGGAAACTTACACCCAATTCCCATCAAGCACCAGTTCTACTTAGAGAAATCCCAGTTTTCCCATCAAGATTACAACTTAAATATTGAGAAAAACAACTCTGATATGCCTTAACATTTATCTAACAGTTCAAACTGCCAAAAATCGTGCACCGTAAACATGATGTTGTGTGATATTAGCATCAGTTGTGTAATAATGATCATAGTTTTAGATTGTGGAGTATGACCACTACTCATTTATTTGCTAAATTCAAGCAGCTGCCTCCGAGATTTAACTAATTACTAAACAGCTGTTGTTCACATGATGTAAAAGCAGTGATTCAGTGAGTGTAACTATACTTAAAATCACATTTCCTGGAAAAAGCAGCGAGTATCTGATATGTGATATTAAGTAGATTAAAGAGAGAAACTCCAGATTGGATGTGTCATTTAGCAGCTGGTTTAATCTCTTTCTCTGAACTGTGAAACTGATCCCGGAGCTGCATTTTGAACTCAGACGTCCTCTTGAGTGAAGATTAGAGGCTAATCTCAGCGTGCTTGATATTCAATTACACAGTGAAGAGCAAGAGAGAGAGAGAGAGAGTTAAATGGAGAGAGGAGGGAGAGATAAAGGAGGAGAGGAGAGGGGAGGAAAATTGGATGATTTAGGCGGCAACTCCCCGTTTTTTTTTTTTCATTATTAGATATAAACATCCACTTCTTTTGATTTCTAGTGGATGTCTGTGTTGTTGAAGTGGCGTGGGAAAGAGTCAGAGTGGGAATTTAAAAGGAGAGTGAAGATGAAAGGGGTAGAGAGGAGAGGAGGAGAAGAAGAAGAAGGAGGAGGGGGTGGAGGAATTCCTTTCATTGGTCGTCTCTGGTGATGTTAGATAAGACTGATTGGTGATAATCTCACTCTGAAGGACAAAATAACTCACAGCTTCATCACAGCAAACAAGTAGAGTAGACGTAGATGTTCCAGCAGTTATGACATTAGCTTTAGTTTTTGGGATAATGAGCCATCGATCCTAAATCTAACCCTAACCTTAACTATTGGAGGTTTGGAATAATGGGGCCACTGTTGCTGTCATACCCCTTTTCCACCGAGCTGGAGCCGGAGCTGGTTCGGAGCCAGAGCCTGACTAAGCACCGGCTCCTTGCTTTTCCACCACCAAAGCTCCAGCCTGGAGCCTCAAAACGGGAGCCAGAGCAAGCACCAACTCTTTGCTGGTCTAAAGCAAGAGCCGATTATGTCAGCGGGCTGGGGGCGGAGTTATGTGAGCAGGACTTTACCTGCAAAAACATTTTCACCGCCATTTTTCAACCAGCTTTTGTGCAGTACGGTACAACAATGGTCGGTCCATGTTTAAAAAAGCTTTGCAGGAAATTTGAAGCCTCGACTGAAGTCAACAACGAGGCCGTATCAACGAGGCAGAGCTCAGGGCTTAAAAGGCTGATAGGGAGTAAATTACGGCTCTTTGTTGTTAGCTGGTGATAACAGCTGAGGGCGATTATGAGGAGTTTAATTGAGCGTCTCTCATCTGTAGTGAAGTCACCCACCTTTAACTGTAAATGGATCTAAATATAGAATCGGGACAACAACACACAAACAGTGAAGTGAGAGATCTGCAGACAGTTAGAGACGTTCTGTGTGAGTGAATAAGATGCTGATAAAAGTCCGTCCTGGTTTATCAAAAGTTTTAATGACCTTAATTGACTCTGTGTGCAGATCCAGCAGTGGGAGCAGAACCTGGAGAAACTGAACCTGGATCTGTTCCGGTTGAAGTGTTACCTGTCGAGCCTGCAGGGCAGCGAGCTCCCGAACCCGAAGAGCCTCCTCGCCGTGGCCAGCCGGCCCTCCAAGAGCATGCTGGGACGGCTAGGAGTCTTCTCGGTGTCCTCGTTCCACGCTCTGGTAAGAACTGGGACGACCAAGTTGAGTCAGATGGGATTATAAGTAGAGTCTCAATGTGCCTACTGACCTCCTCTCTCTCTCTCTCTCTCTCTCTCTCTCTCTCTCTCTCTCTCTCTCTCTCTCTCTCTCTCTCTCTCTCTCTCTCTCTCTCTCAGGTGTGCAGTCGAGACGAGGCGACTCTGCGGCGGCGGCGTCTCTCAGGTGGAAACCAGAGGAGACGTGGGCTGCCGTCCTCTCTGAAGTCTCTGGACGGACTGAACAGAAGCTGCAGGGACGGCAAACACTCTGCATCTCAGGTACACAACAACACTACAGGACTTCTGCTCATTTCAAAGGTTTTTTAAATCAGATATTTTAACTTCAACTTTATTTAAACTATTATCTTGCATCATTCTCGTTCTCTGTATAAAAAGTCGTATAAAGCCTTTTGTGTCTCCGGAGAGAGGCATCAATCAGGGCTGAACTACAAATTTCAAAATGAAGAAAAAATTGGGGGTGTGTTGTGTGAGTTAGGAAGAAGTAGAAGTAGTTTTAGAAACAGCAGTTTTGACTAGAAGATCTTAAATCAAGGTTCACTTACTCTAGAAGCTTTTTCTGGAGCTTTTATATATTTTACAACTCAGTAAACTTCGTCCACTGAGGAAGAAAATTTTATCCATGGCCTCTGAAATAAGATGGTTTCTAGTCAGACTACTCATCTCAAAGACTGTTTCGTCATGCAACTATTTAAATAATCGATTAATCATAATCGATTAGTCATGTCTTAAGAAGAACATTTCCAAATTCTCAGTTTGTTAAATCTGAATATTTTCTGGTTTCTTTAGTCCTCTGTGCCAGTAAACTTCACTTTGTGCTTTGGAAAACAGTGGACAACATTTTCACCATTTTGGGATCAAGAAATCAAGAAAATACTTAAATAAATAAATAACGAAAATAATTAATGGTTGCAGCCCTAGATTGGTCTTTGCAGACAGTTTTCAAACTCAAGAAATGTCGGAAATGTCGTCAAATATCTCCGAAACAGCACAATAATGAGCTCCTGAACAATCTGAGGAGACAAACATGCGTGCATGAGCAGAGTCAGGCTTCATATTTCAAGTCTTGTTTTAACAGTAGTACAGTGAGTGATGTCATCATCTAAACACTCTCTGATTGGTGGATCTTACAACTGCTGATTGTAGTGTTTTGAACTCAAATGGTTTCATCTGTCCTTGTGAGGTTGCTTTTTGGCCTCTCTTTACTCCTCTGAGACTCAGTCCTACAACTAACTATCATCAGCCAGCTGAAGTTCCCATCATGCTCGGCTCCTGGAGGCCCCCTCTTGATAAACAGCGAGCTATTTAAGGAGTCTGAGAGTCCAGAGGAGGATAAATCTGTCGTCTCCTCTCGCTGCAGCTGCAGACGCTGTACACGCCTCGGTGTACGACACGTGCTCTGAGCCTCTCACTCAGTGTAAACACAGATTTATAATTAATACACTTCACTCTCCGGCTTCTCTCCTGGTCCACACTTGATGGTTTAAAAGTATGTGGACACTGTGGATTGGTTTGGTCAGCTAGTGTGAGAACATTCCTACAGCGGCAGCCAGATGTTGCTGCAATTTGTGTCCGCAGTTTGGCTGCAAGCCGACAGTCCTGCTCTAATCTGAACATCCAGTCAGCTGGTAGTTTACTTCAGGATCAGGCCAAACTATCAGCAGCTGCATTTGGAGAGAGAATCCCAATTTTTGGACATAACTTCCACTAGAGATGGAGTAAACATGTTCCCCACACTGTCATCATTTCATTTGGAGTTACTCACTAAAATATCTCCAAACAGTTATTACCATGAGCTCGTAGTAATAATCTGTAAGGACTTTCTTTGCCCTGCGTTTGGCCTGTCAGGCTACAAACAGGCTGCTGCCGACCCTCTGACAGGCGGAGGTTGTATCTGCAGCACTGAGAGGTTCAATGCTGTCACAACTCAGGACTCTGCACAACTTTCAGGATTAAAAAAATAGATTAAAACATATTTTAGTGTGAATAACTTTAGAAAGCATTAACAGCCTTTCCCATTTTTATTCAGTGTCTTTTACAGAGATATTTTTTCATATTTATCACATACTTTAGTGTACTTTTTGGTCCTGTTGCCCCTGGTTTGGGCAACTTACAGTGTTGATATGCTTGCTTTTTAAACAGAGTCTGTGCTTCCAGCGTCATTATTCACATACTGGCATGTGTAGTTCGTATTAACAGTCTTTCTTAATTTTTATTAATATAAAATCACTACAGAGACATTTCTTTAAAAAGCACACTAACCTGTCTACATACATCAGTGTACTTTTGGTCTGTTTCTCCTGGTTTGAGTCACCTTATAATGCTGATAAACTTTTTACCAACACAATGTGTAGACAGCAGCTGTGATTCCAACGTCATTCTGAAAGTACTGGCATGTGTAGTTTATGTGAACTTGGAGAACTATAAAGTGTATCCACGAGGAGGCAGGTTAGGGCTGAATCATCCCTGACTAACACTGGAACATCTTCCTGGTGAAATTACACTTTTGCACAACATAAACAGAAATCATGTCTCTGTCTCTGTGGAGCGTCACGGTCACGTCAAGATAAATGCAGCTGGTTGCAGACAAGCTCGGAGTTTCTATCGTTGTTGTGGTGATCAGAGTCTGCTGCGGACCTTAGTATTAACGTCTTATCCTGACACTGGTCCTGAATTAAACTGCTTTTCGTGTAGATTTAACCCTCCTGTTGTCCTCAGGTCAAGGAAGGACAGAAGGAAGGAAGGAAAGGAGTAAGGAGGAAAAGAGGAAGGAAGGAAGAAAGGAAGGAAGGAAGGAAAGGAGTAAGGAGGGAGGGAGGGAGGACAGGACTAAGGAAGGAAGGAGGGAGCAAAGTAAAAGGGGAGGAGGGGAAGAAGGAAGGAAAAATTAAAGAAAGAGGGAAGAAGGATGGAAAGAAGGAACAGTCAAAAGAGATGGGGGTAGAAAGGAATGAAGGAAGGAAGGAAAGGAGTATGGAAAGAAAGAGAGAAAGAAAGGAGTAAGGAGGGAGGAAAGGAAGGAAGGAAAGGAGTAAGGAGGGAGGGAGGGAGGAAAGGAGTAAGGAGGAAGGAAGGAAAGAAAGAAAGAAAGAAAGAAAGGAGTAAGGAGGGAGGGAGGAAAGGAGGAAGGAAGGAAGGAAGGAAGGAGGAGGGAGCAAAGTAATAGGGGAGGAAGGGAAGAAGGAAGGAAAAATTAAAGAAAGAAGGAAGGAAAGAAGGAACAGTCAGTTTGACCTGGGAGGACGACAGGAGGGTTAAATTCTGAGGACATGATCGACCAACAAACACAGGACGCCCAGTTTAAAGACAGTATGTCAACAGCTGTAGGCGGGAAGGATTAATGTGGCATCATACAATATGCAGTTACAGCTGAGTCAACAGTTGTGTGTTTGTCTCTTTCCTGTTTCAACACGACACCCCCACCCCCGACCCCCCGACACAAAGCCAGCTCGATTAATAAACAGTTCTCCCAAGTTGGTTTGGAAGAACGAAATAAAATGAAAAGAATAAATAATGTAGAAGGTTAAAAAGACATAAAATGGAAAGAGGATAAAAGAACAGTTTACAGGTTAAAAGCCAGGTTTAAAAAGTGTGTTTTTAGGAGTGATTTGAAGGTATGGGGGTCTGTACAGTCTCTGAGCTATATCCTGGTCAGGGGTTTTCTGTGGATCTGTTCTCAGATCAGATCTGAGGTTTCCAGGCAGCCCCAGCCCACAGAGACAGTCTGCTCTGTCGCATCACCCAACGACATGTGGAGTTAATCGCTGCTCACTTGGTCGTCTCTCTGCGGGAGAGAAAGGCAGACGGCCCACACAGCTACCAGACAGCCTCCTGGCTCTACTGCAGCCTCCTGGCTCCGTACTGCAGCCTCCTGGCTCTGCTGCAGCCTCCTGGCTCTCTGCTCCGTACTGCAGCCTCCTGGCTCCGTACTGCAGCCTCCTGGCTCTACTGCAGCCTCCTGGCTCTCTGCTCCGTACTGCAGCCTCCTGGCTCTACTGCAGCCTCCTGGCTCCGTACTGCAGCCTCCTGGCTCCGTACTGCAGCCTCCTGGCTCCGTACTGCAGCCTCCTGGCTCTACTGCAGCCCCCTGGCTCTACTGCAGCCTCCTGGCTCCGTACTGCAGCCTCCTGGCTCTACTGCAGCCTCCTGGCTCTACTGCAGCCAGAAAGCTAACTGTCAGAGCACAACAGTGTTTCCTGGATGAATGTTTCAGCTGGTGGCTATTATGTGACTCACAGGGTGTCCGACTGTGTAATTCATCTCCATCCATTTCCAGTGAATTGGATTTTTTTTTTAAGTTAGTAAACAGTTTGTGAGCCTTCAGGGAAAAGAAATAACCGATGAAGTCTCTTTCATTTCTATCTATCTATCTATCCATCCATCCATCCATCCATCCATCCATTTACTATTTTGAACCACTTTTGGTGAAGACTGGTCTTAATTTTTAGAGTAAGAATCAAAACATGTGTTTGGCAAAAAGTTCAAAAGGGCAGGAAAAGTATCTTAATCTTCAGTTATCAGCGTCAGTGTTAAGTGCTTTATAACTGTCGTCATGGCGACGCACTACACATGTTCAGCATGTTAGAAGTGGACATGTGTTTCTTTAAGTATGTGTGAGTTTATATTTCTTATCTCTGAACATCTTCCTGCTGCCTGTAGGTGGAGGAAGTGTTGAGTGTTTTCATTATGACGATGATGACGACAATGATGATGATGATGATGTGTTCATGCCTCTCTGGTGGTCCTCAGACTCCAGGCTGACTGCAGCTCCTCTGCTCTGATTACTGCTCCGACTCCACAAACCTGTAATTTCAGCACAGCTCAAACCCCTCATTTTTTTTCCCACGAAGCCCCGCGGCTAAATTTGGTTTTCATTCGGTACTGAATTAGTATCAAAGCCTTCTCTTTTTTTGTGTTCCTTAACAGAACGTTTTTAATTAAGTATAAATATAGACTGTCAGGGTGTATTTTTAGTGGAGTGCTGAGTCATGACTTTACTCTTTGTGTTCTTGTTTTAGGATTTCAAGACTCAAACCGTCACCTCGTCTGCTGTCTGCAGCTCTGAGGTAAAGTCTGCAGTTTGTTTTATTTCACTGGAGTTTCATTATTAGCAAGAATGAGTCTGTTTCCATAGCGATAGAGCAGAGGTGTCTCATTTTCATTCAAGGGCCACATACAGGCCAATTTGATCTCATGTGGGCCGGATCATTAAAAAGATGGAGGGAAGGAAGGAAGGAAGGAAGGAAGGAAGGAAGGAAGGAAGGAAGGGAGGAAGGAAGGAAGGAAGGAAGAAGGTAAGGAAAAGAAGACACAAAGGAAAGATGGAAGGAACGAAGGAAAAAGAAAGAAAGAAAGGGAGGGAGGGAGGAAGGACCGAAGAAAGGAAGGAAGGAAGGGAGGAAGGAAGGAAGGAAAGGAGTAAGGAAGGAAAGAAGGAAAAAAGAACGACAGAATGAAGGACCTTCCTTCCTCTTTTCCTACCTCCCTACCTCCTTACTCCTTTCCTTCCCTCCCTCTCTCTCTCCTTACTCCATTCCTTCCTTCCTCTTTTCCTCCTTACTCATTCCCTTCCTTCCATCCCTCCCTCCCTGCCTCCCTCCTTTTCCAATCCTTCCTTACTCCTTTCCTTCCTTCCTCCTTATTCATTTCCATCCTTCCTCCTTCCTCCTTTCTTTCCTTCCTTCCTTCCTTCCTTCCTTCCTTCCTCCTGTCCTTCCTTGACCTGAGGACAACAGGAGGGTTAAAAAATACTGAATATTCAGTCTCTAAAGCATCATTGCAACAAACTATAGACACAAGGACAGAATAAAAGAGTTGAGCACTGCAGACGATTAAGATAAAATAAGATATTCTTTTATTAGTCCCACGATGCAGCAGCTAAGTGGACAATAAAAATATTAAAAGCACCAATAAAAAAGAATAAAGAACAATGCAGAATAAGTACAAAATCAATAAAAACAATAAAACAATAGTTGTAAAAAAAAATATTGTAAAGAAAATACAGCTTGTTGCAGATATTTATGATGTTGTAGTTTGCTGCCAGTAGTTGACCTTTAACCCCCACGAGGACGGAGAGGAGAGAAGAAGAAGAGGAGGAGAAGGTGGTCTTTATTCAGACAGTGTTTAGTTAGGTGGGCAGCTGTCTCACTGCGAGGAGGAGGAGGATTAAAAAGGTCCGGGAGCCTTTTATTCTCCCAGAATTCCTTTGTCCCTCCGTCTTAATCCTTCTATAGAGGCAGAAAATGCCCCCCCCCCCCTCCACGTCCTGCCCGCTCCACATGACCTCTCCTCCTGCTGTCACATGACCTTTTCTCCTGCTCCTCGTCTTCATCTCGACGTGATGTCTCCTCCACCTCCTCCGTGTCCTCCTGCTGACTCTCTCCGCTCCTCTCCAGCTGACGGCTCTGTGATTTTAAACAGACATTTAAACATTAACCAATCACAGAGCAGTTTACTTTCACACCTGCGGCATAATGTGTTTTTATTTTGTGTAACTGATCTCATGGTTCATTTTTATGTTTTAATTATCTGATAGTTTGGATTTATCAGCTCTCTATAATAACTTTTAATTTGAAAAACAACATAATAAACTAATATTAATAATAAACAGCATATTTTAAGCCTCCTGTCGTCCTCCCGGGTCAAATTGACCCTGTCTGTTTTAATTGTTCCTTCTTTCCTCCCTTCCTTCCTCTCTCCTTTCCTTCCTTCCTTCCTTTTTCTTTAATTTTTCCTTCGTTCTTCCTTCCTTTCCTTCCTTCCTTCCTCCCTCCTCCTTCCATACTTCTTTCATTCCTTCCTTTCCTCCCTTCCTTCTCTCCTCCTTTCCTTCCTTCCTTCTCTCCTTAATTCCTTCCTCTTTTCGTCCTTACTCCTTTCCTCCCTTCCTTCTCTCCTCCTTTCCTTCCTTCCTTCCCTCCTTAATTCCTTCCTCTTTTCGTCCTTACTCCTTTCCTCCCTTCCTTCTCTCCTCCTTTCCTCCCTTCCTTCTCTCGTCCTTTCCTTCCTTCCTTCCTCCCTCCTTCCATACTTCTTTCATTGTTTCCTTTCCTTCCTTCCTTCCTCCCTCCTTCCTTCTCTCCTTCCTTCCTTCCTCTCTTCCTCCTTACTCCTTTCCTTCCTTCCTCCCTCCTTACTCCTTTCCTTCCTTCCTTCCCTCCTTACTCCTTTCCTTCCTTCCTCCCTTCCTCATCCCTTCCTCCTGTCCTTCCTTGACCTGAGGACAACAGGAGGGTTAAACAGTGTTACAAAGTAAACACAAATGACATGAATATTGAATTAATGAAATGTAAAGAGAATAAAATAGCCCAAATATAATAAAATAAAAAATAAAATACATAAAACAGACTTTGAGCTGCTTTAAAATGTTTTTGTTTTAAGAAGAGATTAAATGTATCTAATGTTTGTATTTTTGTTTAACAGAAATGTAAAAATGTGTGTTTCCTCTTCCAGAGACTGGACTGTGTATCCAAACAGAGAGAGGTGGCGCCCCCTGCAGGCCGTCCAGCAGCTCTGCAGGTGAGTTCACGGCATGACTCTGACTGAGCAAACACACCAGATTATTATTAATGAAGATAATCGGATTAAAGACGAGGATTAAAGGATTAAAACACATTGTTGCACGTCAGGATTTAATCTGATTATTTTCATGTGTGAAAATAAGACAGACGAATAAAGATGATGATAAAAACTATGAAGAGTTAATTAAAGTTAATTTAACCTTCGTATCGTCCTCCCAGGTCAAATTGACCCCGTCTGTTTTGACAGTTCCTTCTTTCCTTCCTTCCTTCCTTCCGTCTGTCCTTCCTTCCTCCCTCCTTCTCTCTTTCTTTCTTTCCTTCCTCTCTCTTTCCTCCCTTCGTTCCTTCTTTCTCTCTATCTGTCCTCCCCCTACCTTCACCCCTTCCTTCTTTCCTCTGTCCTTCTTTCCTTCCTTCCTTCCTTCCTTCCTTCCTTCCTTCTTCCCTTCCTCTTTTCTTTCCTCCCTCCCTCCTACCTTCCTTCCTTCTTTCCTCCGTCCTTCCTTCCTTTTCTTGCTCCCTTCCTTCTTTCATTTCCTTCCTTCCTTCCTCCCTCCTTTTCTTCCCCCCTCCCTCCCTCCTTTCCTTCCTTCCTTCCTTCCTTCCTTATTTCCTCCCTCCTGCCTTTCTTGACCCAAGGACAACAGGAGGGTTAAAGAGGAGTTAAAACATTAAAGCACATTTCAAAAGGAGGAAAGAAGTAAAATAATGGAAGAGAGATTTTTCATTTTTACAGCATAAAAATAAAGCTTAGGTTTTAAGCTTTTTGTTTTTATAGTGTTTTATTTATTTATTTTATTATTTGTGTTTGTAATTTGTAATAATTGTGTGTTAGTGGTTTGATGTGTTTTGTTGTTTTGACCACAGTATTTAAAAAATGACAAAACTGAGGTTAAAAATGTCTGCAGACTAAATAATATAAAGTGATAAGAGTTGTGATCAGCTGTTAAATCACATTTCATTCTTCCATCAGTGATAAAATGATAAAATGTCTCCTCTCTTTGTGTGTGTTGTTCAGGTGTGTGATGAGCAGCAGCTTTCAGCCGGCTGTCTCTTCACTCTGAACGTCTGTCGGCCCGACGCTGCGAAAGACTTCGGTGAGAAAATAACATGAACAGCCGCGTCTCTTTTAGGTCAGATTAAATTAGAAGTGGGACGAGTTTCAATTCTCTCTGGATGAATTTCAGTTCAGGAGTTTCAGACTTTTAACTTCATAGTGTTGGAATCTCAGGAGAGGCTATTTTGGGTTTTTAAGGGTTTGTAAAAGTCCAAAAAATTATAAATTATGTACTCAGTCTCACCTGTCTTCTCTTCATCTGTGACGCTGTAGGGTTTGCAGTGACGGGTCATGTGGACGGAGCAGGGAAGAGTCACATCTACGTCAGCGAGGTCGACCCGCTGGGACTGTCCGTCAGAGAAGGTGAAACATCTGAATCCTGAAAGAAAATCTACCCAAAGCTTTCTGTTGGCATTTCATTCCTCCGATATCTCAGAAGCCAAGTCACATTTTAGCAGCTAGAGAAACAAACTCTCTGTTCAACCTGCAGCGAGAGTTAAAGGAGCAGTTCACAGTTCAAGTCTGTCTTTAACCCTCCTGTCGTCCTCCCGGGTCAAGTTGACCCCAGCTGTTTTGACTGTTTGTTCCTTCCTTCCTCCCTTCCTTCCTTCCTTCCTTCCTTCTCTCCCTACTTCCTTCCTCTTTTCCTCCTTCCTCCTTTCCTTCCTTCTCTCCTTACTTCCTTCCTCTTTTACTCCTTCCTCCTTTCCTTCCTTCTCTCCTTACTTCCTTCTTCTTTTCCTCCCTGCCTCCTTAATCCTTTCCTTCCTTCCTACCTTCCTTCCTTCCTTACTCTTTTCCTCCTTCCTCCTTTCTCTCCTTCCTTCCTTCCTCTTTTCCTCCTTACTACTTTCCTTCCTTCCTTCCTTTCTTCCCTCTTTCCTTTCCTTCTGTCCTTCTTTCCTTCCCTCCTCCCTTTATTCATTCCTTTCCTTCTTTCCTCCCTCCCTCCCTCCTACTTTCCTTCCTCCCTCCTTTCCTTCCTTCTTCCTCCCTTCCTAACTTCATTCCTTGACTTGAGGACAACAGGAGGGTTAAAACACATTTAGATTTGGTGAACTTGTCCCTTTAAACTCGTCATTTTTATGTAATTTTATCTCATGTGAAGTTTTTATGACGAGGTTTTGGTTGCAGAGAAATCAGATAGTTGAGGTCAGACTTATTTTTGACCTCAGTCTTTAAACAATCCATCTTATACTGATTCAGTCTCTGACCTTTGCCATTGTGTCTGTTTCCCATCAGGCCTCAGGGCAGG
Source organism: Scomber japonicus (assembly GCF_027409825.1). Classification (NCBI taxonomy): domain Eukaryota; kingdom Metazoa; phylum Chordata; class Actinopteri; order Scombriformes; family Scombridae; genus Scomber; species Scomber japonicus. The sequence goes on along the minus strand of NC_070594.1, from coordinate 8,005,453 downwards.
AGACGAGATCCTGGCTGTGAACGGAGCCCCCGTATCCGGACTGGACCTGGATCTGATGCAGAGTCTCTTCAGCCACCAGAAGCTCCAGCTGCTGCTCAGAAGAGACGAGTCACATCACCCAGAGGAGCATGTTGACCCTGTTGACCCCTGCCAGGCACCACCTCCTCCTCCTCCTCCTCCGGGCCTCCAGGTCTGGACCACAGGTACGACAAACATCAACCAGGTTTTATCACATGTTTTCCATATATATATATATATATATATATATAGAGGATATGATTCTGACAGTTTTTACACTTAAATCAAGACAGAATAGTTAAAAAGTTGACATAAAAGGAGATTTTGGTGCATTGAATACTTAAATCTAACATGCTGTATGTCTCATATTCATATATTTGATGAATTAATGTGATTAGATGATTTTGATGTGTCTGGTTTGCTATATATACATCCCTCATTTCCCTCCTGTGGGCATTAGCCTGTAGTAGTTATTTGAAATGTTGCAGATAAAAGTATTATGGGTATTTTTGTATGTCTTGTGTTTTATATCTTTGTCTTCACCACTCTGAAGGAACATGCTGAAACAGAATGTATTATACATATATTCTGACAGTTTTTACACTAAACTAACACTATTTAACACTAAATCATGACAGAATAGTTAAAAACTTGACATAGAAGGAGATATTGGTGCACTGAATACTTAAATCTCAAATCTGAATGTCTTTTCATATTCATATATTTGATGAATGAATGGGATTAGATGATTTTGATGTCTCTAGTTTGCTTTATATACATCCCTCCTTTCCCTCCTCTGGGCATTAGCCTGTAGTAGTTATTTGAAATGTTTCAGATAAAAGTATTATAGGTATTCTTGTATGTCTTATGTTTTATATCTTTGTCTTTACCACTCTGAAGAAGCATGCCGAAAACAGAATATATTATAACCACTTTGTTATGTTTGATGTCACAGCTTCTTCGTCTCCAGATGACGGCGTCCTGCCTCCTGTTTTTGACGACGCTTCGACGGGGACGCCTGAACACACCGATCCGTCAGGACAGGTGAGGTTCAGCCTGAGTCTGTTGGTCTCAAGAAAATGTGGTTTTGGAAAGAAGAACTGATCCTGCTGATAGACACGACAGATCAGAAAACACTTGAATGGGCTGTTTTTAAAGCCGATGAGATACTAAATATGTTGATTTTTGGACCTGAATCACTTTGTTGGATCAGATTATGATACAAACTCATTAACCCTCGAGTCAAGGAAGGAAGGGAGGAAGGGAGGAAGAAAGAGGGAAAGGTGGGAGGAAGGAAGAAGGAAAGGAGGGAGAAAGAAGGAAGGGAGGGAGGAAAGAAGGAAGGGTGGTGGGGGTGGGGGGGGAGAGAGAAAGAGGGAGGAAAGAAAGGAAGGAAGGGAGGAAGGAAGAAGGAAAGGAGGGAGGAAAGAGGGAGGGAGGAAGGAAAGGAAAGGAAAGGAAGGAGGCAGGGAGGAAGGAAGGACAGAGAGAAGGAAAGAAGGGGGTGGAGGAAGGAAAGAGGGAAGAAAAGAAGGAGGGAGGAAGGAAGGAAGGAAGGGAGGAAAGAGAAGGAAAGAAGGAGGAAGGGAGGAAAGGAAGGAAGGAAAGAGATGGAAAGAAAGGGGGATGGAGGAAGGAGGGAAGGAAGGAAAGAAGGGAGGGAGGAAAGAGAAGAAGGAAAGAAAGAGAGAAGGAGGGAGGAAGGACAGACGGAAGGAAGGAAGGAAGGAAGGAAGGAAGGAAGGGAGGAAAGAAGGACCCGTCAAAGCAGACAGGAGGATGACCCGACTGTTAAGAGGAACTTGTCCTCAGACTGTCTCCCACCTGCAGAAATCCTCCTCCCAGAATCCTCCTGTGCTCCCTGAAGCTCAGACAAACACCGTCCATGTCACATGACCTCTGATGAAGCTGCTAATCCGGGTTTACACTTTCAGGAGGGTGTTGAGTGTTTGTAAGTCAGTCCAGAGGGGATTAATGGCGTCGGCACGTAGAACCAGTGAGGACTCGTAGATGTTGTTCCTATCCGGCACCTCGTCCTCCTCTGGCGGGGGCGGCGGCGGCCCCCGGAGGCGACCCCTGACCCCGAGGGGGAAAGCATCGCCACCATCATCATGCCCCTTTACTGTGGGTGCTCTGTGCTGGGTGCTGCCGCTGGAGGAGGACGAGGAGATGCTGGAGGAGGAGGTGGAGGAGGAGGAGGAGGAGGAGGAGGAGGAGGAAGGAGGGAAGGTGTTTCCTGGTGTCGGGCTGGTAGAGCGGCTCATGGGGCTGCTGGACGAGGTGGTCTGCTGCTTGGGCTCGTATCCGTCTGCTGACAGCCTCGTGCTGCTGGTAAACACAGTGATGATGGATGATGTTAGTTAGATGGAAGTAGGGTAGCAAAGGGGTGGAACATTTCTGGTAAATTTCCATTTTGGAAATATTCCAAATTGGAAACTTTCCATGGGAATTAAATGGGAATTTATGGCAATTGATGGTAATTTAGTGGAAAGGTATCATATCTAAGCAAAAATAATTGTTTAGTTATAAGTAAAATAATTAATAATTAAAACAGATTTAATTATAAGTTGAACTTGATCAAGTTTAACAATCAAACAGAACTCAAAAATGAACTTTGTGCAGTCCACAGGCTCAAAAGTCTGGATTCAAGTTGTGTGCTCTGGGCTCAAAATTGTTGTGGTCCAGAACTGTAGAAATCATCTGTGCATGTGATGGAGGAATGCACAGTGCATGTAGGTGGCGTGGTCTCCATATACACAGTGCATGTAGGGGGCGTGGTCTCCGTATGCACAGTGCATGTGGGGTAGGGGGCGTGGTCTCCATATGCACAGTGCATATAGGAGGCCGGGTCTCAGTATGCACAGTGCATATAGGGGGCGTGGTCTCCATATGCACAGTGCATATAGGAGGCCGGGTCTCAGTATGCACAGTGCATATAGGGGGCGTGGTGTCCGTATGCACAGTGCATGTAGGAGGCCGGGTCTCAGTATGCACAATGCATGTAGGGGGCGTGGTCTCCATATGCACAGTGCATGTAGGGGGCGTGGTCTCCGTATGCACAGTGCATGTGGGGTAGGGGGCGTGGTCTCCATATGCACAGTGCATGTAGGGGGCGTGGCCTCAGTAGCCCTGCAGTAAACAGTGTGCTATGTGAGCATGTGATAGCATAGATATTCAGCTGTACTGCATGATATCTGGTTGTTTTAGTCAGGATTATGCTAAAATATTATTTTACACAACTATATTTAAGTTCCCTAATAAGAACATACCTTCAGTTTAGTAAATTCCCGGTTAATTCCCGTTAATTCCCGTAGAAAGTTTGAAAATTCCCAGGATTTTGCAACCCTAGATGTATTTTTTTGTCACTGGATAGGACTCATATCAGTGGTAAAAACTGCAGAGGTCTGTTCATTTAAAGGGTTTTTTATTTGGCATGTAGGCATTTATTAAATATCCTAATGATCCTGTTTTTAGAGTTTCCTCCTGGTTGTTTTCCACTTGTAAACAGCTTCCAGAAACCAGGATACGGATATAGAGAGAGTCAGTAAAACAAGAAATATGATGGTAAATGATGTAATGATGATCAGCCCACTGAAATAAAGGGAAAGTTCGACTCTGGTAATAATAATAATTTTTATTTTATTGTAAAAAGTAACATTGTAAAGTGCTTTATATGAAAGATAATAAAACTTGAAGCAGAAAACCATAAAAAAAGACATCATAAAAAGATCGAAAAGGAATAAAATGAGATTATTGGTGCACAAAAGTAAGAATTTCAGCTTGAAGCAAAACAATCAACATCAGATGTCACGTCATACGTCATGAAAACAACAAGAAAAGACATTTAAATAGACTGGATGAAGGAAAAAGCCAGAGATAAGAATGATTTGATGATATTTTAAATGATTAAGGAAGTAAAGTGCCGGGTTCAGAACAATTTGGCATGTCACTTTAATACAGAAAAAAATGATTGAATTGAAAAAATAGTTTAAAGAAGCAATTTAAATGAATATGGTGAATTGACAGGAGCAGGAAATGTGGTGCAGAAAGTGTATCGTCTCCTTTAGTGATCAGATAAATCTAGAAGAGTTGTGAGGAGTGTGAGATGTTCAGGGATGAAGACAAACCTTCACACAGATGATCAGAAACCTGGATACTGTAATTATCATATAAACAGGAAGATGAATGAGCAAGTTGCCATGGCAACATATCACAAATACAATCAAAATCAGGATATGTTATTTGCAGTTGAAGTCAAAGTGATCATGTGTTTACTGTTATGTTGCTAAACACAGCGGGCATGTTGGTGTCGGGCTTAATGAAGATTAAGGTTAAGAATTACGCACAGGGCAGAAGGAATTAATAATGAGAGAGAGTTTAATGATTAATGATTTATTTCAGGATTGAAGGAAGGAAGGGAGGCTGGGAGGAAGGAAGGAACAGAGGAAGGAAGAAGGAAAGGAAGAAGGAAAGGAGGGGGAAAGAAGGAAGGAGGGGGAGGAAAGAAAGAGAAGGGGGGAGGAAAGAGGGAGGGAGGAAGGAAGGGAAGGAAGGAAATAAGGAGTATCCTTTATTTCAGGATTGAAGAGAAATTATCACTCTTTTTTCTACACAGTCGTCCATTTCACTCACTTCTGATGTGACCTGAAACGTCTTTTTAGGCTTTAAATGTATTTTTTACATCAGCCATGTGCTCTTCATTAACAGTATGTGTGTGTTTAGCTGGGTTAAACATATTTGTGGGAACATTTGTAGTCTTAGTTCTTCAGATTTAACACTTATATTAACACTGCTTCTGTTTTATAGTGTCGTGGTGCGTTTAAGGAACCAGATTTGCAGTCGTACATCTTGATTCTCTGATTTTAAGAAGCATGTTTAAACATACTCTTCTTTCTTCTGTGTTGCTCTGCTTGGAGTTTTTTTCCCCCTTAATTAGAGCGTTCAATTTCCCAGGTTGTGTATCTGAAGGTAAATTTAGATAGTGGATCAGATTCAGTCCTCAGTGACGAGATGAACTAAGCCTTCCTGGAAGTTAGAAGTGCCGAAAACGTGAAGCGCTCCTCACCTGTTATTAAAAGCTGTTTGGCTGTGAGGAGAACAGAGCAGAGTGGAGCTCTGAATTTATCAGACTGTCAGCAGTTTATTAGAGTCTGACAGCAGAGATTATGATGACGAATGAGGCGGCCGGCTGGTTCAGTAAAACCTCGTCCTCCTTCAGGGTCGAACAGGCTGAGAGAGAGAGTGAGAGAGAAAGAGAGAGAGAGAAAGAGAAAGAAAGAGAGAGAGAGAGAGAGCGAAAGACAGAGAGAGAGAAAGAGAAAGAAAGAGAGAGAGAGACAGAGAGAGAGAGAGAAAGAGAGAGTGAGAGAGAGAGAGAGAGAGAGAGAAAGAGAGAGAAAAGAGAGAGAGAGAGAAAGAGAGAGAGAGAGAAAAAAAGAGAGAGAGAGAAAGAGAGAGAAAAAGAGAGAGAGACAGAAAAAGAGAGGGAGAGAAAAAGAAAGAGAGAGTTGCATGTTTCTGTTTGTCTTCATATCTGTGTAACTCTACATTTTACAGGTCCTTTCATTTTATTCTACTTTCCTGGAAATGTTTTATGTAGTTTAAAGGTGTTTAATAGTTGATGTTGGAGCCAAATGCTTGATTTATGTTTTGATTAATATTTAATTTTTTCGTCTGGTTTACTATTATTATTTATCTGATTTATTGAGATATTAAATTGAGTTGATAATTGATGCCATTTTTCACCTCCGCCTCCTCTTATGGACAGGTGACTGCAGCACCTGTGACATATTGGTGTTGGCTATTGGGGCTGGGGGGGGGGCTCTCGGTTTGCAGGCACGCAGCCATACAGTTTTAGACCGCTGCTAGTGTCGGTTTTGTTTTTTGTTTTGTTTGAACGTATGGAAAAAGACAAATGAGCGGATTTGATCTGTCTGTCAGTCCAAGCTGCGGTAAGAACCCTGAAACATATAAGTTAGTGGAAATAAAATGTCTTGAACAAGAGGAGAGAAGTGTTGGATTTTATGGTCACTCATCTTTTAAAAGAAAAGATAGCGCTTATAGTTGATTTTACAGAGAGGACGGTGCTGTTTGGTGCAAACTGTAAGAAAAAATGGAAAAAAGTGTTAAATTTGTAGTTGGTTTGCATTCATATGTAGTTTTTAATTTGCAGAAATACCTTCATAAATAAAATTCTGTACAACTCTGTTGTGTGTGAGACTTCTGCTATTTTAGGATATTAAGTTGTTTTCTAATAACTGAATGTCCTGAGAATTAACAGTTACACAGCAGCTTAGATTTAATCTTCTTAAAACCATTTAACCATTAAAAATCTGCAAATAACATAAAACATAAGTATGAGTATAAAGTATAAAATGAAAGGACCTGTAGAGTAAAGCCTTCATATCTGCTCTGTGTTTCATGTTTCTCCCCTCGGAGCGAACGGAGAGCCGAGCAGAGGCATAAAAGGAGAAGTCATGTTTAGTTTTTCTCCTTCGTGCTGCTGCTGAGGTCTGACTGTGTTTTCTTAGCAGTGTTAAACCTCTCGCTCGGCGTTAATCTCTCTCTGATCCCTCTGATCACACGGCAGCTGTCGGCCAACTTTCACCTCTCCAAAATCAGCCCGACGCAGGTTGAAACGCTGACTCAGCAGCTTGATGTCAGTCTGGAAAGAAACTGTCTTCACTGGAAAAATGACACAATAAGGTTTTAGTGTCTGTTGCCCCAAAAAATGATTTATGGCAGAGTTTGAGTGACGGAGGCCATCGTAAATAGTGACCTGGAGCCGAGGTTGAAGTTCAGATGAAGTTTATAAATATAGACGGACTTCCTGATTCAGAGGTGGAACGCTGGATTGAGGCATTAACCCAAAAATGGAGTTTACCACAACAGACCGCTCTTCATTTCCTGTTTCTAACCACGAGTTGGGACAGTTCTTCCCCTAACCTTAACCCTGTGGTTATTATTGTAACCATGGCGACAAATGTGGCCTAACTTTAACCCTTGTGTCGTCCACCCGGGTCAAATTGATCCTGTCTGTTTTGACTGTTCCTTCTTTCTTTCCTTCCTACCTTCCTTCCTTTCTCTCTTCCTTCTTTCCTCTGTCCTTCTTTTCTCCCTCCCTCCCTCCCTTCCTTTCTTCCTTCCTTCCTCCCTTCTTCCTTCCTTCCTCCCTTCCTTCCTTCCTCCCTCCTACCTTCCTCCCTTCTTCCTTCGTTCCTCCCTTCCTTCCTACCTTCCTCCCTTCCTTCCTTCCTTCCTCTTTTCCTTACTCCCTCCCTCCTACCTTTCTCCCTTCTTCCTTCCTTCCTCCCTTCCTTCCTTCCTTCCTCCCTCTTTTCCTTACTCCCTCCCTCCCTTCTTTCCTTCCTTCCTTCCTTCCTTCCTCTTTTCCTTATTCCCTCCCTCCCTCTTACCTTCCTTCTTTCCTCCCTCCTTCTAGGACAACAGGAGGGTTAAGGAAGTAGTAGCTTTAACCTCACCACTCATCATCTTCTAAATCTGTGTCCCCCCCTCAGAACATGGAGCGCATGTACTCGCTGTACCAACCCTTCCCAGACGGCCAAGCAGCAGAGTCCGACGTTCCCAGGAACCCGTACGGCAGAGAGGTGGTGCTGCAGACCTCAAGCCCCGCCCACCTGAGTGTGTGTCAGCGTCTACGTAAAGTCATCGAGGAGCTGGTGGATACGGAGAAGTCCTACGTTAAGGTCAGTGATACTATACTATACTATTCTACCACTACTGTTACTTAACTTCAGTCCATAAGATTTACATGTATTTTACCTTTTTGAATTGATTTTAATTTTACACAGAAATGTCCTTTAGGAGAAATAAAGTTTTAACTTCAGGCACTTCTCCTTCAAGTTTTAGCTTCACTTCGCTAATCTTATTTTATTTTCCTTATAAATTAAATTTTATCTACAATTTTACTTCAATTAAATGTATTTTACTTTCCTTTTTATTGGGCTTTTATTCTTTAAATCCATATGGTATTACAACCATATGGATTTAAATCTTCATTTTATTTATTTTTCTTATTTATCAAATTCATTTTTATTGTGTTTGTAAATGTTTTAATGCAGTTCTCGTTTAAAGCACTTTGAGTCGCCTCTATGTTATAAAGCCTCATAACGTCCTCTGTGTCTTCTTTTAGGATCTGGTGTGTCTGTTTGACATCTACCTGACGCCGCTGCAGACGGAGACCTTCCTCAGTAAAGACGAGGTACGTTTGAACTTTACAGAAATCCTTTAACCCTCCTGTTGTCCTCAAGTCAAGGAAGGAAGGGAGGATGGAAGGGATGAAGTAGGAAGGAAAGGAGGAAGGAAGGAAGGAAGGAAGGGAGGAAGAAAGGAATGGAGGAAGACGGAAGGAAGGGAGGAAGAACGAAGGAAATGAGGAAGGAAGGGAGGAAACAAGGAAGGAGGGAGGGAGAAAGGAAAAGAGGAAGGGAGGAAGGAAGGAAAGAAGGACAGAGGAAGGAAGGAAGGAAGGACAGACGGAAGGAAGCAAGGGAAGAAAGAAGGAACAGTCAAAACAGACAGGGTCAATTTGACCCGGGAGGACGACAGGAAGGTTAATGTAACAGATGAGACATCAGAGAGGATCGATGTATCTAACAGCTGCGTCTCTCCTTCAGATGGAGGCGTTGTTCGGCAGTCTACCGGAGATGTTGGACTTCCAGAGAGTTTTCCTCCAAACGCTGGAGGAGAGAATCGCTTCCTGTCCGAACTTCAGCAGCCTGGATACGCCCGAACAGTTCAAGGTGAGTCATCAGTGCTGCTGTCTGGCCTCATATGAATCTGTTTGTGTGGGTTTACGCCCTCGTCACCTCAGCGATGTTCATCACACTTCCTGTTTCCTGCTCTCAGAAACTCCTCTTCTCGTTGGGAGGATCTTTTCTCTACTACGCCGACCACTTCAAGCTCTACAGCGGCTTCTGCGCCAACCACATCAAAGTACAGAAAGTTCTGGAGAGAGGTGAGACTCATGTTTCATCTGATAGTCTAGACCAGGGGTGTCAAACATGCGGCCCGTGGGCCAGATATGGCCCGCCGAGGGGTGCGATCCGGCCCACTTGCCATCCAGTGCTTTTTTCCTTCCTTCCTTCCTTCTGTCTTTCCTTCCATCTGTCCTTCCTTCCTTCCTTTCTTCCTTCTGTCCTTCCTTCCTTTCTTCCTTCTGTCCTTCCTTCCTTTCTTCCTTCTGTCCTTCCTTTCATCTGTCCTTCTTTCTGTCCTTCCTTCCATCTGTCCTTCCTTCTTTTCTTCCTTCTATCCTTCCTTTCTTCCTTCTGTCCTTCCTTCTTTTCTTCCTTCTGTCCTTCCATCACCCTTCCTTCCTTTCTTCCTTCTGTCCTTCCTTCCTTTCTTCCTTCTGTCCTTCCTTCCTTTCTTCCTTCTGTCCTTCCTTCCTTCCATCTGTCCTTCCATCCTTTCTCCCTTCCTTCCTTCTGTCTGTCCGTCCTTCACTATCTCTCTTTCCTACCTTTCTTTCCTCCTTCCTTTTGCCTGTCTTTCCTTCCTTCCCTTCTTATTTCCTTATTTCCTTCCTTCCTTCCTTATTTCCTTCCATCTTTTTAATGGTCCGGTCCACATGAGATCAAATTGGTCTGTATGTGGCCTTTGAATGAAAATGACTTTGACAGCCCTGGTCTGCACACTAGCAAAATGTCAGATTAAAGAATAGTTGGATCTTGTTGCTCCTTTGAGACGTTTAAACCTTTAAATCTTCACGTCGTTCCTGCAGCGAAGACGGACGCAGCCTTCAAACAGTTCCTGGAGGCCAGAAATCCGACCAATCAGCACTCGTGTACGTTAGAGTCGTACCTGATCAAACCTGTCCAGAGAGTCCTGAAGTACCCGCTGCTGCTCAGAGAGCTGGTGTCTCTGACCGACCCCGAGAGCCCCGAACACACACACCTAACAGGTAACACACACACACACACACACACACACACTTGCATCATCAGTAATCAATCTTCGGTGTCACCAGCAGCCATTGTTATTTATTTGTACCTGTGTGTGTGTGTGTGTGTGTTTCTCTCCTCGTGTCCACACAGAGGCGCTGAGAGCGATGGAGAAGGTGGCGAGTCACATCAACGAGATGCAGAAAATCTACGAGGATTACGGCTCCGTGTTCGACCAGCTGGCCGCAGAGCAGAGCGGACCTGACAAACAGGTAAAAATAAGGAGGGAAGGAAGGAAAAGAGGGAGGAAGGAGAGAAAGAGGGAAGGAAGGAAGGAAAGGAGAGAAGAAGGAGGGAAAGAGGGGAGGAAGGAAGGAAGGAGAGAAGGAGGGAGGGAGGAAGGACAGACTGAATGAAGGAAGGAATGAAGGAAGGAGGGAGGAAGGAAAGAGAGAAGGAGGGAGGGAGGAAGGACAGACTGAAGGAAGGAAGGAAGGAAGGAAGGAGGGAGGAAGGAACGTAGGGTGGAGGAAAGAAAGAGAGAAGGAGGAAGGAAGGAGGAAGGTAGGAGGGAGGAAAGAAAGAGAAAAGGACGGAGGGAGGAAGGAAGGAAGGAAGGAGGAAGGTAGGATGGAGGAAAGAAAGAGAAAAGGAGGGAGGGAGGAAGGAAGGAAGGAAGGAGGAAGGTAGGGGGGAGGAAAGAAAGAGAGAAGGAGGGAGGGAGGAAGGAAGGAAGGAGGGAGGAAGGAACGTAGGGGGGAGGAAAGAAAGAGAGAAGGAGGGAGGGAGGAAGGAAGGAAGGAGGGAGGAAGGAACGTAGGGGGGAGGAAAGAAAGAGAGAAGGAGGGAGGGAGGAAGGAAGGAAGGAGGGAGGAAGGAACGTAGGGGGGAGGAAAGAAAGAGAGAAGGAGGGAGGGAGGAAGGACAGACTGAAGGAAGGAACAGTCAAACAGGCGGGGTCAGTTTGACCCGGGAGGAACAGGAAGTTAATTAGTTTCAGTAATAATAATAATTTATTTGAACGTCTTCAGGTGACGGAGATCTCGATGGGGGAGTTCCTGGTCCATTCGTCGGTGGTCTGGTTGAACCCGCTGCCGTGTCTGGGCCGACTGAGGAAAGAACCGGAGCTCACGCTGTTCGGTACAGAGACACAAAAACACTCCGAGTCACAATCAGAGTCAAATATAACTGAACTCACGTCTGAGTAACGCGACTGTTTCTGTGTTTCAGTTTTCAAACGAGCCGTCATCCTCGTCTACCGAGAGAACAGCAAACTGAAGAAGAAGATGGTGAGTGGGAGCTTTTAAAGGACCTTCGTGTCGTCCTCCCGGGTCAAATTGACCCCGTCTGTTTTGACTGTTCCTTCCTTCCTTCCCTCCTTACTCCTTTCCTTCCTTCCTTCCTTCCTTCCTTCCTTCCTTCTCTCCTTACTTCCTTGCTCTTTTCCTCCCTCCCTCCTTACTCTTTTCCTTCCTTCCTTCCTTCTCTCCTTACTTCCTTCCTCTTTTCCTCCCTCCCTCCCTCCTTACTCCTTTCCTCCCTTCCTTTCTTTTTTCCCCCCTCCCTTCCTCCTTACTCCTTTCCTTTCCTTCCTTCCTTCCTTCTTTCCTTCCTTCCTTCCACATTCCCTCCTTCCTCCTCCCTTCCTGCTTTCCTTCCTTCCTTCCTCTTTTCCTCCCTCCCTCCCTCCTTACTCCTTTCCTTCCTTCCTTCCTTCCTTCCACATTCCCTCCTTCCTTCTTTCCCCCCTTCCTCCTTCCTTCCTTCAGTCCTTCCTTTCTCCTGTCCTTCCTTGACCTGAGCACAACAGGAGGGTTAAACCAGCAAGCAGGTGTCCATATGAATGTGTAGATTTCGAGGAGACTGTGATCAACATTTTTTACCATTTTCTGACCAAACAACTAAAACATCAATTAATCAAGACAATAATCTACAGATTCATAGATAATGAGAATAATCATGCAGTCCTAAAACAAACCATTAAAACTCCACATTAGACCTGTTTTTGTAACCGTCTGTCTCCTGTCAACAGTCCGGCTCCCGCTCAGCTGATCTGGACCCCTTCAGGTTCCGCTGGTTAATCCCAGTGTCAGCGGTGCAGGTCAGACCGGCCAACATCACAGGTCAGTGACCAATCACACGCTTTCTCTTTGTATGGGTCTGATGGGACGATGTGAGTGTTGCTCTGACACACGCTCTGTGTTGTGTTTTCAGGCTCGGAGCAGCCGTGTGTGTGGGAGCTGGTTCACTGCAGGTCAGAGGTGGAGGGGCGGCCGGAGACGGTGTTCCAGCTGTGCAGCAGGTAAAAACATCCACACTGAGGATCCCAGCTGTTCACACCATAAACATTATATAATCCTTTACTCCATCTGTAATAACAAATGAATAATAATGAATAGGAGTTACTTTTTTTATTAGGCCATTACCCAGTTGGTGTGCCGAAAGATTGAGACTGATATGTTGCCAATCAGCGAGGGTTAGTTCATAAGGAAGTCATTATTGAGAGCTAGTTCGGTACCACAATCCCAAGTACATTTTGCCCTTAAGAGCTACTGTTATTGAAAACTCTTTAAAAACTAATTTTTTCTTTTTTTTTTAATATTCTTTTTATTGTTTTTTCAGATATGTGAACAAACAACAACAAAACATACAAAACAACTAAAAATCCCACCCCAAACTAACATTGAGTGCTGGGTTAGGGTTAGGGTTAGAAATAAATAAATAAGCAAATAAGTAAGCAAGTAAAAAAAAACAAAAAGTCCTCATCTTCCAGGGACCGATGATGAGTTCAAGTTTCTGTAGGAAGGAGTGCAATGGTTCCCAGATCCTCCAAAATCTGTCCGATTTGCAAGTAAGGTCATGAGTCAGTTTTTCAAGAGGAATAAGAGCAGAAATCTGTCCTATCCACATGTCGACTGTAGGGACCTGAGGAGCCGACCACCGCAGCTAGATACGTTTTTTAGCCAGAAATATGAAAACTAATTTTAGGAGAAGAAGGACGACCCAGTTCTTCCCCTCTTTGACCTGAGCTGTGTGTCATTGTGTTTCAGTGGTTTGGAGACGAAGGCCGGCGTCCTGCGAGTCCTGCGCTCCCTCCTCAGAGACCGAGCACCCACCGGCTCCTTGAGGAGGACCAAACTGTCCACAGCAGAGAGAGGCGGCTCCTGGAGGAGAAGGCAGCAGCGTAGTCGCTCCGACAACCAAAGGACTCCTCATCACCAACCGGACGAGAGCACCAGGTTGATCATGGGAGACACCTGCTCGGAGCCGCTGTTGCCCAGCCACGCCGCCTCCTCCGCGGGGAAGAGGAGCCGACTCTGCTCCCTGACCAGCGACCTGGAGGCTCAGCTGCAGCGGCTCAACTTCAGCGAGGAAGACGCAGAGCAGAGGGACGACGAGAAGAGACGGAGTTCCAGGAGAGATCAGCTGGATGTCAACATGCTGGAGAGAGACTTCAGCGTTCAGAGCATGACGTCGATCATCAACGAGGACTGTTTCTACGACGCCATGCTGGGAATCCAAAAGACTGCTGTTCCTTCACTACAGGGCTAAAGCTAACATAGAGAAGATTTCTGCTGGCTTTAAAGGACCAGTGTGTAAGATTTAGTGGCAGATATGGAATATAATAGTCATAAATGTGGGTTTATTAGTGTATAATCCATAGACTGTATAGAAGAAATGGACGTAACATCCGTGACGTCACCCATTGGTTTGTGGACTGCTGCTCGGAAGCCAATAGTTTCGAATCTAGGCAGCGCCATCTTGAAAATTTCAGGTGCATGCTGGGAAAAATAAAAACACAGATTCTACTTATATGGGCATGAGGCGGAGCCATGGAGAGCGGGGAGGTTGCAATTGGTTGTGAGGGCTGGATCTCGAGGCCATTGTGCAATCAACCTGTCAATCAGGACGTAGCCACGCCCTAATGCATACCCTGCTTTATCATCAAATATAAAATCAGGGAGGCCAAAATGTCCCAAATGAACATCATACTGCATTGAAGAAGGCTTTAAACTAGCGATTGAGACCATAAACACATTTTGAAAACGTTTACTGAGGTTAGAAATCAAGTGAGAAGTTGGTGAATTCTCCATTGACTTGTATAGAGACGGTCGCCCCCTGGTGGCCTTTTGATAGAATGCAGCTCTAAGTTACTTCCACGTTGGCCTCATTTCAGAGGACCAGAACTCCCCGCCTGGTCCTTATACATGCTTGAAGGGTTAGGGGGAGGGATTCACTCGGCTGCAATATACAGCCTCACCACTAGATGCCACTAAATTTTACACTCTGGACTTTTTAAGTGTGTGAAGTGACGTCACACTGAGCAAAAAACTCCACTCTGGTAGACAAAAACCTCTCCGCACAATAATTTGGGATGACAAGAAATCCTGAGGTCACATCCAGCTGCTTCACAGTCTTTTCATTTTAATTTCCTGCTTTTGCAAATCATTCTCCAGTGTCTCAAACATCTCACATTCATAAAGTTAGGGAACTAAAATATCACAAGAAGAAAAGAAAATAAAAACAGAATGGTAAATGTTTGTGCTATCTATTAACACTGGATCCTACATTTCCCATAATGCAGCTGTCTGGTAAACAGCCAACATCTCTCATCACACTTCACACCTCCAGATTGTAAAACACAATTTTTTATTTTTTTTTACCTCAAGGGTTGGCTCTAAAAAGTTGTAGAAGAAAAGAGTAAAAAAATTAATATTTTGAGATAAAAGTTGTGATGTTATGATAAAAAAATTATAATTTTACAAGTAAGAAGAAAAAAGCATCAGTATCAGAAACACATCACGCTCTCTATCTGATGTGATTCAGCTGTTTTTGAAATATATATTCATCCTTCCTTCCTTTCTTCCTTCTGTCCTTCCTTCCTTTCTTCCTTCTGTCCTTCCTTCCTTTCTTCCTTCTGTCCTTCCTTCCTTTCTTCCATCTGTCCTTCCTTCCTTTCTTCCATCTGTCCTTCCTTCCTTTCTTCCTTCTGTCCTTCCTTCCTTTCTTCCTTCTGTCTTTCCTTCCATCTGTCCTTCCTTCCTTTCGTCCTTCTGTCTTTCCTTCCATCTGTCCTTCCTTCCTTTCTTCCTTCTGTCTTTCCTTCCTTTCTTCCTTCTGTCCTTCCTTCCATCTGTCCTTCCTTCCTTTCTTCCTTCTGTCCTTCCTTTCATCTGTCCTTCCTTCCTTCTGTCTTTCCTTCCATCTGTCCTTCCTTCCTTTCTTCCTTCTGTCCTTCCTTCCATCTGTCCTTCCTTCCTTCCTTCCTTTCTTCCTTCCTTCCTTCTGTCCTTCCTTTCATCTGTCCTTCCTTCCTTCTGTCTTTCCTTCCAACTGTCCTTCCTTCCTTCCTTTCTTCTGTCCTTCCATCTGTCTTTCTGTCCTTCCTTCCATTTCTTTCCTTCCATCTGTCCTTCCTTCTGTCTTTCCTTCCATCTGTCCTTCCTTCCTTTCTTCCTTCTGTCCTTTCTTCCTTCTGTCTTTCCTTCCATCTGTCCTTCCTTCCATCTGTCCTTTCTTCCTTCTGTCCTTCCTTCCTTTCTTCCTTCTGTCCTTCCTACCATCTGTCCTTCCTTCCTCTCTTCCTTCTGTCTTTCCTTCCATCTGTCCTTCCTTCCTTTCTTCCATCTGTCCTTCCTTCCATCTGTCCTTCCTTCAAGTAAAATCTTTTTTTATAATAGCATCACAACTTTTTATCAGACTATTTCAACTTTATACTTGAACTTGTTTTTCTTTTCTTCACAGTTTTCTAAAATTTAAAACCAGCTCAGCTCATCAACACTGAGGAGTCACATAAATATCATTTTGTGTTTTAGATTTAAAAAAAACCCTCAAACCTGCAAAACATTTTCAGGAAGGATGTATTTTTTTATTGTTTTTTTTTAAATGTTCTCATTTGTTTTTCATATTTTGGTCCCGGGAAATTTTTTTAAAAGAATAAAACATGAGAGGATTTAATGAGGTTTTATAGACGATGATGAACGACGGAGGAATCTTTTCTTCCCTGTCAGTTTTGTGTTTTATAATAAAATCACTCAGTCAATGTTTCAAAAAGGACCAAAAACCAGAGGAAGTTAACAAACTGTCTGATGGAAATCTTCTTTGTTTTATATTTGACTTCATTTCTACTGGAAGATTTCAGACGAATGTTGTTTTTATTGTTTTTTTGCACTCAGCTGCCTGAACTCTTCTGTATTTTGTATCTCCAGCTGTGATCATGCTGTACATATTTGTCTCTGTATAGTATTTTTGATTCTGTGTAACAGACAAAAGCAGTTTTTAGTGAATCTCTGGAGCTGCTGGATTGGACTGAAGCCTTTTTGTATTATCTGTATTTATATATTTTTCTCGTGTGTTTTCTGTATTTCCGTGTTGTGTTTGAGGTCGTAGGAAAAAAAACGAGAGTTTCATTTTAAATGAAAAACTCCTCAAGTTATTTTTATTTACTGTTAAAGTATTTTTTTGCGTTTGGTAATTTATTTTCTTAAATATTTGTGTACGTCTTTTTAATAACTTGATGCTGTTAAAATCCAATAAATGACAAAATATTTAATTAAACTTGATTTATTTTTCATCGCTTTTATTCTTTCAACACTGCGTTCAGTCTTTTGTGTCCCGCTCTGAAAAACTACCACGAAAACATGAATCTGCAGTCCGTATTTATTCACATTTAATATCCTGTTTCCCTAAACACATTAAACTCTTAATGTTCAGAAAAGATAAAAAGTTAAACTTCTACTTTTTTGGACAGCTGCCAGCAGTATGTGTAATAAATATTCCTTTTTTTCTATCCACAATTTTTTCTGGAAAACACCAAAGAATGACAGCTGGAGACTAAATGCTTTTATCTAGAGACATTTGTGAAAATCATCTACTGTTTATTGTCCACGTCTGCAGCATTTGGATGTATTCAGATCAGTGCTAGATGGGTTTCCAGGAAAGAATTAGTCTTTAAGTCAGGGTTCGAAACCCATATGACACTAAAAAAACAAAGTGAATTTCTGATCTTTGTCAAATACAGTGAAATATAACTTACTTATATAACTTTCTCACATTTGTTGTTGATGGTTAACAGAATAAAACAACTGTTTCTGTGTCCTCAGTATTGAAGCGAGCCATCGTCCTCATTTATTGAGAGAACAGGCTTTAAAGGATGGATTCCCATTTTTTAGGCCTGTCTTAAAACAGTAGTCAGGTTTCCATATGAGCAGTGAAAAAAGTTTTCCTCTCTGTAATCATTCCTCCTGTCAATAGTCATTTAATATTTTTATAGAGAGCACGTTGAGCTGTGGTGGAAGTATAGTAACAAAAAGACTTGGTTACTAAAAAGACTGTAACGCTGAAACATAGAAGATGAAGATTTGACTCATTTGGACGCTGAAGCTTCATATTAGCTTCAGATCAACTTTAACATTTAACATTTTTTTTAACAAAAGGAGGACTGTGGATTTTGTCCTCCATCATTTACATTGTAAGTTCATTATGATCAAAACCAGGTTTCAATCTTCATTTGTGCTATTGTCATTGTGACTGTTGTTTAAAGACAAACTTGAAAAATGGTGAACCCATCCTTTAACCCTCAAACAGCCCTGTTGTGAAGTATGAGGACCAACATGTCCTCACAGAGACAGCAATATAAGTACACACACACACACACACACACACACACCTAAGTGTTCAGTGTTTGAACTGCAGGAATGTGCTGATCTGCGTTTCACCTGCAAACACACTAACACACCTGACACGCTTTGTTTCCAAAAGATCACAACCAACTCTGAACTTGTGTGTGTGTGTGTCTCTCTCTCTGTGTGTGTGTGTGTGTGTGTGTGTGTGTGTGTGTTTGTGTGTGTGTGTGTGTGTGTGTGTGTACATGTGGTTGTGTGTTTATCCTCAGTAAACTGTAGGAGGATGAACATGTCACATCGCTGTCTGCTGGTGAGTTTCTACAATTTCTTCTTTTAACGCTTTATGTTATTAAAGGGCCACTTCACATTTTTATCGCTAAAATCAAACATCAGATTTTAATAGTATAACACCTTTGTTCAGGTTACAATTCAAAATGCAGTAAGCTGATAATAACACATAAACTATATGAGACTAATGCACAGGAGAAGTAAAAATGATAACGTGGTAATAAAAACCAATAAAATAAAAAATGAAGGGCAATAATGAAAAAAACCGATAAGTGTAAAAAAAAAAATTGAAAACATGAAAACTGTCAAATAAATAACTAAATAAATTAATTAAAATCATAACACATAAAAAAATGGGGTGGCTTCTGTGAATTTGTGTAAATTAATGATCAATTCAGTCAAATTAATAGTAAAAAATAGTATAAATAATAAATAAATACACAATTACATTACGAATTCAAGAGTTTTTGTATTTTATTTAGCATTATTTATCTACAGTATATTGAATATTTTCTTCCTCAAAAAAAAAATATATGCAAATATAAAATAAATTTATGAAGGTAAGAGCACAATGTACTTTATTTCTCATTATCTACAGTATTAAATATTTTGTGCCTCGAGGATGGAGAGGTCCCATAATATTATGATAGACTTCATCCATACTGCACACTCCTAATTTAAATATCAATATATGTGTGTGTGTGAGTGTGTGTGTGTGTGTGTGTGTGTGTGTGTGTGTTCGGCTGAGATAAAGCGGTTCATTTATATTCCCGTCTGCCTGCTGATTGATGACTGATGTAGCCTCGAGGGGGTTTTCTTTCTACCAGATGGTTTGATTCGGCTCCAAACTATTATCACCGTGACTGTGGAGGTCAAAGGTCAAACTGCCTGTTTTAATGTGAAGCTAATTTCAGGCGGATTGGATGAAAGGTTGGAGAGTCAGAGGCTTTTTTTATGGAGTGGGAGTTAATCCATGTAGAGGAATGAGTTCTTCTGATACGACATTTGATCCAATGTGGCGGGAAATTGATTCAAATTAAAGCTTCTGCACTATCATCGCCTCTGTAATGAGTCACTTTATATCAAAATTAGAAATAAATAATATAAAGAAACATCCAGAATGAATCAAAGCTTGATTACATAATGGATTACATACAGTTAAATACAGTTCACAACTCTTCAGTTTATGTTAAAAAAAACTCACATGTATTCATTTTTTTATTAACCGCTCTGACAAAAATAAAAAATAGTAACAACTTTATTTGTAAAAACAAAAACTAGTATTAAACAAAAAGAAAATTAAACCATCTAAATATACATAAGAAAAAATAAAACCCATTTAATGATGTTAATAATCACATGATAATAAAACAGTGAAATTATGATACATACTGTAGAAGGCGTACTTCAGTAATCTAATATGAACTCTGTAAATCAGTGTGTGTGTGTGTGTGTGTGTGTGTGTGTGTGTGTGTGTACAGTCTTCTCCCAACGGACACAGACTCACCATCGGTCCTCATGAACCACATTAAGCCTATTAAAGTTTGTCCTCTATTCAACCAAAAAAGACAAAGTGTCAGACGTGAAACACACTGAAAGCTTTCCTGCTGCATTTCTATGTTGTCTGTAAAATACACTGAAGTACAATCTATAGCAGAGGTGTCAAACTCATTTTCATTCAAGGGCCACAAACCTCCCAATTTGATCTAATGTGGGTCGGACCATAGAAAGGAAGGAAGGAAGGAAGGAAGCACAAAAGGAAGGAAGGAAGGAAAGAAAAAAAGGAAGGCAGAAAGGGAGGAAGGAAGGAAAGAAGGAAGGAAAAGGAGAAGGGAGGAGGGAAAAGGAGAAGGAAGGAAGGACAAGTGGAAGGAAGGAAAGATGAAAGGGAGGAAGGAAAAGGAGAAGGAAGGAAGGACAAGTGTAAGGGAGGAAAGATGAAAGGGAGGAAGGAATGAAGGAAGGAAAGATGGAAGGATGGGAGGAAGGAAGGAAGGATAAGTGGAAGGAAGGAAAGATGGAAGGATGGGAGGAAGGAAGGAAGGAGAAGGAAGGAAGGATAAGTGGAAGGAAGGAAATATGGAAGGAAGGAAGGAAGGAAGGAAGGAAAGTGGGCCGAATTGGACCCCTCGGGCGGGCCGGTTCTGGCCCACGGGCCGCATGTTTGAAATCCCTGATCTATAGCTTTAAATCTGACTGTATTTACACAATATACTAATTTCTGACACTATCCATCATTAAAAAGCAACATATACAGTAAAAAGTGTTTGTTTTTTGCTCTAAAATAAAATATAGAAGAGTAGTATGTTTGATTTTGATTTGAAATATACGGAGGCCCTGAGGTGCAAAACTAAATATCACTGGACAAAATATGACAAAAGAAAATTGGAAAAAACAGAAATTATGTTTTCTGAAATATTTTTTTTCAAGGCTGCAGGAGATATTTCAGGTACTTCTGGTTCTGGAAGTAAAAATCTTAATTAATTTACACAGTTTGAGCTCTTACAGTTTGGATCAACACAAAAACTTTCCTGGTTAAATCATCAGAAGTTAACTACAACTCCCAAGATGCATTTCAGCAAGAAACAGCCAATCACAGAGCTTAGAATTTGGGCACATAATGCTGATAATGCAGAAGCTAAATATTATACTGTTGAGAAAACTGATTTTACAATCTGTAGATTCAATTCTGGGTCACTTTTTACTGAATTCATAACAATCTGATTCATGTTCACAGCTTCTTACTCAGAACCGAGGCTCATGGGTATTGTAGTATTCTTAGTGGTCCACAAAGATCACAGTCAAAATGTGATTTTTCAGAAACAATACAAGGATATATTACTATTACTGATTATTATATTATTCAGGAGAGTTTCTAAGCTCAACATTGAGGGGATCATTTAAAGAAAAATCTTAAATGATAATACAGAGAGAGGAAAACACTTCAGGAAGCAGCGGCCCTCATACGTCACAACTCTATATGTAGTCTACTGTAGGCCCAAAACCACCAACTGTAAAAAGAGAAAGAAAATTCAATACTATAAAACATTTTAGGGATCAGAGATTTCATAATTTATCTTATTTAACCTTCCTGTCATCCTCCCAGGTCAAATTGACCCCGTTTTGACTATTCCTTACTTCCTTCCTTCCTTCCTCCCTCCCTCTTTCTTTCCTTCCTTCCTTCCTTCATCCTCTCTTTTCTCCCTCCCTCCCTCCTTCCTTCCTTCCTTCCTTCCGTCCTTCTTTCTTTACTCCGTCCTTCCTCCCTCCTTTCCTTCCTTCCTTCCTTCCTTCTTCCTTGACTCGAGGACAACAGGAGGGTTAATGTATTTCACTCTTTTAATAATTACAGAGGCCTATTTTTGCATTTTTTTAAAACCAAACCTAAAACCAATGTCAAATATGAAATCCCCAAAACAAACAAACCAACAATTAAAAGATAAAATAAAAAATAATCTGCTGTTGCACATCCAAACTCACACCTGAACATTTTAAAATCAGGCGTATTAGTTCATAAAATAATGAAACAAACACACAAACTGGAGCAAAATCTCTCAAGCTGAACAATAAGAACATAAATCTTTCCGCTGCTCGGTGATCAGAAGCCAGACACGATGTTAAAAAAGATGCAAACATTTGATGAAACACTCCCCAGTTTGTCCTCTGCAGCAGCAGGACGGAGGAGGCCCGCGGGCGTCGAGTCAAACCTCCAGAGTCCGCTTGTAATCGACTGCCGACTCGTTTCACATCAGCGAGCGACCCGACGGAGCAGCTGGATATTAACACGAGTTGTTCAGTATGTGGGACAAAGTGTGACCACGATCACAGGAGGTCTGAACACTGCAGCAGGATGTGAGTTATGATACAAGTCGAGTTAAAGGAGCATACCGCTGATTTTATATAGCGGAGCTCATTAATGAAACATCACTAATATATATATTCTCCTTATCCTTACTTATTATAGCTGGAATGATTAGTCTGTCTAAAGTCTACACACTAGTCTACTGTATGTATGATTATTTTGTGTGTGTATACTGTATGAGGGGGCTTCTTCTTCTTCTTTTTAAATATATGCACATATAGACGACACATACCTAAGCATGTTCCTAAAATGAATGTAGAAAAAAAGTGTGTATACTGTATGAGGGGGGTTTTCTTTAAATTTGTTAAATATATGAACATGTAGACGACACATACCTAAGCATGTTCCTAAAATGAATGTAGAAAAAAAGTGTGTATACTGTATGAGGGGGGTTTTCTTTAAATTTGTTAAATATATGAACATGTAGACGACACATACCTAAGCATGTTCCTAAAATGAATGTAGAAAAAAAGGCTTCATCAGCAGAAAATCAAAATAAAACAAAAACATACCTAACATACCAAAACCAGAAAACCCATTTTGAGCCAATCCGCAGCCTAAAAAAGTAATTCTCAAAAAAATGGCCTCTCTTTTGTAGTTAAAAAATGATGCTTCAAGGGTAAAAATATAAATAAAGTGTATAAAAATATATATTTACATATAAATATTCATGTCCTTTTTATAGTATGTTCTCTGATATTTTAAATCCATCATTCAGCAGGACTCATTTCACAATATCCCACCTTCAAAATTAATCTAATTTTGTTCTTCATTCTTACTAAAATCCATTTAAAAGAGTCGACTGATACACAGAAAGGTATAATTTGTCTGTATTTAGTTGTTGTCTTTTAGTGGCTTTAAATATAAATGCTTTTTTATGTCATTCTTCTTTTGTAACCATCAAATCTTTGAGTTAAAGGGCCGCAACAGAAACAGAGTTATTATATCTGAATAATAGTTTGTGTGAATAAAGCGAACATTTTCTAAAAAAAAAAAGGTTTTTTCATTAATTATGTTTCGTTACGTTTTGGGGTCTATGTTAAATTTTCTGTTTATGTCTGACTCATTTTATTGTTTGTTTATGTGAATTTTCTTTCACTATATAGAAAATGTATCAAACAGCTTCTCAAAACAAGAAAATGTTCTGTTTTCTGACAATTTAACAATAATTTGATTTGGTTTTTTGTGATATAAATAACAGTAAACTAAAGATGTTTGGATTCTGGTCAGGTGATCAGATAAAATAAGACATTTGAAGACATATTTTTTACTATTTTATAAAAAACCTTGTACACTATATTCTGTATTCTCTGTTTTTATGTAGTTAAAATACATTCCTCACCAAATCTCAGAGAAACACAAATTCACATCATCAGTTTAAAGACAGAAATGTTAAAGAGTCCCAAAGGCTCCACAAAACCCTTTTCTAATGTTTCTCATTTTATCAATATATATATTTAAGCAGAAAAAAACAGTGAAAACATTACCAGCTGTGGGTCTGACTCAGTTTATAAAACAGTTTTATAAAATAGTGTGGTACTGGTGTTGTTAAATGTCTCCCTGTGTCTTTATAATGCTGTTCTTGATTTAATTGCATCAGCAGGTATTGACTTTTTAATCAGCGGGTCAGTCTAGACTATTTCAGCTTTTTAAATGACTTCAGCAGCTCCTGAGAAACACTGACGTCCTCTTAGTGTGAGTCCAGAATCACTACAGCAAATTATAAACACATATAAACTCAAAAAAAAATATGAATTCATTAACAAAATCTGTTTTAAATTGTGTTTGTATAATAACTAAAATAAAAGCTGTACATGTAAAGTGATGGAGGACACACTTCAGACTTTTGTGTGTGTGTGTGTGTGTGTGTGTGTGTGTGTGTGTGTGTGTGTGTGTGTGTGTGTGTGTGTGTGTGAGAGAGAGAGAGAGAGAGAGAGAGAGAGAGAGAGAGAGAGAGAGAGAGAGAGAGAGAGAGAGAGAGAGAGAGAGAGAGAGAGAAAGCCACTTTAAGTTCAAATTATGTGTTTATCTCGAGAGGCTGATTATCATTTTAATGTTCCTAAAGCCTGGAGGTAATCATCTAAATCTGAGGAGTCACATGATGATTAAACGGACAACTGAGAAAATTCATTAAATGTACCGAGCGTAACACATCTGCCCACATTAAGGCTGTAATGTGATGTCACAAGTACTTAGCGCTTCATTTTAAGAGGCGACAATCCCAAAAAACTGCTGTTTATTTCTGACGACTGTACAAAACCTCCATTAGAAATCTGCCCATTTTAAAGCCGCAGTAACTGCTGGTTTGTCGTTTATGATGACATCACCGCTCTGTCCTGTGGGAAAGTCAATCCTGCTTATTTGTTATTTATTATAGTATCAACATAAAAACTTTAATTACCCAGTGTTGATGGTTAAAATGACGCCTGCAGAGTCTTTAAATCGTGTATTTTCTCACAGAGGATCTGGTTGGTGAGTTGGGGGGGGGATAAAAAAAAAAAAAAAAATGGTGTTTATTGTTTTCGGTTTGGTGAAAGCAAGCTCGTGTCTGTGCAGGTCTGCAGCTGATAAGACCCAGACTGAAGGATTATGGTAATAACAGGCTGCCACTGACTGACTGCTGGGTCCCATCACTACAGAGCGGGTGGGTGGGCTCCGGACGCTTATCACGGTGTTGCAGAGGGTGATTCTTTCATACAGTCACATGACGGGGGCGACACCTTGATTCCCACTGCAGACGTACAAAGGACAGCTCAGCGGTTTTTATCACCAAAAAACGAGGACGAAAATGACGAAATGACGACCCGATGGTGCATGTTGATTGTTTCAAAAGCACAAATTATCCTGTCAGTCACCTGAAATACGACTGATTTTGTAAGTGAAGGACTCTGACCAGCAGATAATATCAGTAATAGTCAATAATGAGCTTTTAAGAGAGGCGGTGTCGCATTTTTTCAGGAGGGTCGTAAAACTCAAGCGAGGTGACAAAAAACCCCAATCTAAGTAGTGTCATTTAAAGAAAACAATAAAAACAATCATTGCCTGGTTTTCAGGTGAACGGCTTCTTTCGTGTGGTCAAAAGGCGAGAAAATGAAGCGTTCGTGCACGTCGTACAACGCCATCAACTCATCTGATAAGAACGCTGCTCTGCGGCTCCTTCAGGAGAGCCGGTGACCTTCAGGTTAGAAAAACCTGTTTCCTGAAACCCACTTTGGTCAGTTTGTATGAAGGTTTTTTATTCTATTCTGAACGAGCTCATACAGTAGGAAAAAAATACAAAAGGACTCCTAGTGCATCTTTTCCAGGACGCAGAATGGGATGAAACTGTATGTACAGTTGCCAAGGAGACAGCAGGCGGAGGGGTAGTTAGAGGCTGTTAACCCACACACCCTGTGTTTTCATTCACACACTCTGCTCTGTCCTCAGGAATCACTTCAGGAGACGCAGCCAGACATTAAAAGCAGGTAAGACTCCAGATTCATACGATTTAACTTTAAAAATCAGGTTTTTTACCCTTTTGTTGAAGGTGTTTAACTCCCTTAAGAGATCAGGATTGAATAAATTAGAAGAAATAACTTAGTTTTTCCTCTTGCAGTGAAAAAGCATCTCAGAAACAATAGAGCCAAGGGATGCTGCAGCTTTAAATGGACATAATTGAGTGTCAATGATCACCACATCAGCTGCAGAGTAACTAATGCAGGCAATCAGCGAGCTCACACATGCTTGCCCTCCTAACACACAAATCTAAAAAAAGGCAAACAAAAGCTCGGCAGCCTCAGCTGTGTGTCCGTCACGCTCCCACGCTCACTTCAATTTTCATTTCTCCTCTGGTTGCAGCCCGCTGGAGCCGGCGCAGAGGAATTATCTGCTGTCAGGACTTGTCCGGGACGCCGCCGCACCAACAGGGACCCGAAGCTGGGACGAGGAGGGAGGGAGGGAGGGGGGGGCTGAGACATGCTGTCCACCGCCATTCAGATCCTGGCGTTCGCCTTGGCACTCCTGGGCGTCCTCGGTGCCACCGTGGCCACTCTGCTACCCAACTGGAAGGTGAGCTCCAACGTCTGGTCCAGCATCATGACCCCCATCTCTCAAATGCAGGGTCTTTGGATGGACTGCGTCTGGTACAGCTCCGGCGTCTTCAGCTGCACCATGAAGAACTCGGTGCTGTCACTGCCGGCGTATCTGCAGACCATGAGGGCCGGCATGGTCCTGTCATGCATCGTGGCATTGTTTGGACTGTGCCTCGCCTCCCTGGGGCTCAAATGCACCCGGTGGGGGGGTAGTCACCGAGCGAAGGGACACACCGCCATGGCTGCAGGGGGTTGCTTCATCCTGGCCAGCGCTCTATGCCTTGTCCCCGCATCTTGGTTCACCAACGAAGTCATCACCACCTTCCTGACCACCGATCTGCCGGACAGCAGCAAATATCAGCCTGGAGGAGCTCTATGCGTCACGTTCATCTCCGCCGGCTTCCTCTTGGCTGGGGGAGTCATTTTTTGTTTGTCGTGTCCAGGAAGAAGAACAACAACAACGGACTACCCTTCCCCGTTTGACCCTAACAGAAGTCTGCCATACGGAGAGGAGCAACGGAGGCGGGAGCCGAAAGCGGAGTGCAAACATTCGAAAAACAGGCTAAACAAAACAGTTAAACTGCAGATGGACGAGGTGAAGCGGGAGAAACCTCCTCAGGAGAAACCGGAACAGGATAAAGAGCAAAAGAGCTACTCGTCTCCTTCCAAACTCCCTCCAAAAGACATCAAGGACAGCTACAGCCTCCAGGAGTACGTTTAATCCTCATGGCTGGCTGAGTGGGGAAATGTGGAGTTTTCAGCTGAGGCTTTTTCTGGCTCATGGGGAAGGGGGAGGTGGGCTGGGGGAGGTGGAATAATTACCAAATGTTGGGAATGACAGATTGTGGATACAGCTGAATGTCTCCGAAAAAAAAGAAAGAGAGAGAGAGAGAGAGAGAGAGAGAGAGAGAGAGAGAGAGAGAGAGGGAGGAAAAAATACACTGCTCCAGCTCCAAATCCTTTAAAAACTGCTGCAGCTTTCTCATACCAAAGAGCTGAACCTGCTGATCATTTTAAAAGAAAATCACAGCTCTGACTGGAACTGAAAAGCCATCATTTTCCAGCTGTGGATGCCGTCTGCCTTCTGAGATTAACTCATGTTCAAACAGAGCCGACCCAAAGCTTTCTGTGGCCGCCGAGCAGGATCTGACTTCCCGACACCAACAACATGCAAACAAAGTGGAAAAGACATTATTATCATTACAAATAGTACAATTACAATCACTTAAAAAGAAAAAAAAGTATCTGGTTAAACTTAGATAATACAGATTTTATATTATTACTGTTTATGTGACAAAGTGTAAAAGAAACAGATTTTAAGATACATGCACTGATTTTGTTGTAGCACTCTTAAAACCTGAGCTCCTTTAGGTACCTCAGTTTAATGTGGCTAAAATATATATTTACTACAAGCTAGAATTAGTCAAAGTAATAAAAAATAAACTATTGTCATACAGTACATCAAACAATTACAAATTCCCAAGTCAAAGAAATACAGCAAAGAATGTTTATCTGGAAATGTAAAAATCCACATTAAGCTTTTTCACCTATCAATATTAAAAGTATATTAAATATTCAATATTGCTTTTAATTAATAGAAATGGCTCAAAATAGACGTCTTTTCAACTTAGATTTAAAACGAAGTCCAAAAATAAGTGGGGTTTAGAAGTGATAAAGTCTTCAGCGCCTTTTTGTAAAAGAAAAATAAGTAACAAAGGCTACAAAAGTGTGAAATTTAAGACTTTCGGCAATTCTGTATTATTTACTGTACATTCAAAAAGTGCAAGAGAAACAGAGTATACTGTAACTTTGAGATACACTCAATGATTTTGTCGTAGCTCAGCTAAAACTTCAAATTTGTTATCTCAGCTTTCAGATCTAATGAAACTACTTACATTTACTGAAAAGGTCATGAGATACAGTCAGAAAGCACAAAAAACCCCAGTAAGTGCACTTTGAGTTTATGATATTTAATGTGGAGGTTTGAGATTTGAATGTTATAAATGAAGTTTTACCTTTATTTATCTTGTTTATTTATATAAACGCTGACATGCTAATGTTTAGCAGGTAAAATGTTTGGTTTAACGTGTTAGCATTTGCTAATTAGCCGTAAACACAAAGTAACACCTGCAGTTTTTGATTCATAAACATTTGACTTGCTGGTTGTGCTAGATGAAAAGTCAGAGAATCACCAAAGTTTGTAGGATCCATCCTCTGAAGACTATGAATGTTTATACCAAATAAAATGACAACCCATCTGATAATTGTCAAGATATTTCACTCTGAGTGGTGAACATGTGCTATTAGCCATGCTGCTAGCAGTGCTAATAATAATAATACATCAGAATAACAATTAATACAGTGTGTCAGTCCACCACCTTATTATTTACCTTTATAATAATAAGTAGAAAACACTATGAAGTAAAAAGAAATTACTTATTTACTAAATTATTAAACAGGTTAGTTAAAAATACAGTGCTGTTGAGTCATACAACAAAATCTTGAAGTGTATCTTAAATTGTGACAAATAATTTGCATTTTCCACTCGTCCATATCCACACTAAGCCGGCTAAATTCTTAAATGCATCTTTCTCTATCTCCGCTTTGGGAAAATAGAGCTTTTTAGAAACTCTGTCATACTGCTGACAAAACATGGAGGCAGTAATGCAGTATTTCATTGGAAGAGGAGGAAGAAGATACAACAATAGTAACAACAATTCATCTTCTTGTCTACTTTGACAGCTTGTTCAGAGTTAAACCTTTCTCTGCTCAAACTGTTGTAACCTACTCTTAACACTGCTGTCGACTACTACTGTTTCTTCTTTGCTGGTTTTCTGTGGTTGACTTGCACATGCCTAGTAAGAGGAGAATTACCTCTTTTAGTATTTTAGTGTGGCTAAATATTTACAGAAACAAGCTGAAACTCCTGCTATGAATGCACATGTAGAATTAAGCCGGTTTAATGTAGACGTGGTTTTATTCACGTCGCCCCCTAGTGGCCAAAGTCACCTCTGTCTGTTTTGGATCAGCTCTGAACTCAGATTTTTTGGGAAACAGAGTGTCGGTGCATGCTGTCAGTGTTTAGATGCTGCTTACAGCTTATAGTTAGTGAATGCTGCTGTACTCAAGACTGTGCCTGAAGCAATAAACACATTGTTAAGCTTTTTAAATTTATCACGTAGATGAAGATTAAGACAACTCCAGATCCAAAGCGTCTGAACTACGGTATCCACTCCGTCTTTTCCTGTCAGTTCAGGGGGGAGGCGAGAGGTGCAACGCAGCATGGAGAGAGGTAATGATGCTCTTTGCTTTCCCATTATCCTCTCACCACGGCTGAATGCACACTGCACGCACACACACACACACACACACACACGCGCACACACACTGCACACACACACACACACACACCCTGTTTCAGCTGTATGAAAAGGACATCCAGTCATTTTCAGAATGTAACTTACAGCCTAATGGAGAATGCAGAATCCACCAGCGCTGTGCATATTTTGTGGGTGTGTGTCCTTTAACCTGAGGTGAGCTGTCAATCACACCTGCCAACGCTTCTTGGAAATAAAAAAAAAAGAAGAGAAGAGAAGGAGAAGAAGGAGAAGAGAAGAAATCGCAGAGCTGAACACCCACACTGCCTCTCAGGAAAACCTGCAACAGCAAAGATTCAGAGGTGAAAAAACAGTCGATTTGTCAGCACTGTGCTGAGATGTCTCTGTCGAACCTGACAGACACATTCAGGCACGAACTACAAATAAGCATGACTCAAGGACAAAACAGGCGTCATCAGATTCATTTGTGTGCTTCTGTGGGTCAATGTTGCTGTTTTTGCTGCTTTTGGACTCAAACTTCACCCCTACGGAAATTAAAAGACATGATTTTGTTTTGTTGACCACTGGACAGTTGTTAAGTGATAAGCAAAGGTTTGAAACACTGTCTGATCACAGAGAACATTTTTTTGAAACCCAAAGCTGACTAGTTTTTCCTTTGAGCTCAATGTGACCAGTAATATACAGGCTAGAATAAATTACAATGATAGAAGAAAAATCTATTCTGGTTATACTACAAATGTCCAGATCCCATATGCAAAGGATTTTTTTTATTTGAAAATGCACATTAAGCTTAAAACTAAAAAATATGTGTCTGTTTTTCACCTATTAATGTGATTTTCAACCATATCTGATCATAAGTTCAAGATCATCAGGTAAAGACTAGCTGACATTTTTCAGTGCTGTAGGTCTACAGCTCAAGAAAATAAGTAACAAGGGCTACAAAAGTAAGAGAAATGTAACCTCTATGTATTACTGTATCAGATGAAATAATGTATGGGGGGTGCTTTTAGCAGAATTAGCCATATTTTTAAATAGCCTGTTACAGGTAACTTGAAGTTCTCTAGATGTCTTATTGACTGTCAGTAGGTCATCTGTCTTTAGCAGTAATTAAAACTGACTATAAAAGTAGTTTTGATCTGAATTCTTCATCTGAGCTCTTTATTCAGTTTCTAGTGATCAAAGAATATGAGCAGCAGGTTATCTGACAACATTAATAACATTAATAATAAAGGCTAATGTGATGTGTTCTGACCAAATGCAAACAAACATTTGTGCATAGCATGATTACATAATGTCAATGCAAAGATGCGAGTTGACGCAAACTGGCGCCAGTCGGTGCGATATAGAGGCAAATATTTATCCGCAAAAATGCTTCAATGGTGTATCCATTGCTGTCTAGCTTACAGATAATGTATTATATATATTTTGACTGTTTGGGGCAAAAACACACAAATAATTCTGCAGCAAATTTCATAATTAATGCAACAGGAAAATTAACTTCCCATGTGGTCTGAGCAGCACAGTTGAAGATAAAACAAAAAAATGCAAAGTCAAAAGACGTGGCAATAGTCACGCTGAAACTCTACAGGTCATTGTTTGGTTTCTGTTATTGTTGGCTGGTTTCTGAGGTTTAATTTGTTGGCATTTTTTTCATTGGACACAATTTACTCCATATAAATACCATTACATCACTGTTCAATAATGAAAAGTAAACTGTTTAAAAGGGTGAAGATCATATTTTCAATTTCTGATTTGTTTTTTTGGAGCTAAACTCTCTTTGTTCATCTTTAAGATCAGAATGTAATTAATCCAGACCAGCTGAGAAACATCTGGATTCATGTTATCATTTTTTTCTGTAAACAAATAAAACTTAAATGAAAACTTCACTCAGCTTCGTTTTTGTTTTTGAATGTTTTCTCGTTGGCTTCTTGAATCTAGAAGTTCAAAACGGTGTCCCTGAATGCTCAACACAATGCAACACATGCAAAGAGATGATCTGCTAATAATCTGCTAATTTGGGATGTTTGTGTTTTCCGTATTTGCTTGTGTTCACATATTCTACATATTTTCAGCTCTATATTTATATTCTGGGGCTCCACTCAAATATCTTGATTCAAAAATCATCCAAACAACGTCAAACTTGGCACTACACTTACTCGTGCCCGTAGCAAGACACCTGTCACGTTTGAAATCAATCGGATGAACGGTTCGAGAGATATGCGAATAACAGACAGACAGACAGATGTTCCTGTCATTTATAGATAGATAGATAGATAGATAGATAGATAGACGGACAGATAGACAGATAGATAGATAGATAGATAGATAGACGGACAGATGGACAGATAGATAGATAGATAGATATCACCAGCTAACAACATGGTAACCAGCCCTAGATCATGAGGGGTTTAAAGGGGTGTCAGAGAATTACCTTGCCAGTATAATTTTAAGCGAGGAGATCTATAGACAGTCAAACATGTCACTTATTTCAGGTTCTTAGCTGCTTGCTTTTCATGGTTGTAAATAGAAGAAGAAGGCAGGAAAGTGAAGGGATAGTCACAGAGAGAGAGAGAGAGCTATAAACTGCAAACAGCTGTTTTTATGCACCTACCACTGCTAATTTTTATGGAGATTTGTTCATAAATTCAAAAAAATATTTAGCACTCTGCTAGTGTTAGACATTTGCATGATTAAATCACTTTTATTTTACTTCTGTGTAGTTAGTGTTGTCTCAAATCAAACAACGCACCTACCGGAAATGACGATAAGCTAGTTAGCAAGTTAGCAAGTTAACGTTACCATTCGGGTTATTGTTCATGGTACCAAATCAGTACTGCTGCTAAATTAACCCCAAAAAAACCTACTGATGGCTAATATCTGACAACAGTATAGTGGTGCTTAGTGCAAATACATGTATAATTCTGTTACATATCCAAGATGGCGACCACTGAGGGCAAGAAGTGTGCATAGTTCCACACTAAGCTATTGACGGTTTTGAGTGCACCATCAGGGTACTTCCATACTTCTCATTTATGACCTCAAAATATTAAGTGTAAGTAAGTGGTGCTATCACCTGCAGCATGCCAAGCCTCTTTCTGTTTTATTGAAAATAAATCCCACTGTTTGTGAGATTGTGAGTATGTTTAGATCCGCAAGAGAGCACTTAAAAAAAAAGACAAAACTTCTTGATGAAAATGAAATTGAATGTGCAGTTTGTGGTCTGAGGAGGCGGAGGTGAACGTGTCTTCTATCATGTGTGAGACGGGGGGATAATTCAACATGTTAACCACTGTACTGACATTACAGGAAACTACATGAGTTACTGTGCTTAGTCTGTGGCTCACATTCAGTCTTTCACTTTGTTCCAGTAATACAACAACAGCTCAGGTACAAACTTATAGCTTATAGCTAAATCTATACAGTATATTTCTTTCAAAGATGAGTTTAAAAATCTTTTTGTAACTATTTTACTCTCCAGCTATGGGAGGACAAAATGCTAAATCACCAGAGCCGCCCGCACGTAAGACTATTTTTGATAATTTTACAATTTAAAAGAAAATTGCTCATTGCTGCATAATGAATGTATTTCTTCATAATATTTTGTCTTTTGTGAACATGTGTCCTGTATTTATCAGTTCTTGACAAACCATGGAGAGAAATAAACTGGAAGTGAGTGTTTCTGAACCTTCACTGCACAAATGAACTCTGTTAAATTGAACTTCAGTCGATACTAAAGTATAACAATAATATAACAATGTCGCCTTTTCTGAGCAGTGACAAACAGAGCGCTCTGCAGCATGTGAAGGACTACAAACCTCACATTGAAGGTCGGCAGCTCAGGATTCTTCTTCATGGACCATCTGGAGCTGGAAAGTCCAGTTTCATCAACTCTCTTCAAAGTGTCTTACAAGGCAGAATGTCCACACTGGCCTTGGCGGCGAACATCTCTCATGACTCTTTCACCAAAGAGGTATGAGGCAAGTTTGATTGTGTGAGAAAGTAAGAAAACCTTTCAAATGTAGTATGTAATATAAAAACGTTGCAAACCTTAATGAAACTCGACTGAGCCTCTTGGCCCCTTATTATAACACTGATAATAATAATAGTATTAATAACAATAATAAGATATATTTGTAACACTTTAATTATTTAATCTATCTACTATAGGAAGGAATCTCTGCCTGTATATGTGTGTGTCTGTATGTTTGTCCTTCATGTATCTCTTGAAATGTTTATCTGATCAATTCCACACTTGGCAGATGCATTGCTGGGGGAAAAAAGGGAGATCTGTGTCAAATGTGACACCCTGCCATGAGAGGGGACGACATCTCTCTTTATTTGATAATGTTCAAAGTTAGTGTGCAAAAAGTGACAGAGATACAGGCTGGAAAGCTTGATAAGAGAAAAATCTAGCCAATAGGAGCAGAGACAGTTTGATTGGCAGCAGAATCAACCAATGGAAGACTGTAAACTACTTCTATAGTTCAACCTCAGTTTGGTCTCACTGGTGAAGTCTCTGTCTGGATTAAAACCAATTGGTTTATTAAATCCTTATTGCTTTAATTGATGTGTTTGTCAACTGAAACATATGCATGTGCTTCTTGAGAAATAATAAGCAATCATTTGTTCCAAACAGGCACATTTTGAACAGGCACTAATTATTACAGTCAGTAAAATGAACATCATATGCAATACAACAATAGGACAATCCAGCAATACAGCAATTATTCAGAAAGGTGAGGCTATAAAAATGTGTCTCAGTGACAGTGCTGCTATGAATAAAATGTTAAAGGCCGACAGGATGTTCTGAGTGCTGCAGCAGCTACAGAGAGGCTCTGACTTCCTATTCATAAACTGAACGTCTTTAACCATTACAAAGCATAAAATTAGACACCTCATCTGTAGACTCCCAGTAACAGGTACAAGTGCATCTGTGGCTAAGGTCTGGTCAAGGTCTACTGCTCTGTTAAAAAGACAGAGAAACCAGCTTCAGATCGAGCCATTTCATGCTCAGGTTACTCGTGACTGTCTGAATCTCCATACTGACGCTTTGTTCATGGTGTGAAAATGAAAGGGACTATTTTGTGATAGCAGATTTGTCATTTGACGTGTGATGGAAAAGTGGGTGGTGGTGGTGGTGGTGGGGGTGTCAATATTGCTTATTCAAAAATTCTGTTTTGGCAACATTTAACAAACCCCATTTCTCATGGGCCCACATGTGGCCTCAGCACATTATTGTATCTGTCTTCAGATAGCAGTTTGGGTATTTTTGTGATTGCACAGGAGTTTACTGTCTGACTGGAAACAGATCTGTAAAAATCTAAAAAATAAATTCATCAGCACGACCCATCTTTTAATAGACCAGTACATAAGCTAGCTCTTTTCATGATATTTAAAAAGGTCTTAAATATGTGCTTTGTTTTCATGTGCCCCTTTTTAAATGTGAACACCCTGATCTGTCAAGAACATCATTTGACTCCCATGTACGCTGAGTGTGAATGATGGAAGTGGCAATAAAACTGATTCTGATTCTGAGATCTACAAACATGGCTCAAATGTTCTTGTCTTCGCTGAACACCACTGTAAACACCCGTAAGATCACAAAAATACTTGCAAAGTCAGTTTTGTCTTCCTCCCTTCTTTCTGTGGTAACTGAACAAGGTTTAGAGCGTATAAAGGACCAGTGTGCAGTATTTAGTGGCATCTAACTGTGAGCTTGCAGATTCTCATGTGAGAAGGACTGCTCACTTGGATGCAAAGGTCCATGAAAGGTCCTCTCTTCTGTTTGGTTAATGCAACTTAACAAACTCCGTGGACCTGGTCCCTATGCAGATATAAAAGGCTCATAACAAAAACATGATGAAAACA
The DNA here is from genome assembly GCF_027409825.1 of Scomber japonicus. NCBI lineage: Eukaryota > Metazoa > Chordata > Actinopteri > Scombriformes > Scombridae > Scomber > Scomber japonicus. Next base: position 7,970,479 of record NC_070594.1, on the reverse strand, counting down.
TACTTATGAATATTATATTCCATTTCTGTCAGTACATCCCACTAAATATATATACACAACCGTGATTTAAATCCTAAAAATGTGAACTGACAAAACTAAACTCACTAATCAGTTTGTGTTAACATAACTAATATAATAAACTAATCTAATACTGTTTACTAAATGGTATCTTGGTATTGATGTATCTATTCTTGCTCTCTAGTGATCACAATAACTTCTCTTTTCTCCATTTGTGGTTGACAGTACACAACCTACAAGATTGAAAAGGAAAACCCAAACACCTTTTACCCTTTTGTCTTCAGTGACACCATGGGCCTATCTGAATACAAAGGTGTCCTTGTGGACGACGTCAAACTGGCTTTGAATGGACATGTGAAGGACGATTACAGGGTAGTTACTGCAAACACTGGAGACATTTATTAGTAATATTAAGATTATTTGGAATTACAGAAGTCATTTTGGGCACACTTTGTCATTCAAGTAAATGGAATATATTTATTATAGTTGATTATACATCTTGCAGCTGTCATCATTTAAGTTCATTTAACTTTGTTTTTCAGTTCAATCCTGAACATAAGTTGTCAGAAGGCGACCAATACTACAACACAGAAGTAAATCCCAACGATAAAGTTCATGTCCTGGTTTGTGTCATTCCTGCCAACACAGCAGGTCAAATAAAAGGTGAAGTTATAAGGAGAGTTCTGGAAATCAGGGACGTAGCCAGAGAACTAGGTGAGAACACAAATGAATGTGGTTGTTCTTTTCTACATATGAGATCATACTTCAAAACCATCTTAAATCTTAATGTGCAACCAACCATTTTAAACACTGTGGGCCCCATCTTGCGGTCGGCGCACAGCTGATGGTCGGCGTGGTGCATGTGTCTTTGTTAGTTTCCCCAGTGCAGTTATCATTTTCTCGCCCTGCGCCCACGTTGTCTAAATAGCAAATGCACTTGCACCAGTCTGTGCTTATGGGCATGTAGGAAAGCGATTGCGCTACTGACCAAAAAAAAACAGGTCTAAAGTCTGCCTGGCGCAGTGACCATTTTTCCACTGTAGCAAAAATGGATTGGACACGCCCCAAAGGTACTTGAGCCACGCACTTCACGCCATGCGCTATAGATCATTAAAATTAGGCCCTTAATGTTTGATTTCAAATTCCTTCATCACAACAGCAGCTGTAGTCAGTTTAAATTTGTCGGTTTTGGGACTCATTAGTTTTCTGTCTGTTGTCTTGGCAGGGATTCCTCAAATCGCTGTTATCACCAAAATTGATCAGGCCTGTCCTGAGATCAGAGAAGATTTAAAGAACGTCTACAGATCTGTCTACCTGAAGGAGAAGGTACATTACATTCAATTTTACAAAAGAATTTTGGTACCGTTAGATAACCAAAATTACATCGTCAACAAATTTGAAGTTGAAATTTAAAGGATCATTCTGGTGATTTTCTATATTTCATATGTTTATATGTCAAAACATTTGATGTTTGGATCCAAACCAACAATGAACTGATCTAGTAACAAGTGCTGTGTGTATCTATCCAAAGTCTGATGTATTTTATTCCTCTTTGCCGTAGACCTCAGTTGCTGTCCAAAAATGATTAATAACACATCAATGAGCTCCATAGCTGCATTAAGTGACATGTTCCTTCATAATGAAGACAATGGGAGCTGTAGTTTATCTATAGAGAGTAGAGAGCACGACTAACCATGTGCGAGAACACAGTTCTGTTTACAGCTTCACTAGTTTGTTGTACTACATTTAACAACCTGCAGATTTTCACTCTCTGGAAAGACTAGGGCTGAACGATTTAAGAAATTAGAAAAGATCTAATTGCAATTTTTCTGGCAGATATTGCGATTTCGATTTTATTTATGATTTCCTTCAAATCAAGCTTCAGTGCAATATTCAGAATGTACAGTAACATTAAAACATTAAACGCTATTACTCTAATGCAAGGATAAGAACTAAAGACCAATGGCAGTTATTACAAATGAAGAACTAAAAGAGTACTTAAAAAAAGTATTGTAAAAAATCCTTAATTGTGTTAATTAAAAAAAAAAAGTTAAATAGAATACAAAACAATTCCAAACAAACTAAACAATGTTAAACAAGTAATAAGAAAAACAAAATTCAACAATTCCAATAAAGGAAAAAAGGATCTTGCCCAACAGTCAAGTAGGTAGGTCAAGGTCAGTCTTTTATGGCTCAAGAGAGCTAGCTTATCAACATCTATAGCAGCAGTTAAGGTACTTTATTCAACCCTACTGTATACAGTGTTGGGGAGTAACGAATTACATGTAACAACGTTATGTAATTTAATTACAAAATTTACATAATTGTAATCCGTTACATTACTGTAAGAAAATGTGTAATTAAATTACAGTTGCTTTTGTAAATTTCCATGATTACATTTTTAGTTACATTTGAAAAATCGCCGCAAAAGCTATCAAATAGTTTTTTCATATCAACCTTTCAAAGCCGCAAGTTGGATCTTGTGATTGGCTGTTTCTGGTCATGTGCCAGTCAGGCTCAGCAACATGTCAGAGGCACAGAAGAATACGTTCCTGTGTTAGAAACATACAGACATCCCATCTCCCGCATATTGATAGCAGCTCCCTGACGGCCGCAAATAAAACACAATCTCCCGGAATGTGGAGCGAGTGAGCAGAGTGCACACTAGAGAGTGTCTGCGTGTGTGTATTTGTGTCTGTAAATGCAGCGCGTGTGAGAGCAAAGCGTCCTTATAGCTCTCTGTTGCTGCTTATTAGACCGACACCGATCGCACCCTTCCCCCGGACCGACACCAAGTGTAACACCCCCCCCCCCCGGAACGAGACTCCCTTAAATGAGTTTTTGCAGGTCGACGTCTGCAAACACCACTTCATACAGAAAGCAGACAAGGGCCCTAACATTGTAGTACAATGCAAAGAGTGTTTGCCAGCGGTGAAGGTAAACAGTAACACTATCAGGTCTTAAAATGTGAAAATGGTTAACAGTCGAGAGCATTCATTCATTAAGATAAATAAAGAAAAGTAATCAAAATGTAATCAAATGTAATTAGTTACATTACTTTGAGAAAGTAATTGAAATAGTTACACTACTATTACATTTTCAACAGGGTAACTTGTAATTGTAACCAACTACATTTCCAAAGTAATCTTCCCAACACTGACTGTATATTAAGAAACCTGGACTATCTTTTTAAGTGAATTTGACAAGTAATGGTAATAAAATAAAACTCAAATATCTTTTTTTAAACAAAGGCTGACACCACAACTCAGGGTGAATTTCAGAACAAATAAAATCCCAAAAGTACTTAATCAACAATAATACCCGCTTCCCTGACATCTTTACATCACTCTTTACAATTTTTTGTCAAGAAAACCAGCATTTACACTCTGCGTACAGCTGTGGGATGGCAACCTGGTTGAAGTAGGTGCGGGAGGGAATCATATATCTTCTGTCCAGCGTGCAGAGGAGGTTTTTAAATCTCACGGTGACATCTCCCGGTGTCTCCGCTGCTCTTATCATACGGAGTTACACTGGCAAAAGGTGCTGTAATTGTAGTCTGTTTGCTACAGTGGGCCTGAGTATCATTTTCACCAGACTTTTTCGTCCTGCACTCGTCATGCAAATGCTTGTGTTGATTTTTCAAGTGCCGGTACAAATTGGTTGTGTTTCCGCTGGATGTTGCAATTTTAGCGCGACAGGTTTTGCACAGTACCTGTTTCAGGTGCACGTCTGCAGCCTCAAACCCGAAACACTCCCAAATAACCTACGTGCTGGTTTTCTTGGGGATTAAATCCCTTAACTCCGCTTCTGGTCCAGCTGAAGCTCTGAATAATTATAATCAAGGAGCCGGTTAATACTGATTGGTTAGCGTGACAGGTCCAGGAGTAGCATGCCGCTTCTGATTGGTGAGCTTGGCAGGATGGTAGGGAGACGGCATGTATGTGTAAAATAGTTGACACAATAGATCCTGGGTCAGTCAGGAGCGCTGCAAAAACTGCAGCTTTGGCGATCACATGATCGCGTTGTCTGAAATCGCAATTTCGATCAGAAAAACGATAGATCGTTCAGCCCTTAGAAAGACGCATGTTATATGGCAGATGACACTGAGCATGTGCAGGAATGCACAACTTCTTGACTTTGTATAACGATTCGGTAAACAATTTTAGTAATTTGTGGACAACAACCGAGAGGAATAAGATGTATCAGGCCTTGGCTGCACACAAACTACTGGTTAGCAGATTATTAATCGTCATTCATATTCTTTGAAATGTCTGATAGATCGATTATATCTGAATATTTTCTCTGCCCAAATAATTCAATATTGGTCCATATTATTTGAATGGTGCAGTGAGCTCAAAACCCCTGGGTCTTTTTGTTACCTCTGATATGTGATTTTTTTTTTAAACATAGATGGAGCAGTTTAGTGTTGATGTGGGCATCCCCATGAACTGCATCTTTCCTGTGAAAAACTACTCTGAAGAAATCACCTTCAATGATGACATTGACTCACTGATCCTCAGCATGCTGAGTCTTATCATTGACTTTGGAGAAGAATACATGAACCACAAATTCAGTCAGCCAGAAGGTTCACCCTGATATGCTTAAAGACATTATAAAAAGTTTGTATGTAAAGTCTGGTTGTGTAACGTTAGCATTAGCTGAGTGACAGTGTAGTAAACTTCACGACCATTTCACAAAAGGTAATTATTTAGTCATTCAATCCAAAAATGCTTGCAGTCGCTTCTTTTTTAAAGACTACACATTAACTCTCGAGTGTGCGCTCTATAAAACTGTTCGGCTGCTGTGCTGCTCTCACAGTTTGTTTTGAGGACATTGCCTTTGATGCAGCGCGCAGGTCTAAAATAGATAGCAAGATAGCAGAGTTCCCTGGAACAACAGCTATGAAGATATCATTAAAACCTCTTTAAAAAGCAGTTTCAGTACTATGACGTGGTATAAAACCAGACTACAACTTATCATAAATGCCATGGTTATCTAAAAATGATTGCAATTGAATACAAACTCCTCCTCCTAAACTTTAGACAGAAAGGGCGGTTTAGAAATTGGCCTGAAATGATAGAAAACAGAAGAGTCACATTTTGTGAGGATGAGAGCATGTTTAGATCAGCAACAGATCAGTTCAGACAAAGGTCAAAACTTCTTGATGAACATAAATTGAATGTGCAGTTTGTGGTCTGAAGAGGATGAGGTGAACGTGTCTTCTATCATGTGTGAGACGGGGGGATAATTCAACATGTTAACCACTGTACTGACATAACAGGAAACTACATGAGTTACTGGGTTTAGTCTGAGGCTCACATTCACTCTTTTACTTTGTTCCAGTAAGACGACAACAGCACAGGTACGAACACTTATCCTCAAATGAGGGATTTATAAATTATATTTTCCAGTGATTGTTAAACTGGTTTGTTTGTTTTAAATATTAGTATCATGCTGATTAGTATATAATATATATAATATTAATATCATACTGAGTAGAAAAACCAAACAAAATATGGTCATTGAAAGAGCATGACAAAATGAAGCGTATTTTTTATTTTGATTGATCATTTTTGATTGTAATTTACTTTGATTTCATTAATTTAGAGTTTTTATCACTAAATTTCTCTAACAAATATAGTTAGATAATAAATCCTTTTGATGTGTTTTGTGAATGTGTACCATCATTTTTTATGGTTTGAATCAGCTGAATCTGCAGCTGCATTGTTTTTTAATAACATGTCTTTTTATATCTCATTTGCACTGTAAGTTACACAAAACAAATAAAATAAGTCAATTTAGTTACAGAAGGTCCTAATTTGCTGTTGCTGCATGTTGGTGATATTATTATATGTCATTTGTTTTTTAAATTTAAATGTAAATTAATTTTAAATTAGCACTGTGTAAAGTAGCACTGCCTCACAGCAAGACGGTCCTGGGTTCGATATCCAGCTGAGACAGAGCCTTTCTGTGTTGTTGCCAGGCGGGGAGTTCAGTAACTTAGAGCTGCTGATTTTATATGTGATGATAAAGCAGGGTATGCATTAGGGCGTGGCTACGTCCTGATTGACAGGTTGATTGACCAATGTCCTCGAGATCCAGCCCTCGCAACCATAGCAACCTCCGCCTCATGCCCATATAAGTAGAATCCATGTTTTTATTTTTCCCAGCATGCACCTGAAATTTTCAAGATGGCGCTGCCTAGATTCAAAACTATTGGCTTCCGAGCAGCAGTCCACAAGCCAATGGGTAACGTCACGGATGTTACGTCCATTTCTTTTATACAGTCTATGGTTGTTGCATGTTCTCTGCGTACTTGCATGGGTTTACTCCGGGTGCTCCGGTTTCCTCCCATTGTCAAAAAAACATGTGTGATGGGTTAATTCTTCTCTCAGTGCCCGTTACAAAGGCATTGACAGATCTGGAGTTGGTCCCTGGGTGCTACACAGTGGCTGCCCACTGCTCCTAGTACTTGAGCTAAATGCAGAGACTGAATTTCACAGTACAACTGTATGTGTGACAAATAAAGTATCTTTAGCTTTATAGCAAAATCTATACAGTATATTTCTTTCAAAGATGAGTTTAAAAATCTTTTTATGACTGTTTTACTCTCCAGCTATGGGAGGACAAAATGCTAAATCACCAGAGCCGCCTCCACGTAAGACTGGTTTTGATCATTTTACAATTTAAAAGAAAATTGCTCATTGCTGCATGATGAATGTATTTCTTCATAATCTTTTGTCTTTTGTGAACATGTGTCCTGTATTTATCAGTTCTCGACAAACCATGGAGAGAAATAAACTGGAAGTGAGTGTGTCTGAACCTTCACTGCACAAATGTTGTTAAATTGAACTTTTGTTTATACTGTAATCTAACATAATGTCTCTTTAGCAGTGACAAACAGATCGATCTGAAGCATGTGAATGACTACAAACCTCACATTGAAGGTCGGCAGCTCAGGATTCTTCTTCATGGACCATCTGGAGCCGGAAAATCCAGTTTCATCAACTCTGTTAAAAGTGTCTTACAAGGCAGAATGTGCGCACTGGCCTTGGCGGATAACACCTTTAAGGACTGTTTCACCAAAGCGGTAAGAAGCAAGTTTGACTGTGTTGCTAAAGTAAGAAAACCTCTCAAATGTAGTATCATGTAATATAAAAACTATGCTTCCCGAGAAATAATCGGTAACTGGCCTGTTCTTAACAGGCACGTTTTGAGGTACTGCATAAGTTTCTTACAGTCAGTAAATTGAACAGGGAAATCAAACTGCATCATATGCAACACATCAATAGGACAATTCAGCATTGCAGCTATTATTCAGAAAGGTGAGTCAATAAAAAAAAAGTGTCATAGTGACAGTGCTGCTACAAATAAAATGTTTAAGTCCGACAGGGTGACGCTCTGACTGCTGCAGCAGCTACAGAGAGGCAGCTGAGCACAAGCAGTGGATGGTCTGAAGGCCACATGAAAGAAAACATTTTTTACACATTTTTATTGAGGGCAGACTTACTCTTCCACACTTCAGATCGAGCTATTTAAACGTCTATTACTCAGATCTGAGTCTGAACACTACCAACACAGAATGAAGAAGTGCTTTGTGGTGAGAAACTGAACGGGTGATAGTAGAATAATGATTTTATGCGAGATGGAAAAGTACAATTCAAGAAATGAAACTAATGCTGAAAGTGACAAAAAATATTATCAGTTCTACATATATATATATACATATATATATTCATAATGTGTGTGTGCATGTATATGCGCGAAAATGACAACAGGTGCAGACAGCAGTATTTAAATGAGGGTTTTATGTGTCTTAATGGAGAGTTTGGACAAGCAGAAAGCTGCAAGCACGAATGAAACCTGATCACATGGAATTAGAGGATCTAGTGGAAGAGGTTAACAAATATATTTTTTAGTTTGTAACAAAGCAATATTACTGTAAAAACGCTATATCGGAGAGTATTTGTGTTTGAGTTATTGTGCCTCCATCTCCTCCTCTCCACAGTAACAGCAGGTTAATACCTGCCCTTCAAAAGGTATTATGTATAGATTCAGTTACCGTCACCTAAAAATTTACTTTAAAAAACTAACAAAACTAAACTGTCTAATCAGTGTGTGGAAAAACATAACTAATCTAATACTGTTTACTAAATGGTATCTAGGTATTGATGTTGTCTATTCTCGCTCTCTAGCGATCACAATAACTTCTCTTTTCTCTGTTTGTTGTTGACAGTACACAACCTACAAGATCGAAAAAGGAAACCGAAGCACCTTTTACCCTTTTGTCTTCAATGACATCATGGGCCTATCCAAAGACAAAGGTGTCCTTGTGGACGACGTCAAACTGGCTTTAAACGGACGTGTCAAGGAAGATTACAGGGTATTTACTGCAAATACTGGAGACATAAATCTGTATAATTAACAAGATTATTTTGAATCGCAGTACCAGTCAAAAGTTCACACACACTTTTCTCATTCAAGTAAATGGAAAAGTGTGTCCAAACTTTTGACTGGTACTGTATATATTTATTATATTTGATTGTACATCTTGCAGCTGTCATCATTTAGGTTGATTTAACTTTGTTTTTCAGTTCAATCCTGAACATAAGTTATCAGAAGGCGACCCATACTACAACACAACAGTAAATCCCAATGATAAAGTGCATGTCCTGGTTTGTGTCATGCCTGCCAACACAACAAATCAAATGATAGAAGAGGTTATAAAGAAGACTCGGGAAATCAGGAAAGCAACCAGTGAACTAGGTGAGAGCGCAAATCAATGTGGTTGTTCTCTTCTACATATAAGATCATACTTTTTAACTCTTAATGTGGTACTAAACAATTTAAACACCTCCTGTATGTTTGATTTGAATTTTCTTCATCACAGAGAACAGCAGCTGTAGTCAGTTTAAATTTGTCAGTTTTGGGACTCATTAGTTTTCTGTCTGTTGTCTTGGCAGGGATTCCTCAATTGGCCATCATCACCAGAATTGATATGGCCTGTCCTGACATCAAAGAAGACTTAAAGAACGTCTACAAGTCTGTCTACCTGAAGGAGAAGGTATATTACATTTTAAAAACAATATGATAGTGTTAGATAACCAAAATTACCTTCTCAACATTGTGAGTTTCACAGTAAACTGCCATAACTTTAAAGGATCATTCTTGCAATTTTGTATATTTTTCTCATTGTCAACAAATTTCATGTTTGGATCCAATCAAACAATGAACTGATGTACTAACAAGTATTGTGTGTGAATATCCAAAACCTGACATTTTATTCCTCTGTGCTGTAGACATCAGTTGTTTTCCAAAAACTATTAATACCTGGATGAAAGTTCTCTGTCGCTACGATGTATTTCTGTCAATTAAACTGCCAAAAAGCCATATATGCGAGTCAGTTCCCAAATATCAACAATTTGTTAAAATGGTGTTGGAAGCCAGCAGACCATTACTGCATCTAATTACTGAATTAAGTTGTGACAACTCTTCGCCCATAGACTGTATAAAAGAAATGAAATTGAAACCATTGGTTTGTGGACTGCTGCTTGGAAGCCAATGGTTTCGAATCTAGGCAGCGCCATCTTGAAAATTTCAAGTGAATGCTGGGAAAAATAAAAACACGGATTCTACTTTTATGGGCATGAGGTGGGGCCATGGGCAGAGTGGGGAGGTTGCTATGGTTGCGAGGGCTCGATCTCAAGGACATTGGTCAATCAACCTGTCAATCACGACGTAGCCCCGCCCTAATGCATACCCTGCTTTATCGTCAAATATAAAGTCAGGGAGGCCAAAATGTCCCAAATGAACATCATACTGCATTGAAGAAGGCTTTAAACTAGCGATTGAGACCATAAACACATTTGGAAAACGTTTACTGAGGTTAGAAATCAAGTGAGAAGTTGGTGAATTCTCCATTGACTTGTATAGAGACGGTCGCCCCCTGGTGGCCTTTTGCTAGAATGCAGCTCTAAGTTACTTCCACATTGGCCTCATTTCAGAGGACCAGAACTCCCCACCTGTTTTCACCACTGTCTCTGTGTCTGCAGATGGCTCAGCTCCGCCCCCGATAAGACAGAAGAGAGGAGCAGCTAATGTTAGCCTCTGTTGCTATTTGCTGTCATCACGTCGCTCTCCTCTGCTCTCAGATGGGGCTTTTCCATCATACAGCATACAGCACTACTGGGCTCGACTCGACTCTACTCGGTTTTGGTCCCAGGCTCGTTGTTTTACATTACTCCATAGTACCTCCTCAACGTGGACGGGGTCTCCATAGCACGGCTGCGCTAAACTGCAGTGAGTTCATTTTATATGTGACACAAACACATAAACAATGGAGGACATGGAGGCGATGGTGTACTTGCTGCTGTGTCTGTGGCTTTTTGTCACACACAAAGCAATAGAGAGCTTAAACGCTGTAATGCTGTTGCTGGCATTTAAAATTAATTGTTTGACGTCACATTTTAGTATTGGCTCGACTCGCTTGGAACTTGCCTGAGCAGGTACCAAAAAAGTACCAGGTACCAGGTACTATCGCCAATGGTTACGCAAAAAAACCCCAGATGTAATGGAAATGTCCCAAGAGAGTCTGTTCACAGCAGGAATGCTCCTACTTTATTCATCATTGCTGTTCTGTATAAAAGGTCCGGACACTGAATGGGGGGACAGAGTTGCTCCGTCAGTAAGTGACTACAGGACGCTGTTGTGTTAGCTGTGGTCAAGCGAGCTAGAGACTGAATGAAGTGAGGGAGTGCTGCCAGTGAATCAGATCATTAAAATGCTCCTCAAACCTCTGAATCTGATCATCAGCGTACTATTTAAAAGCAATGTAATGGTTCAATGTAAGAAAGCAAAGGCTTGATGAGATATCTTTTTTATGGCTAACCCTTCATAATGAAGACAATGACAACTGTATTTTGTCTCTAGAGAGTAGTTCCTTGTAAGACAGACACCACTAACCATGTGCGGGAACACAGTTCTGTTTACAGCTTTGCTAGTTTGTTGTACAACAGAGAGGAATAAGATATATCAGGCTCTGGATGCACACAAAATACATGTTAGTCAATCATTAATCACCAGCCACTGATTTGAATGGTGCAGTGGCCACAAAAGCCCTGGGTTACTTTAAAGGTGTGATTTTTAAAATTTTATGTAGATGGAGCAGTTCAGTGCAGATGTGGGCATCCCAATGAACTGCATCTTCCCCGTGAAAAACTACTCTGAAGAAATCGACTTGAAAGATGACGTTGACTCACTGGTCCTGAACACACTGAGACACATCATCGACTTCGGAGAAGACTTCATGAACCACAAAATGAAAGTGCCTGAAGGTTCACACAGATATGCTTGAAGACAGCATAAAAAAGGCTGCATGTCATCATAATTACGCTATTAGCCAGCAAGATTTTAAACAGAATCTTCATTATTTTGTTACTTTTTGCTTATTTGTATGCAATTTTATTCACTGTGTTAAGACTATTACATAATATATTATAGTCTTAATATATTAAGACTGATAAGTGTCTCCATCTTCATGTTTTGCCTGAACATTGCTGAAACTGACGGGACTATTTATTCATTTCTGTTTCCAAACATACCCAATATGTCAGACTGAATTTGAAGGAAATGCTGAATATCAAGAATATTTCCATTTGATGTAGTGTTGTGTTTCAACAGTTTACATAAATAATAAATCTGCTTTTTGAAACTATTCCACAAATGTGATGATTAATACCATTAAAATGTAGTTTTAAAGTGACATCTGAAGGTCAAACTGTTGAGGATCATTTTTCCAGTTTTCATCCTTTACCAGGTGACAGAAACATTCATTTCATAGTTCAATAGGAAAGCCTTCTAAAGGACTCCACTATCCACTCCCTACTTTAGGTCGCTAGGTCCAAGTACTGGACAATAGACCTCAGCCAAGAATCATCTACGCTGACCACATTTAACACCAGTAACGGCAGCTATTGGTTCAAGAGTCTCCCCTTCAGAATAATTTCTGCACAAAGTAAGTTACAGAGGAGAGTGGATGAGGCCAATACGAGGTTGCTGCCATTGTGGATGACATCAACACTGACAGCTCAGACATTATGATTCTAAAAGAAATGTATAACTATTTTCTCACTTCCAGTCCAGGCTAAACGCGTCCTTTCTCTGTAGTGTAGTAGAAGTTGCTAAGTTCCAAGATACAGGCAGACACTTATATGCAATACAAAGACAGGTTGGGGAGGGAAGAAGGCTTGGAAGAAACCGGAGGGAGGAGACAGTGTTGCCACGGCTGAGGATTGGCAGCTTGATGTTGATATTTTTATGTGAAACTGACATCAGCTTTAGACGTTGTCTCAACGTTGGCTTTTAGTTGTCTGACGTTGCAATCGATATCCAACCAAGGACCAACGTTAATACAACGTCCTGTGTCAGCTGGGTAGGGAAGATTTAACTCTTAACCTATTACCAAACTTATTCAGATGTCAACGGTCATAGTACTTCATGGACAGAATTTTGTTCTCTAAATGTTTCACTGAAGAGCATTGCAGCTATTCCAAAGAGTTTATTCAAGTCTTTGGATAACAAGGTCAGGCTTGTAATTCCAAATTTAAGATTTGATTTCAAAGTAAGTGTCTCATTCTCAATTATTCAATTATTTCTGCTACAACTTGTGTTTTTAAATTCTGCTTCACACTTCAAATTCACCTTAGTTATTTTTGAACCCATTCATTTTCACATAGGACTGGAAATACGGTGGAATTCTTTATTTTGGCATACAATTCTTATCACAGGTCTATGACTCATTGGCATCAATGACGCTCGTATTCTCACTTGGCAGCATCTGCTTTGCTCTCACTGGGTCAAACAGGTTTCCGCTGTAACTATGGTGACAAGTCTTCGTGTGTAGCGTGCACGGCAGGTTCCTCTGTGGGGAGGGGCTTTAAAGGCAGGGATGCAGAGGAGGGACCTTCAAGTTGAACTGTTCAAATATTCTGGTTAAATTCACTTTTTTATCATAACTACATACTGCAGCTTTAACCATCGACATATATAAAGACTTTGTCATCGCACCAACAGCTGCTGCTACAAGGTGAGCTTACGATCTCTGCAGCTGAAAGGAAACATTAATGATACCGAGTAGACTACTTAAACATTTTGAAAAAAAGATTAATGATGATAAATCATGCTGGAAAAATATTTTAACAATGTCTGCTACAAGGTGAGCTTGTGATCTCTGCAGCTGAAAGGAAAACATTAATGATACAAAGTAGGCTACTAGAAAATTTTTTTTTAAAAAGATTAATGATGATAAATCATGCTAGAAAAAACATTTCAACAATGTCTACTCTGAATTTCATTGTGTCAGTATTTCTGAACACAAACACTTTGGTTTACATTACAGGTTTCGTGTATTATTAAGTATAAGATTTGAGACAAATGAATTTTTAATAGAATAAAATCAAAAGTGAAAGAAACGCATCCAAAGCTACGCAGTTTAATTTTATGTTATAGGGCGTAGCCTAAGGCAGTTTACAAATAAGGGAAACAGGTCTTATCACATTTTATCTAAAGAACATTAGATCTTATCTAAAGAATTTGTTTTGTTTATAAATCATGCTAGAAAAAACATTTCAATAATGTCTACCTTGAATTTCAATGTGTCAGTATTTCTGAATGCAAACACTTTGGTTTACATTAATCTAATCTAAAATCTAATTTGCTGTTGCAGCATATTAGTAACATTATTTTATGTAATTCTTATTAACTTAATTTCTCTACAAAAGTGTGACTTAACAGTAAAACCTAAATACTTTGAACCTGATGAGTTAAAAAATATTTGTGTGACTTTTTTATATACTCCGCCGCCTCCACGTAAGACGGTTTTTGATCATTTTACAATTTAAAGAATATTGCTCATTGCTGCATGATGAATATATTTCTTTTTAATATTTTGTCTTATGTGAACATGTTTCCTGTATTTATCAGTTCTCGACAAACCATGGAGAGAAATAAACTGGAAGTGAGTGTGTCTGAACCTTCACTGCACAAATGAACTCTGTTAAATTGAACCTTAGTTGATACTCTATAACATAATGTTTCCTTTTCTGAGCAGTGACAAACAGAGCACTCTGCAGTATCTAAAGGACTACAAACCTCACATTGAAGGTCGGCAGCTCAGGGTTCTTGTTTATGGACCAGCTGTAGCTGGAAAGTCCAGTTTCATCAACTCTGTTAAAAGCGTCTTAGAAGGCAGAATATGCACACTGGCCTTGGTGGATAACATCTCTCATGACTGTTTCACCAAAAAGGTACGAAGCAAGTTTGATTGTTTTGATGAATTAAGAAACCTCTCAAATGTAGTATGTCATGTAAAAGTTTGCAAACCTCTATGAAACTCGACTGAGCCTCTTGGCTCCTGATTATGACACTGGTGTAACTTAAATGAATAAACAAGCTCTGCAATCACCGAGTGGAGCATTATATACCTGCCATTAGAGACATGAAGGGACATTTCACTTTGTTTGATAAAGGCTTATTATCACTTTAATTGATATGCTTATCAATTGATGCATATGTCCTTCCTGTGACACAGTAAGTAGTCATCCTATTCCAAGCAGGCATGTTTTAAACAGGTACTATAATTATTATTCAAGGTCAGTAAAATGAACATTGAAATCAAACTGCATCATATGCAACACAAGACAATCCAGCAATGCAGCTATTATTCAGAAAGTTGCGGCTATAAAGATGTTTCACAGTAACAATTCTACTACAAATAAAATGTGAGAGGCTGACAGGATGTTTTGAGCACTACAGCAGCTACAGCAGGGATGGACAACTTTGATGATAGAGAAGGGAATAAATATTTTATCCTCACTACCAGAGGGCCAGATTGTGACCATGCACTTACATCAATAGGATAATTATAGCTACTAATAAAGAACCAAATATGTCAGTAACTAAAGTTTATTATACCAGTAGGGCTGGGTAATATGACCAAAATCTCCTATCCCAATATCAGTCATTTCATATCCCGGTATCAATATATATCCCAATATAGCATATTTTAATTGAATAAACGTTTGGTGTGTGCCCCCCCAACCATCACCCACTATCTGTCCATCCTTTGTGCAGATTTAAGTACTCTTCTAGTTTTTTTACTCTGGTAGTTTTTATTACAGCAACATAATGAGTGCAGGAGCCCTGGAAGATGTTTTCAGTAGGTGGGGCTGCAAACTGAATGTAAAATGTGTGACGTTGCATTATTGTGTTATTATTACTATTATTATTTTATGCACATCATTTTTACTGTGCAGCACAATGTACATTTTACAAGACTGAATGTTAACATTATTTGGTAGTATGAATGTGCAATTAAGTTATGTAATCATCTGCCTTGTGCTTTTACTACATACTATAACTGTTAAACAGAGTACTATCAACTGAATATCACTGTTGTTATTAATGTCATAACAAACTGGCAAGGTCAGGAATCTCATTAATGTACATACTAAACTCAGTCATGGTGTCACCATGTATAACGGTGTAATAGCTCTACAACTTCACAGATGCATTGTGTGAAACAGTACTAACATTAGGAACACAAACATGGTAATTTACCCATCTAAGCACAATAGTCTATATAATTAATGGGAAACACTGGACATTAGATAATTACATAGCAACAACCATGTTTTATTGCTTTGGAGAATGACAGGTTGGTTGTGCGTGACAGGTACAGGTCCGCACCACTCGTACATTTTGTTCGTATCTAAGAGAAAATCCAAAATACAAGAAAACTGGTGAATATGACAAATCCTCGTAAATCACTCACATGATTTAAGAACAAATTTGTGCGTACGAGTGTTTCTTGCATTTGGCCCAATGTGTGGGGAAAATCTAACTAATGTAATAGGGGTGTGACGATACACTCAGCTCACGAAACGAGACGAGACGCGATATTGGGTTCATGAGATCGAGACGAGACGTTAACTATTTTAAGAAAATTTCAATGAGGAAATATTACTTTTCTTTTATTTGAAATTCACAAAATAGAAATTGAATTGAAATGTTTTAACAATCATATTGTAATGAATCACTTTAGTTCGACTTTCTAAATATATAATTATCATGCAGTATGCAGCACTGTAGAAGGTTTCTCCATATAGATATTTTATAGATGGATAATTTTGGTATTTATGGAAATAACAACCATAAATACAAAAGTTAGATACAATCACAAATACTAAATATTAAATTGTAGAGTAGAAACAATTCTAATATATAAATATAAATTAAATTAAAACTGCAAGCAGTGATGAACGGGCCCTCGCGCCCCCACCCATGTCGGGCTGTGGCTCAGTCGGAGGATGTAGCATCACCAAGGTCTTATGTCTCAGCTGAGTTAATTTCAGGTGTAAATACTTAAGATTATGGGAGTAATTACTCCAAGAATGACGCAAGTGACTTCCTGTTGCCAGTAGGTGGCGCTATGACTGTCACTAAATATGAGACTATACATGTGTTCAGACCAGGACGCTGAACAAGCATATTAAATTTGGAAAAGCTCAGAGCATGTGGAGTCAAGTTATGAGGGTTTGAAATTTCATGGCGAGACATCGAAATGCGCCACATCACCACGGCAACCAGGAATGATGGACGAAAAAGCTTTTGATAACTTGTCATCTCCAATGTCTCAAGATGTTTCTGAGCGAATTTGAAGTGGATGGGATGAAATCTCTAGGACTAGTTCATTCAACTATGAGACCTGGAAATGACCAAAAACTTCACCAAAATTGAGCATTTTTCCCAAGAAGGCCGACTTCCTGTTGGACTTAGGGTATAGGTCCAAATGGCATTTTTGTGCGTCTTGAGATGATACATAAACCTACCGAATTTCATTCTTCTATGTCAATCGGGAAGGCTGAGGTTCAATTTTGAAATATTCAAGGGGGCGCTATTGAGCCGTTTAGTCACGCCCATCCCATTGAAATATATATGATGTTAAATGACCCCACTCCAGACGTGTGTGTTGAGTTTCGTTACCGTGAAGGCATCCTTTGCCTCTGAAAACTGTAATCGTATTTTCATGGCGTTGAATGCGTTGTCATGGCAACAGTATTTGATGATGGGTCATGAGTTGCAGAATGTAGCATCACCAAGGTCTTATGTCTCAGCTGAGTCAATTTCAGGTGGAAATACTTAAGATTATGGGAATAATTAATGAACAAATGACGCAAGTGACTTCCTGTTGCCAGTAGGTGGCGCTATGGCTGTCACTAAATATGAGACTGTACATGTGTTCAGTCCAGGACCCTGAACAAGCATCTGAAATTTGGAAAAGCTGAGACCATGTGGAGTCAAGTTATGAGGGTTTGAAATTTCATGGCGAAGCATCGAAATTCGCCGCGTCACCACGGCAACCAGGAATGACGGGGGAAAAAGCTTTTGATAAATTTTCATCTCCAATGTCTCAAGATTACTCTGTGTGAATTTGAAGTGGATGGGATGAAATCTCTAGGACTAGTTCGCTCAAATATGATGCCAGATTCAGCATTAAAATCAATATTTTGATTCAAAATGGCCGACTTCCTGTTGGTGTTAGGGTATGTGTCCAAGAGACTTTTTGGTGCGTCTTGACATGTTGAACATGTGTACCAAGTTTCGTTTCTCTATGTCAATCTGTCACGAGGGGCTCGCTTTTATTGATTTTGTAGGGGGCGCTAGAGAGCCATTTTGCCACGCCCATTTCTGCAAACCATAAAATATCAAAATTTTCGCCGGGTCTGGCTTGCGTGCAAACTTTGGTGACTTTTAAGGCACGTTCAGGGGGGCAAAAAGGCCGTCATCGGGAGAGAAAAAAAATAATAATAATTAAAACTGCAAGCAGTGATGAACGGGCCCTCGCGCCCCCATGCACCGCCCTGTACTCGCATGTCGGTGCGTGCTGCAGTCACACGGTAGACACAGCGGGCACGTAGACGTCTTGGCACCTGGGCTTGTAATGAATGTTGTGTGATGGGGCTAAGTCACATTGCATGTGTCCACTAGGTGGCGCTAGAGATCACCCACCAATTATATGTCATGTTGCAGTGTATGATGTGGAGAACACATCCTGTAAATTTCATGTAAATTGGATAATGTTTGTCATATGAGGCTGACTTCCTGTGTCCAGTAGGTGGCGCTGTGTATTTGACACAGTATTGATGCATAGATGTGTTCAGGGCGGGACCCTCTACATGCTTGATGAATTTGGTGTAGACAGGACAATGTCTGTAGGAGTTATAAGGACTTCCTTACTTATGGCGAAGCATTGAAATTGTCCGCACAGCCACGCCCAACAGGAAGAAGTCATAAAAAAGCTTTTGATAACTTGTCATCTCCAATGTCTCAAGCTGACTCTGTGTGAATTTGAAGTGGATGGGATGAAATCTCTAGGAGTAGTTCGTTCAAATGTGAGGCGTGGAAATGACCAAAACACTCACCAAAATTGAGCATTTTTCCCAAGATGGCCGACTTCCTGTTGGACTTAGGGTATGGGTCCAAATGGCATTTTTGTGTGTCTGGAGATGATACATAAACCTACCGAATTTCATTCCTCTATGTCAATCGGGAAGGCTGAGGTTCAATTTTGAAATATTCAAGGGGGCGCTATTGAGCCATTTACTCACGGCCATCCCATTGAAGTATATAGGATGTTTAATGAACCCACTCCAGACGTGTGTGTTGAGTTTCGTTACTGTGGAGGCATCCTTTGCCCCTGAAAAGTGTAATCGTATTTCATGGCGTTGAATGCGTTGTCATGGCAACAGTATTTGATGATGGGTCACGAGTTGCAGAATGTAGCATCACCAAGGTCTTATGTCTCAGCTGAGTCAATTTCAGGTGTAAATACTTAAGATTATGGGAGTAATTAGTGAAAGAATGAAGCAAGTGACTTCCTGTTGCCAGTAGGGGGCGCTATGACTGTCACTAAATATGAGACTGTACATTTGTTCAGACTGGGACACTGAACAAGCATATTAAATTTGGAAAAGCTCAGACCATGTGGAGTCAAGTTATGAGGGTTTGAATTTTCATGGCGAAGGATCGAAATTCGCCGCATCACCACGGCAACCAGGAATGACGAGGGAAAAAGCTTTTGATAACTTTTCATCTCCAATGTCTCAAGATGACTCTGTGTGAATTTGAAGTGGATGGGATGAAGATTATGGGAGTAATTAGTGAAAGAATGAAGCAAGTGACTTCCTGTTGCCAGTAGGGGGCGCTATGACTGTCACTAAATATGAGACTGTACATGTGTTCAGAGCAGGACCCTGAACAGGCATCTGAAATTTGGAAAAGCTCAGACAATGTGGAGTCAAGTTATGAGGGTTTGAAATTTCATGGCGAAGCATCGAAATTCGCCGCGTCACCACGACAACCAGGAATAACGGGGGAAAAACCTTTTGATAACTTTTCATCTCCAATGTCTCAAGATGACTCTGTGTGAATTTGAAGTGGATGGAAAGAAAACTCTAGGAGTAGTGCATTCAAATATGATGCCACAATTTGCATTAAAATCAATATTTTGATTCAAAATGGCCGACTTCCTGTTGGAGTTAGGGTATGTGTCCAAGAGACTTTTTGGTGCGTCTTGACATGTTGAACATGTATACCAAGTTTCGTTTCTCTATGTCAATCTGTCTCGAGGGGCTCGCTTTTATTGATTTTGCAGGTGGCGCTAGAGAGCCATTTTGTCACGCCCATTTGTGCAAACCATAAAATATCGAAATTTTCGCCAGGTCTGGCTTGCGTGCAAACTTTGGTGACTTTTAAGGCACGTTCATGGGGTCAAAAAGGGCGTCGTTGTGCAAGAAAAAGAAAAATTAAAACTGCAAGCAGTGATGAACGGGCCCTCGCGCCCCCACGCATGTCGGGCTGCGACTCGGTCGCAGAATGTAGCATCACCAAGGTCTTATGTCTTAGCTGAGTTAATTTCAGGTGTAAATACTTACAATTATGGGAGTAATTAGTCAACGAATGTAGCAAGTGACTTCCTGTTGCCAGTAGGTGGCGCTATGACTGTCACTAAATATGAGACTGTACATGTGTTCAGACTAGGACGCTGAACAAGCATATTAAATTTGGAAAAGCTCAGACCATGTGGAGTCAAGTTATGAGGGTTTGAAATTTCATGGCGAGACATCGAAATTCGCCACGTCACCACGGCAACCAGGAATGATGGACGAAAAAGCTTTTGATAACTTGTCATCTCCAATGTCTCAAGATGACTCTGTGTGAATTTGAAGTGGATGGGATGAAATCTCTAGGACTAGTGCGTTCAAATATGAGGCCTGGAAATGACAAAAAACTCACTAAAATATAGCATTTTTCCCAAGATGGCCGACTTCCTGTTGGACTTAGGGTATGGGTCCAAATGGCGTTTTTGTGCGTCTGGAGATGATACATAAACCTACCGAATTTCATTCTTCTATGTCAATCGGGAAGGCTGAGGTTCAATTTTGAAATATTCAAGGGGGCGCTGTTGAGCCGTTTAGCCACGCGCATCCCATTGAAGTATATAGGATGTTTAATTAACCCACTCCAGACGTGTGTGTTGAGTTTCATTACTGTGGACGCATCCTTTGCCCCTAAAAACTGTAATCGTATTATCATGGCGTTGAATGCGTTGTCATAGCAACGGTATTTGATGATGGGTCATGAGTTGCAGAATGTAGCATCACCAAGGTCTTATGTCTCAGCTGAGTTAATTTCAGTTATAAATACTTAAGATTATGGGAGTAATCAGTGAAAGACTGAAGCAAGTGACTTCCTGTTGCCACTAGGTGGCGCTATGACTGTCACTAAATATGAGACTGTACATGTGTTCAGACCAGGACACTGAACAAGCATATTAAATTTGTAAAAGCTCAGACCATGTGGAGTCAAGTTATGAGGGTTTGAAATTTCATGGCGAAGGATCGAATGGTGAAGGAAATTGTCGGCGCCGCCACGGCCAAACCGGATCCCTAATCAGAAAGTTTTTGATAACTTTTCATCTCCAATGTCTCAAGATGTTTCTGAGTGAATTTGAAGTCGGTCGGATTAAATCTCTAGGAGGAGTTAGCTCAAATGAGATGCGTGGAAATCGCCCAAAACGCATATTCGATACAAAATGGCCAACTTCCTGTAGGAGTTAGGGCATGGGTACAAGAGACTTTTTTGTGCGTCTTTACACGATACATATGTGTACTGAATTTCGTTTGTCTAGGACAATCTCAGGGGTGGGGCTCGCTTTTTTAAATTTTCTAGGGGGCGCTACAGAGCCATTTTGCCACGCCCATTTATGCAAACCATAAAATATCAAATTTTTCGCCGGGTCGAACATGATTGCACATTTTGGTGACTTTTGGGGCACGTTCAGGGGGGCAAAAAGGCGTTTACTTTATAGGAACTATAATAATAATAATAATTAAAGCTGCAAGCAGCGATGATCGGGCCCAAGCTCCCCCGCCCCGCCACTAATGAGCGAGACTTACTGCGACGCATCTTCAAGGTCTTTAGATGACACAGAGTCAAAATGAAGTCGGTCGGATTAGGAGAAATTCATTAAACTATGTGGTGTGAAAATTGTATCAAATCGTGCCAAAATTGCAAATTCACTTCAAAATGGCCGACTTCCTGTTGGAGTGAGGGTATGGGTCCAAGAGACTTTTTTGTGCGTCTTTAGATGATACATAAGTGTACCAAATTTGGTTAATCTACATCAATCTTGAGGGAGGGGCTCAATTTTATTATTCTTCTACGGGGTGCAGTACCCCCATTTGGCCAGCAGTTCCTGTTTAATGGCGAGACATCAAAATTCCTTACATCGCCACGAAGCAACCAAATCCCTAATCAGAAAGTTTTTGATAACTTTTCATCTCCAATGTCTCAAGATGTTTCTGAGTGAATTTGAAGTCGGTCGGATTAAATCTGTAGGACGAGTTCGTTAAAGTACGAGGCATCAAAAACGCCAAAATCGCACATATTTTTCAAAATGGCCGACTTCCTGGTGGAGTGACATCATGGGTCCAAGAGACTTTTTTGTGCGTCTTTACAAGATACATATGTGTACCAAATTTCGTTCGTCTATGTCAATCTGACTTGAGGGGCTCAATTTTTTTTCAATTTTCAATAGGACGCTATTGTATCCAGTAGGTGGCGCTATTGAGCTGACACAGTATTGATGCATATACGTGTTCAGGGCGGGACCCTCTACATGCGTGATTAATTTGGTGTAGATCGGACAATGTCTGTAGGAGTTATAAGGACTTCCTGTTTAATGGCGAAGGATCGAATGGCGAAGGAAATTGTCGGCGCCGCCACGGCCAAACCGGATCCCTAATCAGAAAGTTTTTGATAACTTTTCATCTCCAATGTTTCAAGATGTTTCTGAGTGAATTTGAAGTCGGTCGGATTAAATCCCTAGGACAAGTTCGTTAAAGTACGAGGCGTGGAAAACGCCAAAATCGCACATATTTTTCAAAATGGCCGACTTCCTGTTGGAGTGACGTCATGGGCCCCACAGACTTTTTTGTGCGTCTGGACATGATAAATATATATACCAAATTTCGTTCATGTACGTCAATCTCTCACATTTTTATATTCAATAGGGGGCGCTGTTGAGCCATTTTGCGATGGCCATTTTGGCGGACCTTAAAATATCAAATTTTTCACCGGGTCTGATGTGTGTGCAAATTTTGGTGACTTTTCGGGCACGTTTAGGCTGTCAAAAATGCGTTCGTTTTGTGAGACGAATAATAATAATCGGTACGATTACAATAGGGCCTTCGCACTGTATAGTGCTTGGGCCCTAATAATAATCGGTACGATTACAATAGGGCCTTCGCACTGTAGTGCTTGGGCCCTAATAATAATCTTGACAGATACAATAGGGCTTCGCGCTGGTCAGCGCTCGGGCCCTAATAATCATGGCAAAAACAATAGGGCTTCGCGCTGGTCAGCGCTCGGGCCCTAATTAAAGCTGCAAGCAGCGATGATCGGGCCCAAGCTCCCCCACGAACCCCCCGTAAGTGCATGTCGGTGCATGCTGCAGTCACACGGCAGACACAGCGGGCATGTAGACTTCTTGGCACCCGGCTCCTAATGAACATTGTGTGATGGGGCTAAGTCACATTGCATGTGTCCACTAGGTGGCGCTAGAGATCACCCACCAATTATATGTCATGTTGCAGTGTGTGATGTGGAGAACACATCCTGTAAATTTCATGTCAATAGGATAATGTTTGTCATATGAGGCTGACTTCCTGTGTCCAGTAGGTGGCGCTGTGTATATGAAGCAGTATTGATGCATAGATGTGTTCAGGGCGGGACCCTCTACATGTGTGATCAATTTGGTGTAGACGGGACAATGTCTGTAGGAGTTATAAGGACTTCCTGCTTTATGGCGAAGCATCGAAATTGTTTGCACAGCCACGCCCAACAGGAAGAAGTCATAAAAAAGCTTTTGATAACTTGTCATCTCCAATGTCTCAAGATGATTGTGTGTGAATTTGAAGTGGATGGGATGAAATCTCTAGGACGACTTCGTTCAAATATGAGGCCTGGAAATGACCAAAAAACTCACCAAAATATAGCA
The DNA here is from genome assembly GCF_027409825.1 of Scomber japonicus. Lineage (NCBI taxonomy): Eukaryota > Metazoa > Chordata > Actinopteri > Scombriformes > Scombridae > Scomber > Scomber japonicus. The sequence continues at coordinate 7,946,844 of NC_070594.1, read as the reverse complement.
TTTTTCCCAAGATCGCTGACTTCCTGTTGGACTTAGGGTATGGGTCCAAATGGCGTTTTTGTGCATCTGGAGATGATACATAAACCTACCGAATTTCATTCTTCTATGTCAATCGGGAAGGCTGAGGTTCAATTTTGAAATATTCAAGGGGGCGCTATTGAGCCGTTTAGTCACGCCCATCCCATTGAAGTACATAGGATGTTAAATGACCCCACTCCAGACGTATGTGTTGAGTTTCGTTACCGTGGAGGCATCCTTTGCCTCTAAAAACTGTAATCGTATTATCATGGCGTTGAATGTGTTGACATGGCAACAGTATTTGATGATGGGTCATGAGTTGCAGAATGTAGCATCACCAAGGTCTTATGTCTCAGCTGAGTTAATTTCAGGTATAAATACTTAAGATTATGGGAGTAATCAGTGAAAGACTGAAGCAAGTGACTTCCTGTTGCCAGTAGGTGGCGCTATGACTGTCACTAAATATGAAACTGTACATGTGTTCAGACCGGGACACTGAACAAGCATATAAAATTTGGAAAAGCTCAGACCTTGTGGAGTCAAGTTATGAGGGTTTGAAATTTCATGGCGAAGGATCGAATGGTGAAGGAAATTGTCGGCGCCGCCACGGCCAAACCGGATCCCTAATCAGAAAGTTTTTGATAACTTTTCATCTCCAATGTCTCAAGATGTTTCTGAGTGAATTTGAAGTCGGTCGGATTAAATCTCTAGGAGGAGTTCGCTCAAATGCGATGAGCGGAAAACGCCGAAATGACGGCAAAAACGCATATTCGATACAAAATGGCCGACTTCCTGTAGGAGTGAGGGTATGGGTCCAAGAGACTTTTATGTGCGTTTTTACACAATACATATGTGTACCGAATTTCGTTTGTCTAGGACAATCTCAGGGGTGGGGCTCGCTTTTTTAAATTTTCTAGGGAATAAATTTTCTTGAGCCATTTTTTCTCGCCCATTTTCGTGATCCTTAAAATATCACATTTTCCGCCGGGTCAGACATGATTGCACATTTTGGTGACTTTTCGGGCACGTTTAGGGGGGCAAAAAGGCGTTCGTTGTGGGAGACGAATAATAATCAGTACGATTACAATAGGGCCTTCGCACTGTAGAGTGCTTGGGCCCTAATAAAGAATCCAGTTATCACACATTATAACATATTGGTAATAAAAAAAACACAGAAATAAAAGTAAGTTGCACAAATCCTGTACCACATAAATACACAAGTAGAACAACATTAATTGTGTTATAATTTGGTAGTGTGACTCATTTTACTTTTGGCATTATTAGGCTTCCATAGATGCTGCTCCTACTTCAGGCTCTCAGTGTAGAGACCTGAGGTTGACCTGCTGCTCTCCTCATCTCATACTTCTGACTGAGATCTTCTCAACAGGTAGAAGCTGCAACAAGGTTAATGATCCACACGTGACATTATAAAAAGAAGACATGACGTGCGAATGAGCGATAGAAAACCGATCGTCTTTTTTTTCTTTTTTTGGTGCGCCCCTTAATTATAGCTTCAAGAGACAATATTCACTTCGACGAGAAATATCGTCGCGTTTTCGTCTCGCAAGATCTTGTGGTATGAGATCTCGTCACACCCCTATAATGTAATACTGTTTACTACATGGTAGCTGGGTATTGATGTGTCTGTTCACTATAACTGCTCTTTTTTCCATTTGTGGTTGACAGTTCACAACCTAAAAGATTGAAAAGGAAAACCCAAACACCTTTTACCCTTTTGTCTTCAATGACATCATGGGCCTGTCCGATAGAAAAGGTGTCCTTGTGGAGGACGTCAAACTGGCTTTAATGGGACGTGTGAAGGACGATTATGTGGTAGTTACTGCAAACACTGGAAACATTTATTAGTATTAAGATTATTTGGAATTACAGTACCAGTGAAAAGTTCAGACATATTTTCTCTTTCAAGCACATGGAAATGTGAAATGTATTTGATTGTACATTTTGCAGCTGTCATCATTTAAGTTCATTTAACTTTGTTTTTCAGTTCAATCCTGAACATAAGTTATCAGAAGGCGACCAATACTACAACACAACAGTAAATCCCAACGATAAAGTTCATGTCCTGGTTTGTGTCATTCCTGCCGACACAGTAAATCAAATGAGAGATGAAGTTATAAGGAAGATTCAGGAAATCAGGAAAGCAGCCAGTGATCTAGGTGAGACAAATCAATATGGTTGTTCTTTTCTACATAGACTTTAAAAACATCACCTTAATGTGGAACCAAACATTTTTAAACAGTTACCTCATGTATGTTTGATTTTAATTTACTTCATTACAATAACTGTTTGTTGTCTTGGCAGAGATTCCTCAAGTGGCCATCATCACCAAAATTGATAAGGCCTGTCCTGACATCAAAGAAGACTTAAAGAACGTCTACAAGTCCGTCTACCTGAAGGAGAAGGTACATTAAATTCGATTTAAAAACTATTTTGGTACTATCAAGATCATCAGTTTCACAGTAAACTGCCATAAATTATTAACAAATCTCATGTGTGGATCCAAACCAACATTGAACTGATCTACTTATGAGTATTGTGTGTTACCCTGATGTATCTTATTCCTGTGTGCCACAGACCTCAGTTATTTTCAAAACACATCAATGAACCACATCGCTGCACCAGGCTACTTGTTCTTCCATAATGAAGACACCCCATACCCTAACCCTTCACTCTCAGTAAAGATGTTCCTTGTATGGTTGATGCTACTGAGCATGTGCAAGAACTTCTTGACTTTGTACTACAACTTCAGAAAACTATTTTAAGAGTTTGTGGATAACAACAGATTTATCAGGCTTTGGATGTGCATAACATACTTCTTAGTAGATCGTTATACTCTCATACTCTTTGAAATATATGAAAGATCGATTATGTTTAACCAATATCTTCTGTGTTTAATAAGGTCAATATCAGAACAACTGGTTTGAATGATGCAGTGAGTACTAAAGCCCTGGGTTACTTTTGACATGTGATTTATTTATTTTTTAATGTAGATGGAGCAGTTGAGTGTCAATGTGGGCATACTGATGAACTGCATCTTCCCAGTGAGAAACTACTTTGAAGAAACCGATTTGAATGATGAGGTTGACTCACTGGTCCTGCGCACACTGAGAAACATCATCAACTATGGAGAAGAATTCATGAACCACAAAATGAGTCAGTCTGAAGATTCAGACAAATAAGCTTAAGGACAGCATAAAAAAGGCTGTACAGTATGTCATGACAATTGCACTGTTATCCAGCAAGATGTCAAACAGAATCTTTTTTCTTATGCTGTATGCAGTTTCATTTACTGGGTTAAGACTCTTATATTATACATTAATCTTTAATATATATTAAGACTGATCAGTTTCTCCATCTTTAAACGTCATGTTGTTTTGTCTGAGCATTGTTGAAAGGGCTGAATTTGAAGGAAATGTGTCTAAAATGTTGAAGATCAAGACTATTTCCCTTTTTATGGATTATTGTGATTCAATCATTTACATAATAAATCTGCTTTTTTAACCTTTATTGTAAATGTGATTATTATTACCCTTAATATGTATTTTGACATCTGAAGTTAAATTGATTGACCAGTTTTCAGCCATTAACGGGTAACAGAAACATTAATTTCATACTTTAATAGGAAAGCTCTGTAGTGTATGCAGAGATGAAACTGAGATAGATAAATAGATAGATAGATAGAGTAGTTTTATACATATATATATATATATATATATATATATATAGCTCAAGCTTCTTGTGTTCCTTCTTCCTGATGTTGCTGTTGCTCCGGATTGAACGTGTAGCTGTTAGTGGGCAGCTTCTCTCATGTCTCCTAATTAAGTAAAATTCTTTTTCATTTTACTAATGCATATTTTGATGTTAAAAAAGATTTTTTATCATTTCAATTGGTTCAAATATTCTAACTCAGATTTGTGAAATGTTCTTCTGTTTGACATTTTCGGACCATAAATAGTTTAAACCCAGAACTGACTGACTGATTGTTTTTTTCAATTTGCTTCAACTGGAAGTAAAGTATCATTACTGGGATATTAAATTATCTATAAAAATGAAATGAGATTTTGGTCATATTGCCCAGTCCTAAATGACATTAACCCTTAACTGGCAACTCAAATTCATATACCAATGTTGGTGCATATTTTCACACATTGTGAGTTTTATTATGATACAGAATATCCCATCTGCATTTTAGTGCCCTATCCCATGTTATAGTAAAGAGGACTGTCTACTGTTGAGTTATGGACTCATTGGGGGTCACTTATAATCTTAAAACAACATTTTGGCTTTTGAAAGCATTGAATCACACAGAATATGTCAATAATGTATGTGAGTAGTTATTAAACAGATTATTTAAAGTTAATGTAGTTTATCATTTATAATCAGGCATAGTACAGCCTCACTGACTGCTCTATTCTTGAGAAAACTTTGTTGTTAGTCCGTGAAGTGGTTGAAGCCATACCATAATGATTCAATACCTGCTGCCAGTAATGCCTTGTGACACATCACTGTAGATTGTTGTCACCATAGTTGTGTGGGACATGTTATTACAATTCATATTTAAACTTAATGGCTTTGACTGGTCTTTCAATGTAGTTACTAGCTCTTTCAGCATGTATTAGGTGAAGGCCTATTTGGTTATGACTGTAAAGGTCTTTCACTGTAGTTACTATCTTTGTAAGAGGTTTGGGTACCTACATAATGGGTGACCATAAACATACAGTATATTGATGAAATGGGTGAAAAATACCCTACTGTGTAATTTGTAGGTATGGGTCAGGTCAGATAGATGCAGAGTGCAGGTCTACAGTGCAACGGGGGCGTGGGCGTCCTCTTCCGCTTATCCGGGGTCGGGCCGCGGGGGCAGCAACCCACCCAAATCAGTTCAGAACCAAACAGGGACAGATGACACATACACGCATACCAAAGTAACTAACAAAAATGAAATAAATAAAAAACAAATAATAATAAAATAATAATAATGATAAATAAATACATAATACACAAATAATAATAAGAATCAAATAAATATATAGATAAATGAATTAAAAAATGAATAAACAGATAAATAAATAAATAAATAGAAGGATCAAAATAATAAAAACAAGCAAACAGAAAAGAAAGGGGGAGGTGTTGAGTTGATTAGCATGTAGGGAATCGGAGCCTAGTCACCCTCCGCATCCAGCGACAGGCTGGTGGAATTAATAAATTCCAGAAAGGGGTGCCATGTGATCTTGGAATCTCTTGGTGGAGCTATTGAGTTAAAACCTAAGTTTTTCAAGTTTTAGGTTGTAAAGGACTTCTTTGACCCATCGGTTATGTGATGGGGCCGGGCGAGCTTCCAATTGCACAGAAATAGTCGATGAGCCGACAAGGTTGAGAAAGCCAGAGCCTGCTTCGCTGCAACAGAGAGGTTAATGTCAGGAGGGGTGTCGAAAATGGCTGATTTTGGGTTCGGGGGAATGGTCTGTCCGTAAGGCCCAGCTATGATAATGAAAACACTCCTCCAGAAGGTCGTCAGTTTAGGGCACAACCAAAACATGAGAGTATGGTGAGTGGGGGATTGATTACATCTATTACACACATTGCTAACAGTGGGGTAAATCCTCTCCAATTTTGTGTTTGTGTAATGGTTTCTGTGGAGGACAGACGGTTGCCTTGGAAACATGAACTTGAACAGAGAACTTATTCTGAACTGAGAGCATGTCCATGTGGTGTTGTACAGACGATACAAGGGCTGAGAATATTGTTCAGATAAATTATCGATTGTACAGAAAAATGGAAACACTCTAACAGAACATCATCAAAGAATGATAAAACATCCCAGCGGGGTCAGATCACCCTCTGACGGAGATTTATGCTTCGTATTTGTGCTTCAATATTAACTGACTCTTTAAGAAAAGGACACACCATGTCTGACACCTCCTTCAGTCTGCGGGCTTCAACTAAAAAGGAGGAGAAACTCAGGGTTAGTTGAAGAAAACCTGCCAGCGAGCAGGTTAGGTTCACGGAGTATATTGCCAGGGTAACTGACTCAGAGTTAAGCTGAACTGGCTTTGTAAAACCGAAAAACCAGAGTTTCCCTCATCTCAGGGTTAACTAACTCAGAGTTTTCACTAAACTTGCTTTCTGAAACAGGCCCCTGGTCGACTTAAAAACTATTCAAATCATGTACAGACTTAAAAATTACAACTACCAGACTGTATTCAGCGGCTGTTCCAATTGAGGGGAGGTAAATACAACCTATGTTCAAAAAATAATTAATGAGGACAAATGCTAAATATCATTGTATCACAACAAAAGGAGTTAATCTGTGGAACAAACTGTACTGAAGAAATGAAAACATGCAGACCATTAAACAAGATATTTAAAAATAGACAGAATAAACAAATGGCGCTTTTCCACTACACAGTTCCAGCACTACTCGGCTCGACTCATTTTTTTTTTTTGCGTTTCCACTAGGTATCTGGTACTTTTTTAGTACCTGCTCTGCTGAGGTTCCAAGCGAGCCAAGCCGATACTAAATGTGACATCACCAGACTGCCGGCCTCTGATTAGTCAGAAGAGTTGTCGCTGGAAGAGTCATGAGCCGTCCCACACAAGAATCAAACCCGGCATTTTTAAATACCGGCAACAGCGTTACAGCCATACGGCTCAATTTTGTTGCTTTGTGTGTGACAGAAAGCCACATACAGCAGCAAGTACACCATCACCTCCATGTCCTCCATTGTTTATGTGTTTGTGTCGCTTATAAAACGAAGTCACGGCAGTTTCGCGGAGCCATTGCTATGACGACCCCGCCCACGTTGAGTAGGTACCTTTTTGTAATGGAAAAGGTCGTTCCTGGAACCGTGTCTAGTCGAGCCGAGTAGTGCTGGAACTGTGTAGTGGGAAAGCGGCAAAAGAGGTGGACTGGGATAATGTGACTTGTGCTGCTTGTTTGTTTTGTTATTGTTTCCATTATTCGTATTGTTTTGAATGCTTGGATGTTTTTTATTTTGTCTGTTTCCTTTGTATTTTCTTTGTTTTTTGTCTGTTCTCTTCTTAGATTTTAAAAAAAGAAAAAAGGGAAAAAAGGTGTAGGACTAGAAAAGCTCCTTGCTTCATCCTACACCCATTCGAACATTGAATATGTATTGTTTTGTTATATGTCTTTTTTTGGTTATCATTTCTGTTTTGTTATAAACCACAGCTTATTTATTTAGTTTTGTTGTTTTAAAATGTTCAAAATAAACTTGTTCTCCTCAACTAGGATGCTAATAATATGTGAGGGTAGCATGCATTTTTTTGGGTATGTTCAGATCTGCAACAGAACAGTTCAGAAAAAGGTCAAAACTGATTGATTAAAAATGAAACTGAATGTGCAGATTGTGGTCTGAAGAGGATGAAGATGATTTTAAATCAATTCTAAAACACACAGGAAGCCAGTGGAGAGAGGCCAATGCTGGCATTATGTGATCATGCTTTCATTTTACCAAAAGACGAGCAGCTGAATTTTGAGTTAACTGCAGGCACACAAATTAGTGATGGGAACGGCAGTTCTTTTTACTGTACTGAATCTTTAGAATCCGTTCATTAAAATGATTCGTTCAAAAGATTCGTTCGCCGAATCGTTCAGTGCTCTCCAACTCCCTGAACTGAAACAGCCAATTAATCCGTCATTCAGTTCATGATTCAGCCCTGAGGTTCACGTTCACTTACTGAGGGACGGTGCGTTCAAGGACTATATTATACAATCATTCGCGGGAGACGCAGCGCTGCCTATACATGCACTAAAAATATTACACAGTGAAAGTGTCCTCTGTGCACAGTAAAATAACATAACATGATGCTACACTGATGTTAGCAACACAGCGCTAATGTTAGCAGTACATGTACTGAACGTGAATCAACTCCTCAGCCCTCAGTGCCCTGAGTCAGTGAGTGACTGACACAGCGCCACTTTCAGCAGTTCGCGAACGTGATTCGTTCGCGAACGATTCATTGAACGACATGCTGAGGACGTGAATCTCGTTCACGTACTGTGCTGAAAGTGGCGTTGTGTCAGACTCACTCAGTCAGGCAAAGTGTTGTCGTTCACTGAGTGATTCATTCGCAGTGAACGAGTGAGTGAGTCGCGGCAGTTCCACTCCCGACCGGCAGCCATGCTCGCGGCTGAGCTCAACTGAACTGAACTGAGAAAGGAACGAATCAGTTCATGAAGTGATTCAGTTCACTTCGTTCACTCAAAAGATTCGTTCGTTCGAACGACACGTTCGCGAACGACACAACACTAACACAAATACAGAGAATTACAACAGTCTGACTGAGAGGTGATAGAGGGGCATAAAAAAGGGGCAATAGATAGGCCTTTAGCTTAGCTGAAAGTCTTAGCTGAAAAAAGTTTCTCTTTATCAAACTTAAAGGCGCTATCAAAAATCATGCCAATAGATATGTTGTAAGACCTTAAAGGGCCCAGAGTACCAGCAGGTCAGGTCCAAGCATAATGATCTCATCCTTATTTTCATTAAGATTGAAAGTTTTTTTTACATTTTTTAAACATTTCAGCAATAGCTACACTGAGTCTTTACTTTTAGTTTTTATAGACCGATTTGTATATTGTCAGCAAAATAATGTAAGAGATTGTTATATTGGGCTTGGAGTTTACTGTGGAAATTGAACTCAGCACATGGCTCCTTGGTTGTTTCCCAAGCCAGGGGAAAATTATCCAAAAGCTCAAATTTAACCTTTTTCAGGCCAACTCCCCTAGCCTGGGTAAACCCATGCTCTCATATGAGCAATATTCTACTTCGCTCTGAATGTGAGCATGGCCACCAAGACAAAAATTGCCTGAGATAGGGAACAGAATGGGGAGGCGGGCTCAAGTCGATGACAACCGTAGAGCGACTCCGTTTACATCAAGCATGGCGGCCACAGAGCAGTAGTAGATTGTGTGCTAAATAAATTGGAAGGCAAGTTCACTTTGAAAATAGAACAAAAACTTGCTCTACATGATTTTTCCTTCATAAAAAGGATGTGTTTGCGCTGTTCCCTACAGGCTACGTCATCGTCTATCGTTGATATGATTGGCTGTAAGTTTGTCCAGCAGCGTACAGAAGAATTTGATTGTCATTTGTTAATCCCGCCTCAAATACGAGGAAATTAACGGCTCGTTCCCAGACCCTACCTCAATATCACATAAGATTGAGATGCGGTCTGGCGTTAGCCAGGCTCCTGAGCCACGTAATATCTGGGATTCTCACCCTCATTGGCTGAGTGACACCCGACATCACTTCAAGCTGCTGATGTCACTGAAGCTTCAAAAGGAGAAGCACAAGAATTCTTCACTCTTTTCTTCCCTTTTCGCTCTTCCAAGCAGGCTACGCGTAGGCAGGGCACACACGAGTGTCCGAAGCACCAATGGCATGTGCGCCCCTTTTCTCTTCTTTTCCCCCTCTCTTTTAGAAGCTTCTTCCAACTCGCCGGCCGAGAGGGAAAATTCGGTGTTGCCCTTGAATGCATCATTCGGATCCAAGGCTGCAAACACAGCCCCCAAATTGCCTGCAGAAGGAAGAGAAAGTTACTAAGCCGAGTAACAAGATATCTAACTAAGCCCCAGCCAGCCACCTTTTGTCGACAAGGCAGATCTTTCCGCCAGAGGGCTGAAATCAGCATTGCTTCAGCCGCCATCAGGACAGCGTTGCGACCACATCCGACCTTCTCCCTACCGGCTGTGCACGTGCGGAGCTGCATTGTTTAGCCAGCACAGATAACCACAACAGCCACAACATCTGCACATTTGTCTCTGTATAAGGCCTCTTTCCTTGCTCTCTCTCTTTCTATCTCCATGTTCCCTGGCTTCCCTCTCTCTCGCTAACTCCCACACACCTACACATTACACATAGGCACATCCCGCATTATACATGTTGGTGAGGTAACAAAAGAAAGCTAAGCTACACCCTAGCTTCATCCTCAGCCACGTGTTTTTAGGCGGAAACGCACTCCATATCCACCTCTCCTGTTCACACATGGTGAGACTCTGAGTTCGCCATCTTGAGCCCGCCCCCCGCCCCCCGCCCCCCTTGCACCCACACACACACACACAACCCCCGCACACACACACTCTCATACAGCCTGTTTACTTGTATAGACTTGTTTAGCTGTTTAATGTGTGTTTGTTAGTATAGTGGTAGAACAATTTATAACACTATAACAATACATTGATTAACTTGTCAATTGAGCGTTTGTTAATAAATTGTTTATGGCTTTAAAAAGAGTTTTGTAATCATTGTGCATATGTTATTATGATATGGAGCTGATCAAAATAGACAGTGCTCTGATTTCACCCTTTATCTTTTCTAATTTTATGAATGTAAATTTAACTGTTTGGGTATGCTGGTTTTCCCGGTGGGACCCCATATTAATCATTCAAATGAATTAATATATATTATTCTTGAATTTCTTATTAATGATGAATAATTATTTGGATAATTATTAGTCATTTTCATAACCAAACCCATTCCTGTCTACTCTTACATGTATCGTGCTCCGTAGTGAGACCATTATTACCAGGCCCTACATTATTTCTAGTTAGTTCCAACATTTGGTGTCCCCTTTGGGAGGCCCTTATTGCTAGTTGGTTATATTTCTTTAAAATGGATACTAAAGGCAGTATATGAAAACAGAAGGGGTCCAAAATCGAGCCATGACAGACTCCAAGAATATTCACCCAGGTGAACCAAGAAGCACCTATGTGTTAGGTATGACTGAAATCATTTGGGTACATTTAGATTATGTTGCCAATTCACTGTTCAAAACATAATACAAGGATCATATAATCCACAGTGTCAAAGGCAGCAGTCAGGTCTAAAATTACCAGAATATCAGATTTCCCTGAATCAACAGCTAAGAGAAGATCATTTAAAACTCTTTAAAGTGGTTCCAGTACCATAGTGTGGTATAAAACCAGACAATAACTGTTCATAACTACCATGGTTATCTAAAGGTTACTGCAATTAAAATGAAATTACTCCTTCCAAAACTTTAGACAGAAAGGGCAGTAAAAGTAAAGTAAAGTAAAAGTTGGCCTGTACACATTATGCAAGGATGTGAGCACGTTAAGATCTGCAAAAGGTCAGTTCAGAAAAAGGCAAAACTTCTTGATGAAAACAAAATTGAATGTGCAGTTTGTGGTTTGAGGAGGCGGAGGTGAACGTGTCTTCTGTCATGTGTGAGACGGGGGGATAATTCAACATGTTAACCACTGTACTGACATAACAGGAAACTACATGAGTTACTGGGTTTAGTCTGAGGCTCACTTTCAGTCTTTCACTTTGTTCCAGTAAGACAACAACGGCACAGGTACGAACTTTCATTCACACTTATCTTCAAATGTGATTTATAAATTATTGTTTCCTGTGATTATTAAACTGTTTTATGTTTTAAATATCAGTAGTGGTGTATTGTTGAATAGAACCCCCCCCCCCCCCCCCCCCCCAAAAATTGTAGGAACATGACAAAATGAAGTGTATTTTTTAAAAGCTTTGTAATTTTGAGACTTCTGTTTAGTATCATTTACTTTAGTTGAATGAATTTTAAAGTCTGTATTTGGTCTCGTCTCATCTCTCCTTTTATTTAATAAATACATTTTCTTATAATAAATACTTTTGATGTTAGTGTCACAATATGACAGTTAAAGAAAATTTTGGTTTGAACCTGCAGCTACATTCTAAGTTTTTTTTATAATGTGTCTTTTTATATCTAATTTGAACAAAAATTACACTAAAACATTTTCAATTTAGGTACAGAAAACCTCATGTGCTGTTGCAGCGTATTAGTAATATGATCATATATTTATTAACTTTTTGTGCAACTGTTTTACTCACCAGCTATGGGAGGAAAAAAGTCTAAATTACAAGAGCCTAAACGTAAGACATTTTTAAATTCATAGAAAATTGCTCATTGCTGCTGATAAATGTATTTCTTCATAATATTTTGTCTTATGTGAACATGTGTCCTGTATTTATCAGTTCTCGACAAACCATGGAGAGAAATAAACTGGGGGTGAGTGTGTCTGAACCTTCACTGCACAAACTTCACAAATTACCTGTTAAACTGAACTTTGATACTCTATAATGTAACATAATGTCTCCTTTTCTGAACAGTGACAAACAGAGCACTCTGCAGTATGTGAATGACTACAAACCTCATATTGAAGGTCGGTATCTCAGGATTCTTCTTCATGGACCGGTTGGAGCTGGAAAATCCAGTTTCATCAACTCTGTTAAAAGTGTCTTACAAGGCAAAATGTGCGGAGCGGCCTTGGTGGCAAACATTGGTGGTGACTGTTTCACCAAGAAGGTATGAAGCAAGTTTGATTGTGTTGATAAAGTAAGAAAAACTCTCAAATGTTTGTAAACCTTTATAATAATAGGTATATGTAACATTTTCATTATTTAATCTATCTAACAAAGGAAGGAATCTCTGTCTGTTTATTTGTCGATTGCGTATCTCTTGAACCGTTCATCCAATTATCTCCACACTTGGTGGGTGGATTACTGGGAGAAGTCTGTGTAAAATTTGGTGTAGTTTGGACACAATTAATATGAATTAACTTAAACTAATACACAAGTGACCAGCCTCTTTGCTCTGCTGTGGCAGGGCGGAGCTTCTAGGCTCTGTGAGTGCATGCTATGATCAGAGCTTTACCCTGACCCTGATATGATATAACTCTCTTTGAAATCTCTTTTCATTTGATCATGTTGACATTTTAGCTCTCTTGTGGATTTCCTGACTTATTTTGAACAAAGAGAAAAATAGAGAGAGGGCAAGTACACAAGCGAGTGACAGAAAGGCAGGCTGTAAAGCTCCTTTTGAGAAAGAAAGTCAACCAATAGGAGTGCAGACAGTTTGACTGGCACCAATATTAACCAATGGAAGGCCTTAAACTGCTTCTACTTTCAACCCCAATTTAGCCTCATAGGTCTCACAGTCTCTAAATCCATTTGATTTATTAAATTATTTCTTATTGCTTTAGTTGATATGTTTGTCAATTGATACTTATATATGTGCTTCTTGAGAAATAATAAGCAACCAGTTTGTTTTCCAATTGCACGTTTTGAATGGGCACTGTACTAGTCATGATTAAAGTCAGAAAACTGTGCATCATATGCAAAAAAAGACAATTCAGCAATGCAGCTATTATTCAGAAAAGTGAGTTTTAAAAATATGTGGCAGTGCCAACATTACTGCAAATAAAATGTTAAAGGCCAACAGGAAATTCTAAATGCAGTTCATAAAATGAACATTGTGAACTGTTATAAAGCATAAAATTAGACATCACCTGCAGACGCACAGGAAGTTGTACAACAAGTGCTATTCTGCTGCTTCTGCATCTGTGGTAAAGATCTGGTCAAGTTTAAGCAACTACATCAGTATCTACTACTCCATTTTAAAAGAAAGAGAAAACAACTTTGAGTTCATACAAGAAGTTGTGTAAACCACAGTGTAAAAGTCACACGCTTCATATATCCATCCACACACGCTGACTTTGTGGTAAAGAAC